>NC_057714.1:34847385-35143619 GCF_004010195.1 Chiloscyllium plagiosum
CCTGCTTGGCACACCAGCCTCATTCCTGAAGAAGGCCTTATGCCCGAAACGTCGATTCTCCTGCTCCTCGGATGCTGCCTGGCCTGCTGTGTTTTTCCAGCACCACATTTTTCAGCTCTGGTCTCCAGCATCTGCAGTCCTCACTTTCTCCCAGGTGGAAAGTGCAAAGATAGTGATCGGGGACCGGTCTGTCATGTCTAGGTTTGGCTCATCGAAGTCAGTCACTGGTCTGGGGCAAATAGAGTTCTGGGGTTCTATCTGTTGATCTTTAAGAAGTTTATAATTCAATTCTGAAGAAGTCACACTGGACTGGAAACATTATCTGTTTCTCTCTGCACAGATTCTCCCATAAGTACTGTGTTTCTCCTGTATCCTCTGTGGTTGATTCAGGTTTCTAGCACCCACAGTATCTTTGCCTTTATTTGAGGACTTGCTTGATATAGGTGAGAGCTGGCTGCAGCAGACAATCCTGGAACTCGAAATTGCTATTGATCAAGATGTCAGCATTTGGTTGACATTGCTGGGGCAATCAGCAGCCTCTATTCATTTTGTTTGTGTTTGTTTTGTCGACTATAAGTAAAAGTACATGTTTGGTATTGTCTGATTGCTCCTCTGTATGTGATGTTCCCCTACAGGATAATGACCATGTCCAGGAGTCCATTTTGCATTGGGGACTGAGTAGCAGTGAGGATGTTTAAGTGGGATGTATCTATGGACAGGTAGGGTGCGCGAGCTGGTGTTTAAAGAGCAACTTGTGCGAGAGAACGTGTTTGTATGTGCAGGGGACTGTCAGCCATGTGAGCTAAGTGTCGTGATCACTGGGCTTTGTAGCTGACTTGCCTTTGTGTAGCTGGTGAGGGGGAATGTTGGATTGCCAATGCTTGTCTGGGTCCATTATGGCCTTTTGATAATGGAGCGCGTCTAAGGGATGGCTCTGTTTCCACATACATCCATCGAGAGAAGGTACATTTCGAGAATAGTGAGTGTGACAATGGGGCTGGAATTGAACATGAGGGATGGGGTAGATGGCTAATGAGGTGAGATTGGTAAGATATGGCAATAAATCTTGTCAGGCCTCACAGCCTAAAACCCTTCAGAATGCTCGACATCATACATACTTAGTCAAAAAAAGTAAGGTGTAGCCCTCTGTCATCTTCTTCACGTCCGCGTACTTTAAACTCCCCTTCTGTAACCTCGAAACTGACCTGAGGAATGCGTTGATGCCTTGCAATAAGCCTGTTACAAGGCAAAATTAAATGGTGCCACCTAAGCAACCCTTGAGGCTGAGTGTGCTCTGAATGTTACAATTCACTGACTGCTGACTTCTGAACACACAAACAAGGATACAAACAGAGGATTTCAGTACATCATGCAGAACTATAGTAAGGGGTTCACCAGCAGTTAAATTATTCCAGAAGATCCCCCTATCTGATGTTAGCAAAGTGCATCAGTTTTAATTAATTTCATTCAAATGCTCGATGCCAGGGCATGTGAAGGAGTTCTATGGGTGATTATTTTTCAGACTTCAAGCTGTCAGACTATTAAGGAAAATAGTTATCCTTTGTCCTAGGAAGCTGATGATTAATGGAACCAAGCTTCATTATATTTCCCATCAAGTCCCTTGAGTTCTGGACCATACCTATTCACATCTGACCATTATCGATTTAAGTCAGATCAATTTTTTTCCTGTTCACTAGCATGCGTCCTGCTTCAATTGTGCAGAATTACTGTCTCTCAAAAGGCTATTCTCAATCCATAAAATCATTCAATCCAGATCAATGATAAGACCTGTAATTTTATTGAACCTCTGTTACAGAACCCCCCAGAATGCTTTCTAAAGATGGAGACAAGCTATTAATGAAAAATGTTTTATGTTTGAAAATTGCTAACTTTGCCACATGAATGACAGTCAGTTTCAGCACATGATCCACCCCATAATTAACCGATCCAGTTCCAATGTCGACTATCATGGGACACTCCATTTTTCCAGGCTGCTTACTGGTAGAGAAGTGAAAAAGCATCCCAAGAGTTATAGAGTCATAGAGTCATAGGGATTATACAGCACGGAAACAGACCCTTCGGTCAAACTCGTCCATGCCGACCAGATATCCCAACCCAACCTAGTCCCACCTGTCAGCACCTGGCCCATTTCCCTTCAAACCCTTCCTATTCATATACCCATCCAAATACCTTTTAAATGTCGCAATTGTACTAGCCTCTACCACTTCCTCTGTGGATTTGAAATATTTCTGAAGGAAGGGATAGAAATAGCCAAGAGATGTGATATAGGGAAAGAATTTAAATCGTGGTTGGAGATGCTGACTGAATCTTGATTTCCCCCAGTGGTGCAGTGGAGACACCAGAGAACATACAGTTAAGCAACATTAGAAAACAGTCTATGAACTGTGATTTATTGCTGGAGAAGATTAAGGTGCAGCAAGACACTGGATAGGTTTGAAAATAAAGGTAAGAGCACTGATGTCAACAAAGGAAGTCAATACATGTTGATCAATATGACACCTGAGATTGGATTTTATGGGGTGGAGGTTATACTGCTCATCCCCCTGGAGAAAAGCCAGTCAGCACTATCCAATTTTTAAAAAAGCCACTCACAACTATGTCACCCTCCAAATAGGTCCCTGGCCAGTAGATCTTGCTATCCAGCTGTGTTAGAACACAGTAGAGGACTTTGCTGGAATTGCAACAAGGCCCACAATGCAGTATCAAGGATGCCAGAAACAGATAGGTACTGGGCTTTTTGGGCAGGAAGGGATTGTGTAATTTAGGGTGTGGGGTGGAGACATTGCATTTTGGAGATTAGGCTTGAATGCACAAAGTGGGCAATGATTGTGTGGCAATGAGGATAGGATGCTGTCGCGGATGTACACTGGTAATCTCCCCTTCCAACCACCATCCCCCCTCCCCCCCAAAAAAAATGTATTGCCTGTTCCTTCCAACCTTTTCACCATCTTAGGGGAAAAAAGTGTTTTTTTCCCACTCTGGCTTGCCTTCTACTGCCAGCACATTACGATAATGGAGGGAAATTAAGCATCTTAAGTGGCCACTGTATGAACAGGTAAGTTGGTGGGTGGCTAACTCAGCCCCATATATGGGTATTTGGTCACAGATAAACAGTAAGACAGTGGGCTAGCTGTTGACATAGTTTATGTGCTTTCACATCACTGGTGGAATCTTGCCTGACAACCCGTATATGATGTAAGGGACGTCTCAGGCCATGGTATTTGATGTGGGGAAGCTCATAAAGATGGCATACAAGAAATCAATTCTAAAGATAAGATAGGCATGACTTTGTGTTTTAAGAGCAGAGGACATATCATTTGCGAACTGGAGATGTTGCAAGTACGGAAGAAACAGTATTGCTGCATAACCAGATGTAAGAAAGGATGATTGGCTGACAGTTAATCAGAATGCCAAAATTGTACAACGCGTCAATGTCTTGAGAGATTGCTTATCGAGCAATAAAAGGTGGCTGTTGTTCAGATAGACAGGAACTTTAAAAAATTATGTAATATCTTGTGTACATCCATTCTTTATAAATACTATACATTTAGGAACTTTTAAATTTACCATAATAACAAACACGATTGCTTCCAATTAATTCAAAGCAATCAACAAAGTTCAAAGTTCCTTCGATCGTTCTGTTGGAAATTCACTGATTATCATGACATTGAGTCACATGGAACAGGAGAATCCAAAGCTCAGTTTGCTCGGTACTTAGTTACCAAACCCAGCTGGGTCAGGAATTTGACCCAATTTACTTCAGCATTACTGGGATAGGGAATGGAAATTAATATGTTTCTGGTCACGTATTACCCGAGTGATCATTGCCCAAACAAAATATTTCTCTTTAGGTGCATGTGTGTTGAGGACAAAATTAATCTCTGCTGTGATGCCTGTCCACACTTGAATAGTATGCTAACGTTCTAAATTCATCCATGCAAAATGCATGATAAAACTGAAAGAATATTCCAGTTCTCACAGGAGTAAATAGAATAAAAGGATTCAATATCTGCAATAAGATATTTTGACCTCAAACTATTACAGACCAGTCTTCCTTTCCTTCTGATCAATGATTGTAATTAATGTTTTCTTTCTACTAATTTTTGGATAGCAAAGCTATTATCAACAAGCATTTACATAGGGCAGTTCATGTTTAGTGTGTGATTTACTGGACAAAAAAATGACAAATCGCATCAAAGAATCATTCAAGATTGTCAGCAAGTATCTAAGTTTGAACTAATGGTCAGAATACATCCTGTTATAACTCACTCTGGGTATATCAATACGCTTTTAAGAGACATACTCATGATGTCATCACTGTAACTTAACATGATCTGTGGGTATTGAGCTCTCTATTTCAACTCAGACTATTTGAAGTATTAGACTCTACAGGATGCATGCTGTTCTGTTGTAACATACGAGGCTAAGATTAGCCTGGATATTTATGTGGTTTGAAAAATAAAATATTTATACATATAGTTTGTTATAATATGTCTGTTTGATTCTTCAATGTCACAACATCCACACTGTTTCTTATCTTATGGGACATAATATCGGTGTTGTCACATGGGCTAAGAACAACATCTTGTTGCAGAAAAATTCACTCCAGAATGAGACATAAGAAGTCATCTTCACAATTAGAGTTTGTTTCAAGTCAATACTTACTTATGACTGGATAATTTGTCCTAATCAATACTTCTTAGTTTGGAGTTTTTAACTAAAACTTGCTGTTAGTGGTAATTGGTCATTTAAAGATTTTTCCATTCACTGGAAAATTGTAAGTTGGGAGTTGATATTAATAATGTAGTTTATTTTGGTTTATATTTGTAGATGATCAGACCCTCCAATGCATTGACAATGAACAACAAATCATTCTTCTGCTCATGTAACTTACCATTCATTTCAAGAGAGCTAAAATACAAGAGCAGGGAAGTACTGATGAGCCTGCATCAGACTCTGGTCAAACAGTGTTTGGAATATTGTGAGCAGCTTTGGGTCCTGTGTCTAACGAAGGTTGTGCTGGCATTGGAGAGAGTCCAGAGGAGGTTTACAAGAATGATTCTGAGATGAGGGGCTTGTCATATGAGGAGCAGTTAAGGACTCTGAGTCTGTACTCGTTGGATTTTAAAAGGATGAGGGGACACCTCATTGAAACTTACCAAATACTGAGAGGCTAAGATAGAGTGGATGTGGAGAAGATGTTTATATTAGTATGAGAGATTAGTAACTGAGAACACAGCCTTAAAGTGAAGGGAAAACTCTTTAGAACTGAGATGAAGAGAACTTCTTCACCCAGATGGTGGTTAATCTGTGGAACACATTGCTACAGAGGACTGTGGAAGCCAAGTCATTAAGCATACATTAGACAGAAAGGTTCTTGATTTGTAAGGGCATCAAGGGATAGAGAGAGAAGACAGGTGAATAGGATTGAGAAATATAAGAGTTTATCAAGCTCAATGTGCTAAATGGCCTAATTCTGCTCTTATACCTTATAGACCTGTTATTATAAATTATTAATTCATGTAATGAAGGCAAGGTATAGAATATTGCTAAACAAAGGGAAAATTAATGTAAATTTATTTCAATTTAATTCAGTTTAATAGTTTAATCTTTTGGCAAAATCTATTGCATTTTAAATAGCAAATTACTTTAAATAAAAATAGACAATTGCGTACCATGAGGCATTCTTTGGTTCACAACTCTTCCATCATCTACAAATGCCTTTGTATTTTATGAATGAATGTACAATGTCAGTCCATCTTTATTTCCCAGTGAAAATGACAGCTTTCAAGTTTGATAACCTGGTAGAGCAAGCAATAGTTCTGGAATACTGAGGTGAGCAATGATAAGGTCTTTAATATGATGAAGAAATGTAAAATCATAATTAAATATATGAAAGCTGATTTAAAAAACTGATATTAATTTGTAATGAAATGTACCATTGAACAACACTGTGATTTTCCCATTAGTAGCAATATAATGTGAAAGGGCTTTTGCAAAGTTGTCTGATAAAATGTGCCTGCTTAATGGTCCATTCACTGTACACCTCAGCAAAGATCGTCTTTTACTTCATGTGGTACTTACTGTATCAAAGCTCCCCAACTCTCCATTATGATAAAGAACCTGTTTATCTTAATGCTGCATTTGATAAATGTAGATTCAAAAATATAACTTTATCAATAATTGTGTGAACTAAGAATGGAATTAAAGCAGAAATTAAAGCTATTTAGTTGTCATTTCTAATAGAGTCATATTTCTAATAAAAGGTACAAATCTTTCAGTTCAATGATTCATACCTGTTTCTAGGCATATTTCTATTTCAGCAACGTGAACAGGTACTTTGATTCGCCCAAGGGACAGTTTGTAAGGTTTTTGCTTCAATGCTTCTATCGAAATTAATTGTAATGCCAATAGATTAATCAGGCCAAACAGCCTGATGTATTTTACAATTCTTTGACCCGAATCAAATATAATGTATGATGAAGTGTGATCCTGGATAACTTTTTCTCAACGTATTTGAAATTATTCACATTGGGAAAGCCATTGTTACCCAAAATTTAGCAAGTGAAATTCTATGAAATTACATGACCTTCTATGGTATTGTTCGTGGAAAATAATCAGTGTTTGATGTTTTCTTGTTGTTGAGACTTTCTGAATTTGATATTAACCAAAAGCTTTGAGAGAGTGCAATATTTAATGGCAAAGCATCATAGCCAGGAGGCGTAGATAATTTCAATAGCAGGGCCTCTTTAAATATGACTCTGCATAAGAATGCTTAAGATTGAATTTTTAAATTTTAATGGTCCTACATAGCATTCCTGCCCCATGGGTAAAATCAGAGCCAATTTCATTTTTCCACATGCAACTATTGAGAAGATATAGACAAGAACAACCAGAGTAATTGAGGGAATAAGGGGATTGGAATATAAGGTGTGTTTTTTTAAGAGATGATGTGACTGCTCTTTTGTGAATATCAAGAGGATAAGTAATGCAAACCATGCGAGCTATTTAATTCTGTCCAGTGCAACCAGCCATTATTTGTAGGGCCTGGGGATAGCAGGGAGGAGTAAATTCAAAACATAATCTGTAAAGATAATGAGTCGGGTTATCTGAGGAGTGGCAGCTTCACACAGATTGGTGTACCGATCTTTTTTTTAATGATGAGAAAAGACCTCTGCGTTGCTGACAGGAGATTCCAGTCAGGGCTCCTTCAGAAATCTGGAGCTTTACTTCCATTCTAAAAAGTCCATTACCACTTAAAATAGTTCAGGGAAAGCAAATACTGCCCCCATCGTCATCACAGTCCTTTATGGTATATTGAAATTTAAAAGTCTAGCATCAAATCCAGCTCTATTGGCAGCTCCTGTAAAAGGAAAAGCACATGAGGTAGGTGTGAGATTAGATTCCAGAGAGTAGGATGTCATGTCTGCAGAAGTATGGCATCAGGTATGTAGGGAGCCAGGTAAGTTAAGTGGCACCATTGGTAGGATGTCAATTAGGTGGAGATAAGGTGCTAGATGAGTAGGGTTCCAGATGGCTAGGGTGCAGGGAGCCACAACAACCTACTAGGTGAATACGGTGTAGGTATGTAGCATGTCAAGGTGCAAGCTTGCAAGGAGGCCAGGTAAGTCGTGCAATGATTACGTTGGAGGAGGTTAGGAAATATTGTGTCCTGAGTGGGCTAGGAGGTGGGTTGGTGTGCATATCTAACAGAAGTGACAGGAGGGTGTTTGGTCTAGAATAGGACAGTGTGGAGAGGGTGAGCATAGCAGCGTCCAGGGCAGGGAAGTGACATTTGATCCCAGCAGATACAGTGAGGGGGTTTGTATTGCCTCTAGCAGCAACTTACACTTAGTGGGTTGGTTCCTGTAGCAGCATAAAGAAGTCAACCTAAAGTTGGGAAGAAGGTCTCTTGACCCAGGAGAAGGCAAGAGGTGAAGTCAAGGCAGGCATCAGGTCCCAGGTGGGATGGAGTTGGGAGGATCTCAGGCAAAGAAGGGTGTTGATGTTGTATTTGAGATGAATTCTATTAGGAAGAGTGTCATTAGGTCTGGAGCAGGGAAGCAGCTGTAAGGTATCGGGCTTCTGATAGTGATAGTGCGGGGGAGGTTTGGGCCTGGATGCTGGGGTCTGAGAGTGGCTGAGATTAGAGCAGAGGGAGTCAGGTTTGGGGTCAGGTCATCTGTGTTGGTTCAGGAGTAGGGGAGGAATGGTTGGTTCCAGGGAGATTGGCTATGGTGGTCTGGTCCAGAGGAAGCATGGTGTCAAGTCCTAGGCGAGAAAGGGATGTTGAATCCAGAGAGGGCTATTTCAGGTTCTATGGGCAGAAGAGGGATGTCAGCTCTAGAGAGGGGTTGAATCAAGAGCAGGGGTAGAGGGGTGTCTGATTGTTGTTGGAAATCTAGGGGGCGGTATTGCTGCGGATGTGCTAGATAAGTTGATGGGTCAGAATACTAGCTACCCAGGAGTTAGTCTAGGTTTAGGATAAGCTAAATTTTCCTGAGTAACTATACAGGCGAACCATCTAACTTAGAGTCATACAGTCATACAGATGTACAGCATGGAAACAGACCCTTCGGTCCAACTCGTCCGACCAGATATCCCAACGCAATCTAGTTCCACCTACCAGCACCCAGCCCATATCTCTCTAAACCCTTCCTATTCATATACCCATCCAAATGCCTTTTAAATGTTGAAATTGTACCAGCCTCCACCACTTCCTATGGCAGCTCATTCCATACACGTACCACCCTCTGCATGAAAAAGCTGCCCCTTAGGTCTCTTTTATATCTTTCCCCTCTCACCCTAAACTTATGCCCTCTAGTTCCAGCTGCCCCCACCCCGGGAAGAGACTTTGTCTATTTATCCGATCCATGCCCCTCATGATATTTATAAACTTCTATAAGGTCACCCCTCAGCCTCCGATACTTCAGGGAAAACAGCCCCAGCCTATTCAACCTCTCCCTATAACTCAAATCCTCCTACCCTGGCAACATCCTTGTAAATCTTTCCTGAACCCTTTCAAGTTTCACAATATCCTTCCAATAGGAAGGAGACCAGAATTGCAAGCAATATTCCAAAAGTGGCCTAACCAATGTCTTGAACAGCCGCAACATGACCTCCAACTCCTGTACTCAATACTCTGACCAATAAAGAAAAGCATATCAATGCTGCCTTCACTATCCTATCTAGCTGTGACTCCACTTCCAAGGAGCTATGAACCTGCGCTCCAAGGTCTCGTTGTTCAGCAACACTCCCTTGGACTTTACCATTAAGTGTATAAGTCCTGCTAAGGTTTGCTTTCCCAAAATGCAGCACCTCGTATTTATCTAAATTAAACTCCATCTGCCACCTTCTCAGCCCATTGGCCCATCTGATCAAGATCCCGTTGTAATCTAAGGTAATCTTCATTGCTGTCCCCTACACATCCAATTTTGGTGTCATCTGCAAACTTATGAACAAACGTCCTATGTTCACATCCAAATCATTTATGTAAATGATGAAAAGTAGTAGACCTAGCACCGATCTTTGTGGCGCTCCACTGGTCACAGGCCTCCAGTCTGAAAAACAACCCTCCACCAGCACTCTCTGCCTTCTACCTCTGAGCCAGTTCTGTATCCAAATGACTACTTTTCCCTGTATTCCATGAGATCTAACCTTGCCAACAATTCTCCCATGGGGAACCTTGTCAAACCCCTTACTGAAGACCATATAGATCATGACCACCACTCTGACCTCATCAATCCTCTTTGTTACTTCTTCAAAAAAAGTCAATAAAGTTTGTGAGACATGATTTCCCATACACAAAACCATGTTGACTATCCCTAATCAGTCCTTGCCTTTCCAAATACATGTACATCCTGTCCCTCAGGATTCCCTCGAACAACTGGTCTACCACCAACGTCAGGCTCACTGGTCTATAGTTCCCTGGCTTGTCCTTACTACCCTTCTTAAAGGGTGACACCACGTTAGCCAACCTCCAGTCTTCCGACACCATACCTGTGACTAGCAATGATACAAATATCTCAGCAAGGGGCCCAGCCATCACTTTCCTAGCTTCCCACAGAGTTCAAGGATGCACCTGGTCAGGGCCTGGAGAGTTATCCCCTTTTATGTGTTTCAAGACATCCAGCACTTCCTCCTCTGTAATATGGACATTTTGCAAGATGTTACCATCTATTTCCCTACATTCTATGTCTTCCATGTCCTTTTCCACACACTGGAAATACTGATGAACAACACTTGTTTAGTGTTTCCCCCACCTCCTGTGGCTCCACACAAAGGTTGCCTTGCTGACCTTTGAGGGGCCCTATCCTATCCCTAGTTACCCTTTTGTCCTTAATAGATTTGTAAAAACCCTTTGGATTCTCCTTAACTCTATTTGCCAAAGCTATCTCATGTCTCCTTTTTGCCCTCCTGATTTCCCTCTCAAGTATACTCCTACTGCCTTTATTCTCTTCTAAGGATCTCACTCGATCTATCCTGTCTATACCTGACATATGCTTTCCTCTTTTTCTTAACCAAACCCTCAATTTCTTTAGTCATCCAGCATTCCCTATACCTACCAGCCTTCCCTTTCACCCTGACAGGAATATACTTTCTCTAGATTCTTGTTATCTCATTTCTGAAGGCTTCCCATTTTCCATCAGTCTTTTTACCTGCGAATATCTGCCTCCAATCAGCTTTTGAATGTTCTAATACTGTCAAAATTAGCCTTTCTCCAATTATAACTTCAACTTTTAGTTCTGGTCTATCCCTTTCCATCACTGCTTTAAAAGTAATAGCATTATGGTCACTGGGCCTAAAGTGCTCCCCCACTGACATCTCAGTCACCTGTCCTGACTTATTTCCCAAGAGTAGGTCAAGGTTTGCACCTTCTCCAGTAGGTACATCCTCATAGTGAATCAGAAAAATTTCTTGTACACATGTAACAAATTCCTCTCCATCTAAATCCTTAACACTATGCCAGTCCCAGTCAATGTTTAGAAAGTTAAAATTCCCTACCATTACCACCCTAATATTCTTACAGATAGCTGAGATCTCCTTACCAATCTATTTCTCAATTTCCCTCTGACTATTAGGGGTCTATAATACAATCCCAGTAAGGTGATCATCCCTTTCTTCTTTCTCAGTTCGATGTATTGCTGGGAATATCCTCCCTCAGTACAGATGTAATGCTATTCCTTATCAAAAATGCCACTCTTCCTCCTTTTTTGCCTCCCTTTCTGTTCTTCCTGTAGCATTTGTATCTTGGAACATTAAGCTGCAAGTCCAATCTATCCCTGAGCCAAGTTTCTGTAATTGCTATGATATCCCAGTCCCATGTTTCTCACCATTCCCTGAGTTTATCTGACTTTCCTGGTTAGGCCTCTTGCATTGAAATAAATGCAGTTTAATTTATCAATCCCACCTTGCTCTCTGCTTTGTTCCTGCCTACCCTGACTGTTTGCCTTGCTTCTTTTCTCAACTGTACCAGTCTCAGCTTGATCTCTTTCCTCACTACCTCCCTGGTTCCCATTCCCTCTTCCCCACCTTAATAGTTTAAATCCTCCTGAGTAGCTCTAGTAAATCTCCCTGCCAGTATATTAGTCCCCTTTCAACTTAGCTGTAATCCATCCTTCTTGTACAGGTCACTTCTACCCCAGAAGTGATTCCAATGATCTAAAAATGTGAATCCTTCTCCCATACACCAGCTCCTCAGCCATGCATTCATCTGCTCTATCCTCCCATTCCTACCCTCAGTAGCTTGTAGCACCAGGAGTAACCCAGATATTACTAGTCTCGAGGATCTCCTTTTTAATTTCCTGCCCAGCTTTCTATATTCTCCCTTCAGAATTTCATCTTTTTCCATTCCGATGTCATTGGTTCCAATGTGGACAATGACCTCCTGCTGGTCCCTCTCCCCCTTGAGAACATTCTGCACCCTGTCTGAGACATTCTTGATCCTGGCACCAGGGAAACAACACACCATTCTGATTTTTTGCTGCTGGCCACAGAAATGTCTGTCTGTGCCCCGGACTAGAAAGTCCCCTAAAATAATTGATCTATTGGAACCTAGTATACTCCTCATTGCATGAGAGCCAGTCTCAATACCAGAAACATGGCTGTTCGTGCTACATATCCCTGAGAATCCATCACCCCTTACATTTTCCAAAACAGCATACTTGTTTGAAATAGGGACAGCCACAGAAGACTCCTGCACTAGTTGCCTACCTCTCTTATCTTTCCTGGAGTTCACCCATATATATGATTGTATCTGCTATTTTTCTCCCTTCCTATAACTGCCAAACATCGTATCCTCTTGCTCTTGTAAATTCCTCATTACCGTAACCGTCTCTTTAACCAATCCATTCGAACTGATAGAATTCACAACCAATATCATTTATTGCAAATATAATCCTCAGTAACACGTAAACTTTCCCTAAATTCCCACATCTGACAAGAAGAGCATATCACTCTACTAAGGGCCATTTTTGCTTCTTCAAATCTACAGACCCAGAAAATAACACTGTCTGAGTCCCCTACAAAACACTGCTCCAGGTAACTTAATACTTATGGCTTATATTTTTAAGTTTAATGAAGAGACATATCTCAATAAACATATAATCAAGAAACAACCCTCTCTACTCACTACAGCAGACTTACTGTAAGGCCAAACTTAAAATATCCACTATCTGTTTCTGTGCTGTGACCTCTCCCAAACAGGTTCCTCCAAGATTATTTGTGAATTTCACTGTTTGTTAATTTTCCCAGATGCATTCCGATGTCCTGTAATACATGAATTCAAACAGCAAAGTCAGTGACTGTGCAGGCTCACTGCTGTGATAGCTATCAATGTGGGTTTCTATTTCCCTCGAATGCTGGGAGGAAAGGAAGATTTTGACCCTCTTGTTGAATTTGGCATGGTTGTGACTTAGAGTAATAGAGCTGCATAGCATGGAAACAGACGCTTCAGTTCCATGCTGACCAGCTATCCTAAATTAATCTAGTCCCATTTGCTAGCACTTGGCCCATAATCCTATATAACCTTATTATTCATTTAACCATCCAGACGTCTTCTAAATGTTGTAATTGTGCCATTCTCCACCACTTCCTTTGGCAGCTCATTCCACGCACCACTCTCTGAGTGAAAAGGTTGCCCTTTAGGCCCCTTTTAATTTTTTTCCCTCTCACCTTGAACCTATGGTCTCTAGTTTTAGACTCTGGTATCCCAGGGAAAAGACCTTGACCATTCACCCTATACATGCCCCTCATGATTTTGTAGACTTTGAAAAGGTCACCCCTTAGCCTCCAACGTTCAAGGGAAAATAGCCCCAGCGTATTCAGCTTCTCCCTGTAGCCCGTACCATCCAATCCTGGCAACATCATTTTAAATTTTTTCTGAACCCTTACCATGGCATTCGTTCTATAGCTGGGAGACCAGAATTGCAATCAGTATTCAAAAGTTATCTAATCAATGCCCTGTACAGCCACAACATGACCTCCCAACTCCTTTACTCAATGCACTGACCAATAAAGGCAAGCATACCAGAATCCTTCTTCACTATCCTGTCTACCTTCAACTCCACTTTCAAAAAATTATGAACTGCACTCCAAGGTCACTTGGTTCAGCAACACTCCCCAGGACCTTACCATTAAGTGTATAAGTCCTGTTCTGATTAACCTTTCAAAATGCAGCATCTCACATTTATCTAAATTAAACTTCATCTGCCACTCCTTGGCCCTTTGGCTCATCTGATCAAGGTCCCATTCTACTCTGAGGTAACCTTCCTCGCTGTCCGTTACACCACCAATTTTGGTGTAATCTGTAAACTTACTAACTATACCTCTTAGTTCACATCTAAATGATTTATATAAAAACACAAAAAGCAGTGGACCCAGTACCAGTCCAGTGGCACACCGCTGGTCACATGCCTCCAGTCTGGAAAGCAATCCTCCACCACCACCCTGTCTCCTACTGCTGTATCCAAATGGCTAGTTTATCCTGGATTCCATGTGATCTAAGCTTGATAACCAGTCTACCATGAGGAACCTTGTCGAATGCCTTACAGAAGTCTTTATAGGTAATGTCCACTACTCTTCCCTCATCAATCTTCTTCATTACTTCTTCAAAAAGCTCAATCAAGTTCACGAGATATGATTTCCCATTTACAAAGCTATGTTGAATATCCCTAATCAGTCCTTGCCTTTCCAAATTTATGTAAATCCTGTCCTTCAGGATTCGCTCCAACAAACTTGCCCACCACTGATGTCAGACTCACTCGTCTATAGTTTGATGGCTTTTCCTTACCACCTTTCTTAAATAGTGGCACCACTTTCGGCAACCTCCAGTCTTCCAGCACCTTGCCTGTGGCTATTGATGATACAAATATCTCAGCAAGGGGCCCAGTAATTGCTTCCCTAGCTTCCCTTAGAGATCTAGGGTATATCAGTTCCTGTCCCAGGATTAATCCACTTTTGTGTGTTTTAAGGTGTCCTCTATACTGTAGACACTTTTCAAGATGTCACTATTCCCCATCTTGTCTCATTTTCATATCTTTTTACACAGTAAACACTGATGCAAAATATTCGTTTAGTATCTCCCCTATCTCCTACGGTTCCACACATAAGCGGCTTGGTCCATTCTTGACTAATAGATAGAGATGAATTGTTATGGTTAGTCGACAATTCCATTATTGTTATATCATGTGACTACCAGGATGGTAGAAGGTGAACAAAATGTACCTTGGAGCTTTCTCATCTAGAAATTCCCATGTTGTCTTTTTGCTTCTTTCCCTTAAATGCGTCCTTTTTTAATCTAATTCTAATTGTTTCTGATAGTTTCCTTTCAGGTGGAAACTAGAGTGTTGTATGACTCAAGACAGTCAGATAGGTGATAATACATTGTGGATGTTGAGGCCTTTGTGGACCTTAAAGACCTCAGGCCTGATTTTTGACCTCTAAAATTGACAGGCGACACCTAGGTATCGACATCTTGCCCCATGTCCGACAGATAAAGCCTTTTGCTGGTAAAGCAAAGAGCTATGGAGTGACGTACACAGGGGAGAGGGAAATATAAACTCATGAAAGCCCTCTTAACTTACAGTTGAGTGTAAGTATCCAATGGATTGGCACAAGGTGTTAACACATCATGTGCGAGTCACAAATTTATTGAGAAGATATAAACACTCTTGAAAGAAAGTGGAAATCTGTTTAAAAGTTGGGATCTTCAGTTTTGAAGTTTAAATTATCAGTGAGAATTTAAAATAAAAAAACTCTACTGAATTTCTTTGTCTGATAAGCAATCTGGCATAGGTTAGAAAACATTATTATTAGCTCCTGAAGTTTCAAAAGTATAATTTGTTGACATTTCTCCAAGTGCTATTGCTGTTATAGTAAATACCAGTCTAAATTCCAAAAAACTCTAAACATTTAGTTCTGAGATTGTAATTTAATTGATAGTTTAAAAGACTATTCAAGGATTAGCTGTCATTGATATGGAGTCTGAATATAAGTATGTTTGTTTTAATAAAAGCAAAAGGTTAACCATGTGAGGTGATTTATAAGCTTTGAATTGGTTTTGTTAACAGGAGCTTTTATCACCAGTAAATCTGTCAAAGTGAGAGCTATATTAGGTCGTTAGAAGGCTTCAAATAAAACCTCATATGCTTCCTGATGTCTGGCTGTGATGGATCTGGGTGAGTAGCTATGACGATTGCATGGGGGCGAACGTGTGCATAAGGCTAGGAAGAGGGTATGAATTGGAAAAGAACTGGTGTGGGGATGGAGTGAGGCAGTGCAAATATGTCTGCAAGAAGAATTGTTGACTGCAGCCATAATAATTTAGCTTAATACACACAAGTTAATTAGAGCACTACATCAAGTTCTTTATATGGAAAGGGATCATCCATTTATTAAAAGTACTGAATGCGAATTTGAATACATTTGAGTCTAATTCGAAAAGAAGTCATATCATAGGATTTTGTTTTGTGGAAGTTCAGAGTAAAGCTAGACTATCAGTGGTCTTGACAGAGTTACGTTAACTCATGAACTAAATAGAAGCTAGCAGTGGTAGACAACTAGCTATTTATCAATATATAGCATCTGCACCATCTGTCTTTCGAACAATGTATTTCTTTTTTGGCACAAATATCAGTCTACACCAACACCTCATAACAGTCTTCAATCTGTACTACCCTTATGTGCTATTACAATTTCCAATCTCCAATACCATAACCAGTTTTTGACAATAGTTTCAGCTACTCGCACCATCCTCAATCATCAGTACAATTATCCACAGAGTACAGTGCAGACATTGTCATCAGCCATGAACATCACGATCCATCTATTTTGTTATATGCTTGATTCAGTTTTGATCGATGCTATTTTTGACCTCAGACTTCTGGTAAAGTAATAAACTATCATATCTGACAGTGGTCTTCTGGATTCCACTAGCAAGGATAGTTGAGTTCCCATTCCAAAGTAACATTGTTGTTTAAACATCTTACAAACAATGTTTAAGATGCAAAATCTTGAAAAATATTTACATACACTTCTGAACATTGAAACAAGTAATCATTCCTGAAATTGGGAACAGGAGTCATGATATGGGATTAATGTGCTGCTTGCTTATTTAACTAATAGTAGTGTACAGCCTAATGTGTTAAACACACTGCATGATTCAGCAGGATCTCATTTAGTTTATGTGAAACTGGCACCTCTTGCAACCAGCCAACATTACCAAAAGCCAGCTTCTTAAATGTACATGAACTCCGGCTATGGCTGATGCTTGAAGTGACTGGGAAGGATGTCTGATTTGGTAAAAGGATAAACAAGACACATCATGGCAAAGAACTTGCTCTAACATTCTCTAATACAGCCATGGAGGACATGGTGGATGATGTAATGATAAAAAGCCAAGAGGTACTCCCGTGGGAGCAGTTAGCCATCACCATTTATAGAATGATAGCAAGGTTACAGCACAGAAACAGTTTGTGCTGGCTGGATAAACAAGCTACCTTTCTGCCCACTTCCCAGCAGCAGGCCCTTGGCCCAGAGACATCCAAGAACACTAACATCTTGTCTCCTGCAACAAAAAATTGAACTTTGCCTTCTATCTGTTCAAGTTTTTATGGTTTATTGAGCTTCTTCCAGACGTTTTTGGCCAACTCACATCCATCAGTCAGTTTCTCTCTGAAATTTGAGATAAAGATAGAAGCATTATTTCTGATGTTCAGTTTATTAACTTTTATTCAAATAATTTATGTGGGACTCTTACCTCATGTTCATATATTGGTTCAAATTGAATAAATCATCTGGCCTCATTAAGAGCACCTCTAATAGCAAATCATCCAAAGGACTTTCCCTATTCCAATCAAACAAATGTGGGAACAAGTTTTAATTATTTGAAGGTGGAAATCATCTTTCCAAAGCACCTTAACATCATGAGGAATACACAGATGGTGTACTTTGCTTTATTCCCAGACTAGCCATAACTTATTTAAATATTTGCAACATAAAATTCATGCATTGATCAGGTTGTACTTCTCTGGGTAATCCATATTTTGTAAAAATTGAAATAATTTTCCACAATCACTTCCACATTTTTTTTCCTGAAGATGTTACGTTAGGAAAACCTGCAGAAAAATCCATAATGCTTAAATAGATATTGGATCCCATTCCTGTTTTAGGTATATGTACAATACAATCCATTCAGACTGTGCCAGACAGTTATCCGAAAGCTGGCATGGACATTAAAAAGGAAGGTTAAGTTGAGGACTGGGATTACCTGACATGCATAGCATGTAATGCAAAGTTTCATGACATCTTTCTGTTATACTGGCCAATAAAAATGCTTCATATTTTAGCCTGTACTTTTCTAATAGCTTAATGGCCTGCAATTGGAATGACATGATTAACTGGTTGAATTCCATACAGCAATCAGTTTGAATTTCTGCTACCCATACCTTATTGGCTAATATTTGAAGTAGTCCCCATTTTCTAATTAAGACTTTATTTCAAGTGATAAAATTAGCTAATGATTTTCATTTAGTTTCTGAATAGGATGTTTCATCACTCTTTCAATTCCACATCTGTTCATTGTTGATGGGCCAGATATATTGGCTTTATTCCTGTACTTTCATCCTTTGTGTTACACTTTCAAATGCTAGCTCCAATAAGGGAATTTCCAAACTATTTCCCTGTTTCCATAGACTCTTTTACTTTCTATCTAATTTTATGGGCCCGATATTTTGTCAAGACTCATTCAGTAAATAGTCCAGGATATTCTTTTTGTAACATTTTAGTTACAGTCACCTCTATTGATTGTTTAGTACTCTTGGTAAAGCCAATATTTTTGAACCATCAAAGTCATTTCATAAAGTATAATCAATTCCCTCTGTAGGAATTTGTTTCATCCCTCCAACTATCACTTCTCCATTTATCAAGTCACTCTCTAGTCCAACTCTTTGCAATGAGGCCATTTTATAACCTCCTTGAATACCTCCAATTAATACTTTCTCTTAATCACTCTATCTGGAAGATAAGTAACATTATCAGAAAACACCAGTGACTGAATTGCTGCAGTGTCTCTCAATATCCTTGTTAGTATAGTTCTTTGATTCAAGACATGAGTAATTTTCCAGATAAAATATTCAATATCTCAGCAGCCAAATTCTCCTTGTCAATATTTGAAGCATAATTTTAAAAACTGCCCTGAGGCATCTTTCTCGCTTTTTACAACAATCCAAGGAAACAAGTTTTCTTTCTGCCACTGCTGCAGTTTTAGTACCTACTTACTTCCTTGATGCCCCCTTATTCAAAGACTCCTTAGATATTCCTGATATGCAATCAGTCTTCAATTTAACTACAATTGGCTCTATGAACAACATTATCAGTATGAAAACACACTGTTTTGTTTACATCACATTTTGTTTCCAAACTTTCTCCTTTATTACCCTGATGTCATTATGCCTGTTCTGTAAAACTAATACTTCATCCCTTAGCAGAGTTCCTACTCCTTCAAACTCCTTGTAGATTTCCACATCAGCATTTCCCATCTTTAATTTTCTGTGTCAGAAGTATTGACTGGAACTGCTGCCTGGAAGTACTAGATTGAAAAATCACACCATTAAAGAACAGAGGATTGTTGTGGTGGGAAGAGAGAAGAGTGCTACGTGTAGAGGAACATGACAGTTAACTGATGGTAAGTGATAAGTGTTTACCAACAGCGTGTCAACAAATGAATAATGTTCTGAGGAACAGTCACTTGACCTGAAATATTAACTCCGATTTCTCTCCACAGATGCTGCCATACCTGTTGACCATTTCCACCAATTTCTAATTTTGTTAACAATATGATTTAGTTTTTGTATATTTAGGGATGATGTGGATGCGTGTAAGAAAGGATACAGAAAAGACTTGCAAGAATTCTTCCAGGGATGGCAATCCCTAAATCTGTGAACAGGTTGGAGAATCTAGGGCTGTTCCTCGTAGAGAAGAGAAAATAAAGAAGAGATAAACCAGAAACATCATGAGGGGTTTTGGACAGAGTAGATATGTGCTGTTGCAGGAAGGGAGAAAAAACATTGATTTAAGTTTTTGGCAATAAGAGCAAAGGCAACACAGTGAAAAGATCTTTTGACCTGGGAGATTAATTAGAATCTGGAGTGCATTGCTTAAAAGTATGGTAAAGGAAAAAAAAGAATTTTCAAGATAAGTTTTCAAAAGAAAATTGAATAATTATCTGAAGGGATTCTGAACTTTGATTCCCTTCTGATCATGGATATTTTGGCAGGACTACAGATAAAACAAGAACTCTTGCAGCTGCATCCTGATACTTAAGGCAGGATGCTTATTCTATGAATTTTACATAGATCTTTGCAAGATTCAGTCCTTTGAATGGTAACATCAGCCAAAGAAAGTAAAGAAATTATATAAAAACAAAGTTCCAGACTGTGCAAAGGAGCAGAAAGCACATAAAGTTTAAACATATTTCATTCTAATTCATATTTGCAAAACACATCAAACATTTGTACAGTATGATGCTTTCTGAGATAAAGCTCAAAAAGCAATTAACACTTACTTTAAAATTCTTTGGCACACATTAAGGTCAATGAAAGGCACTATATAAATCAAAGTATTTCATTTTAATAAATTACAGAAGTCTTCCTTGTTTCTAAATTTTAACAGAGAAATAGACATAAGATCACTATTATACAGTATGAGATTTTCAACAATTAGTAAGCAGAACAAAGAAAGTTTACAGCCCAGGAACAAGCCCTTTGGCCCTCCAAGCCTGAGCCAATCCAAATCCACTGTCTAAACCTATCACCCAATTCCTAAGCATCTGTATCCATCTGCTTCCCAGCTACTCAAGTAGTGATCACCAATGTATCATAGAGCTGCTCTCCAAATGGAGAGAAATAACTCGTAACAAGTTTAACCTGAGGGTCACCCCAGCTCAGGCAAAGAATGAGGTTGAGTAGGTGGTACAGCCGTGATGATCTCAGCCAGTGGTAATTGAACCCATACAGTTGGCATCATGCACCAGCCATCCAGCTAACTGAACTACTAATTGGCGCAGACTGTTGAATGCTATGCTGGAATGCTACCTTCTCAAGTACATTGATACATCGGTGGAGCTACTTTAGTAACTATCCATCAGCTGGACATTTGACCTTCTCAGTTGTTTAGATTAGCCAATACAACCTCTTCGGATAATTATCCTCTCACCCTTCTGAACTGTCATAAATACTGTCAGATTAAGATTGCAAGCACAAAGTTTATGATAAATTGTGATGTCAGTGTATTTTTCAAATAAACATTTCTTACAGGTGAAGTGGAGAATTCTTTCTTCAGGTGAAGATATTTCATACAAGGATCAAATGAAAATGCTTCTTTCATAAATGAGTTGAAAAGATTTAGATGCAATCATTTCTGGATTAGACTTGATTAATCTCCCTGAGCATTGGTATTTTGTGCTTTCCAGTGTGTGTGTGTGCACACGCAATGCTATGTAAATCCCCTAAATGGAAATCAGTGTATTAATAGAACACTAAATTGTTACTTGCCTGGTGGGTATTTTTCTTCAAACTCTATTAGGTCCCAGGTTATTTGCTGTATTGTAAAAATCATTTTAGTGGTGGAAATGGGAATTAACATGAATATATTGATGCAGCCACAAAGGTCAATTTGACATCATTAGTAAAACCATTTTAGTCTCAGTGATATCAAAATACAAATACAAGCTCCCAGCTGAATATCTACAATTTCTAATCATGCAAGCGCTATGCACCTGTCTGAAGGTTCGGTTGGCTGTACCTGTGACAAGAACAGAGCATGCCTTATTCTTGTAAAAAATAAGACTTGTGATGTAATTTTCAATTGTTTGTGTTTAAACAAGCAGTAAACAAAACTTGTCATTTTCAAATTCACATCCACATTCATCACTTACACAATGGGTTCGATTTTACCAGTCCTCTCGAGACAGGCTGCTAACTGATTGGCTTGAGAAATTAAGATTAAAGCTGAGGGAAGTAGCATAACATTTTCCAGCCACTTTAGGATATTCCAAGCGGCAGGAGTCTCAGCAGTGCAATTCCCCCAGTAGGCGATTGATTGATGTGACCTATTATTTGCTGCTTCCCGCCTTATTCTGCATTTTGCAAGTAGGTTCCTGGAATGGTAGAGAGGTAGGTTGAGTTTGTCATTTATGACTGTTCTGTTGTTCACAGAGGGCCCTCCCAATAGCAACGGCTGTCTCCATCACTTTAATACCATCATTGCGAGGCACATCTCCCATTAAATGTGTCTCACCTTGAGAGTCTTTCAGTCAGAAGGCCCCAGCTTTATCAGCTACTAAACGGTCACACACTGATGGGCACACTAAACCTCTGGGCAGCTGTCATCAAGGCACAGTGAGGAAGGACCACAGTCTAAATCCGTTCCGCCAAAGTATAACAAGAGTCGATTAAGATCTGAGACCACCTTGTTTGCCTTAGAAGACTGTAAATAGTTTCCTTTCATAATTTGACAATGCCTTTTTTTTTGTCACACAACA
This sequence comes from Chiloscyllium plagiosum, assembly GCF_004010195.1. Classification (NCBI taxonomy): domain Eukaryota; kingdom Metazoa; phylum Chordata; class Chondrichthyes; order Orectolobiformes; family Hemiscylliidae; genus Chiloscyllium; species Chiloscyllium plagiosum. The sequence goes on from NC_057714.1 coordinate 34,869,446, forward strand.
CCAGGTTATAGTCCAACAGGTTTAATTGGAAGCACTACTCCTTCATCAGGTGGTTGTGGAGTATAAGATTGTAAGACACAGAATTTATAGCAAAAGTTTACAGTGTGATGTAACTGAAATTATATATTGAAAAAGACCTGGATTGTTTATGATTTGTTTAAATCTCCCATCTATTAGAATGACCATGTTGGTTTCCTTTCTTTCATATGTAAATTGCAAAACTTTTTTTTTTAAAAGTTACATTCTCAAGTGAACTTTAACAATTGGTGTCTGTACACCCCAGTCCAACACTGGCGTCTCCAAATCATTTTTTTTTGTCAACAGGATTGAAGCTGTTATGAGGAATGTCAAAGTTCTGCTGTATTTTCTGCAAAGTCTATACTGAGCTGTATTGTACTTTTTATACTTATAGATAATGTATGAATAAAATTTCTAATATTGAAAAAGAATCAGTATTCCAATTGGTTCGACGGCTCTCAAAAGATAAATTACCATTCATACTTTGCTGACTGTCCCAGCAATGGCCTCATAATTGGCCAGTGTCAATAAAATACTTCCCAGCATCCCAATACTTGAAATGTTCTCCTGAATCCTGTGCAACCTCACCATCAGGAGATTGCCTGGCCAACAGATACATAAGGTGAGCAGCTGAGGAGGACAATATTCATCCCCATCTTACAACACTTTGACACATTACCTTCTCTCTGCTAGTGACTACCTCAATGGGCTGAATCTTACATCTTTTTGTCTGAGCAGGAGTTGCGTTGAGCTTTTTGCAATGTTTTTCAATGCAAGGCATACTGAGAGTTCTCACCTGATGTTATGACATTTGCCTAATAAACTGTACACCCTCAAAGTATCCTTCATGCATGATCACATGCCACATGCCATTCCCAGAAGAACTCACTATTCAGTGGATATCTGCCGAAAGATCAGCTTGTGCCAACTTTGAAAAGTCATTGTGCATCCGGACAAGCATTGGCATTCTGAAGCTGCCCTGCTCGGACAGCACAAAGTTTTCTGGGAAGGAGACAGTGATGCCACGATTCTCCACAAGGATCTGGAGGTCTTGTTGTAATGAATAGTGCAAAGGAGAAGCCAATCCCAGAGGACTGTCAAAGGAGACAATGTCACAGACCCTGGCAGCCTGGTCTGAGGTCATCACCCAGGTCAGTACTGTATCAATGATGTGGTGCTGCCATAAGACCATCAATGACATTCTCTGCTCCACAAGGATAAGTGGCATGCACTCTTCTATTCACCCTATCTCTGCTACTGCACACACCTCCCATCAAACCTCGTGCTCTGCCATCCTTGCTATAGGGCGGAGGTGGGTACTGCAGATGCTGAAGATTAGAATCACAATTAGAGTGGCGCTGGAAAAGCACAGCAGATCAGGCAGCATCTGAGGAGGAGGCAAATCGACATTTCGGGCAAAAGTCTTTCATCCTAATGTGCCTTTTCAGCTCTACTCTCGCTTTTGTCTGAAAGTCTCCTATCACATCCCCTATCCTTCCACTGCATTAACCCTGTGAGGCCTCTGCACTGCCTCCTCCCTTGCCTGAACCACTGACTTCTTTCTTCCACCTGAAACACAACCATGTCATCATTTTCAACTAACTCAATTACTCTCTTTCTCCTCATTCCAGGAGAAGGCAGCATAAATTGAACAGGAAGAGTTGAGACACATGGAGGGGGTACCTGGAGTTAGGCTCCTCAGCCCCTAAGAGGAAAGAAGCCTGGATTGGGACTCAATCCTGTGAGAATGCTAAGACATCCATGTCCTGCAAACTGGGTAATCATCTCACTGCAACCCTCACATTAACCCTACTGTCAGTACCATTCATTGCACACCATTCTGAACCTTTGGCCACCCCATGTATTCTTGTGCCTTTGAAAGTGCCAGCATGATACCCATAAGTGCCCCTATAGTCACCGAACAATATCTCCAGGGCCAAAGGGCTCTATTGTTGAGCAGACCTCCTCTAACCTACCTATGAAACCTGAATCTACACAAATGTAGTGGGAGAGAGAGAATGAAGAAAACTCACTGAGGTCACTTTGGTGGCACAGGATATATAACACTGTATATGAAGGATCATATTTGTGTAAATTTGATTGTCTTTGCAAGATTTCTGAGTTGCCTTTAACTTCAAATGTAACTGTGCCATAATTATGTATAACTTCATGTCCATACACAAAGTATCATGGAATGATATCTGTATTGCGAGCCTGCTGCCTTATTAGAAGAGAGAATGTAGAGTACTGTTTCTGGCCTACTGACCCTCCTTCAGAGAAGAAGTGTCCTCCAAAGATGGATCACTGGACCCAAATTATCAACTCTGTTTTCTCTTCACAGATGCTGGCAGACCTGTTGAGATTATCCAGCAATTTGTGTTTTCAATTCTAGTGCACAGTTGCCCAAACCAATGGAAATTCTTAGATGCCTGAAAGAATAAAGGCTCAAGGGTAGGATTACTTGATGGGTGGGGTGAAAACAAGAAGTGAATTACCACAATAGGTGCCCCTTGGGAATCAGAAATGGCTGAAGAATAAAGGGAAAGTGAAAGATAAGGAGGTAGATTCGGAATTAACATGTTGTCACCTTTTATCCTTTCAGCACTGCCATTGATCAATGCCTCTCTCGTGGCCAATCTAATTATGGGCAGCACAATTTTTCTTATGGGAGTGAGGTCATGCAGATATTTCCTTTCTCCTATTTGTTAAGTGCTGTTGACTTTGGCTATGGGTCACTTTATCCTGCAAAAGTTGTCAGTGTCTTTGATATAATCTATTTGGGGCTCTTATGGTAGAATAATACATACAAACTATGTGATGTGACTGTGAAGCTTGGCACAGTGCCAACCTGTGAGGGTAGGCTGATGCTATGCATGTGAGGAATAAGAATTGTACATTGAAGACTGATGGTAACTGAGTTATACTGAGTTTTGGGATTCAACAATGTGTGAGGCTCCTAACTGATTTGTAATAATGTAGCACTCATTGACCTTGACCACTGAAATGAGCAAAATCAACTTCTCACAGCTATGTATCCAGATGTTCAGCGCTAGACCGCAGACACTGAGTGTAATGGTTAACAGGTCACGGTGCCTTTGCAGTTTCTAACTAAAAGATATCCTGCTTTAAAGAGAATAAAGGATTTCTCTCTTCTTTGCCCTCCCACCTCATAGTTTTCCACATTTTCATGAGATCCTAAAACAGAGCAGCACCCTTACTGCTCAGCACCCACCAAAAAATGCAGTCAGCTAATACTGTTTCAAGAAATTCTTTGTTGCAAGTAAATTAGAAATGAGATAATAAAATACAAACATTAACCAGATTAAGGGATTCTGGCACCAACTCAGGTCAAAAAGATACCTTTAATATGGATGCTAAAATTCAAAAGCTCTTGAGGCAATCTCTTGATATATGCACAGGAATATCTGTTTGATCAATGATTTATAACTTGTACCTTTCCCAAATGAGTTGACAATGGAAAGATTTCTCCACTGTCGAGAAAAGATTGTTGGTAGGAGGCAGACATGAACAACATACAGAACGCAATATAGTGGAGTCTATTTCAGTGAATAGCTCATTTGCCAATAAAACTTATACATAAAGTGGGCTGGACTAATATCCAATTTATCATGCTCTCATTTTTCCCCATTGTTTCTGTGGTCCTTTTTGCAACAAACCAGTGCTCCAAGCTCGGCCAGCATTGGTAGCCATGATTTCGCTGAACATATATCCAATCGAAATGTAACAGCTAAATTACATTGATTAGCTGACACCCTCATTTATCCACGTTGGTGCCACCCATCAGTGCAACTCCTGTAACAATACAACAAACTGAAATGCCGCAAAAGAAAAAAAGTTTCAACTTCTGTTTGTAATAGAAAATAAATGTTCTGAAGTACGACAGTTGCCTATTTTTTTTTTCATTTTATCTTTTAATTATGCCGTATAATCCGAGAGTCCTAGAAAAAAGGGTTCTGTTAATGATTGTTTTGAGTGGGCTAATTAGAGATCAGACATCCATTTCAATGAGATTAATAAGTAGACTCTACTGTTTCAGCAAGTGAACAAGTAAACAGAACTAGATTAACTATTTAAATGGTACAGGTTCAAAAGCAGATCAGAGGCTAGGAATACTACAGTGAGTCGTAATTTTCAATATGGTTTTCAAGAATGTAGCAACACAATGTGTGGGCTCCTCAGCAAGGAGCCCAGAGCCTGTCTACTCCATCTGTTTTACTTTATTTTTCTTTCTATGCTTTTTATTTAATGTTCCAATTATTATGGTACCTTACTTTCTTTTAGTCACTTCAGTAGAAGGCACCTTCTCCTGTCTCAAGCCCAAAGATGAGGTGGTTTCCTATGGTCTGAAATGGCAGTATCAGTCTGGCTTCTGACAGGACATTCCCCTGGTGTGACAGTCTTGTCCAGGAGGGGTGGTATCGGCCTGGAGCGACATTTGTGTCCTGGCATGGAGGTCTCATCCTGTCGGAGAGGTTTTCTTTGGCAGCGTCCAGGTATTCCAGCAACCCTGTGTGAAGGACTAATCCTCCTGTGGAGGTCTCATCTTGATATGGAAGTCTCGACTTTCCTTCGGAGATGGCTTCCGGGTCTTCCAACAGCCCAACATGGAGAACCAATGGAGGTCTTATCTCGGTGTAGTGGGGCTGTTTCGGCCTGGTTTTCCAGTGTACCCTGAACCCAAGAATGACTAATTGAACTGTAATGAACTTTTACTGTTCTTTTCATTCTTATTTATGCCCTCTGTCATTAATTTGGGCACCGTGGTATGGCAACTTATAAAACTTCTCAATTTTTTTTGTAAAAATACATGTGACAATAAATTGCTATTCTATTCACCTCTTGATTCCCCAAAGTTTGTTCAGCATCAATGCAAGTCATGAATGTCATGGAATATACTCCACTTCGCAGGATGAGTGCAGTGCCAAAAAAAACACAGCTTGATTTATTATTTATTTTGTATAATTTTATGTAGACTAAAATGCCAGAGGGATGGGAATCTATACAGGGAGACAGAAAAATGGGATCCATTTCCTGATACTAGGCTAACACTTGTATCAAAATGGTCTCAAAAATGTGTCAGATTAAAGTTGTGTGATCATGGTTGACATGCCATTTGCAAACAAAATAACAGCCACAATGCAGGAAAAAAAAGTAATGTGCTCTAAGTTCCTAAATAGTTGAAAACTGACATCTATGAACCAGCTCCACATGTTTACAGATTCCAGCTTCCGTATTGGTCTACCATAATTACATAACCAATAAAACCTATTATAGTATCACATCAGGATTTCAAAACAGGATCAGTTGGATTGGATTTTCTCCCAACTGGGCTTTAGGCCTGATGACAACGTGTGGTACCCAAGTCTACACCTGCAGGCAGACAGACCAGCAGCATAGTCTTCTCGAGGGCAGCCTCTGAGTTAGTCATCTCCACATTCGCCATCACACTCTTGGGTGCCCAAGGCTGGAGGGAAATGACTGAACTTAAAGCTGTGGAACCCAGAACTACATTGGGAGAGGTTGGCACGGCTGAGGCAGGTGGGGACCCACAAAGCTGTTTTCACATGGAGATTCACTCGCTCACCTCAGTGAGGTTGAAGAGTCCTACAGCTGATCAGGACATCAGGATGGAAGGGAAACTCCAAGATTGGATGTAGCTGTAATTGTGGCTCCATAATTGCGGCTTAAAACCTACAGCTTCAGTGGTCCATTGAACTGCTGCAGACAGAATGCCACAATTTGATGCACTTTTGATGGATCCTCAGCTCCAATTTCCTGCCTTTTCCCTATACCCCTTGATGTCTTATTGTTTAAAAATCTGTTTATCTCAGCCTTGAATATACTTAATTACCCATTGTTAACAGATCTCTGCGATAAAGAATTCCACAGATGGATAACCCTCTCAGAGAAGAAATTCATAGAACATGGAGCATAGAATGTAGAACAACACAGCACAGACAGGCCCTTCGGCCCTTGATGTTGCGCTAACCTGTGAACTAATCTAAACCCATCCCCCTACACTATCCCATCATCATCCATGTGCTTATCCAAGGATTGTTTAAATCTCCCTAATGTGGCTGAGTGAACTACATTGGCAGGCAGGGCATTCCATGCCATTACCACTCCCTAAGAAAAGAACCTGCCTCTGACATCTGTTTTAAATTTATCACCCCTCAACTTGGAGCTATTCCCCCTCAAAAAAGCCAACGCCATCATCCTAGGCAAAAGGCTTTCACTGTCTACCCTCTCTAATTCTCTAACAATCTTGTATATCTCTATCAAATCCCCTCTTAGCCTTTATCTTTCCAATGAGAACAGACCCAATTCTCTCAGCCTTTCCCCAAAAGACCTTCCCTCCAGACCAGGCAACATTCTGGTAAATCTCCTCTGCACCTTTTCCAGTACTTCCTTCTCCTTTCTGTAATGGGGCAACCAGAACTGTACGCAATATTCCAAGTGCGACTGCACTAGTGCATTGTATAGCTGCAGCATGACATTTCAGTTCTGGAACTCAATCCCTCTACCAATAAAACCTAACACACCGTGTGCCTTCATAACAGCACTATCAACCTGATGGCAACTTTCAGGGATCTATGGACATGGACTCCAGGATCCCTCTGCACATCCACACTACCAAGAATCTTTCCATTGACCCAGTATTCTGTCTTCCTGTTATTCTTCCCAAAGTGAATCACCTCACATTTAGCTGCATTGAACTCCATTTGCCACCTCTCAGCCCAATGCTGCAGTTTATCCGACTCCCCCTGCAACCTGTAACATTCTTCCACACTGTCCACTAACTCCACTGACTTTAGTGCCACCTGGAAACTTATTAATCCATCCACCTATGCCTGCATCTAAGTCATTTATAAAAATGACAAACAACAGTGGTCCTCAAACAGCTCCTTGTGGCACATCACTAGTAACTGGACTCCAGGCTGAATATTTTCCATCAACCAGCACTCACTGCCTTCTTACAGAAAGCCAGTTTCTAATCCAAACTGCTAAATCACTCTCAATCCCAGGCCTCTGCATTTTCTCCAACAGCCTATCATGTGGAACATTATCAAACGTTTTACTGAAGTCCATGCACACCATGTCAACTTCCCCACCCTCATCTACATGCTTGGTCACCTTCTCAAAGAACTCAGTGAGGTTTTGTGAGACATGACCTGCCCTTGACGAAACCATGTTGACAATCTGCAATCAAGTTGCTGCATGCTAGATGATTATAAATCTTATCTCTTACAATCCTTTCTAAAACTTTTCCTGCAATAGATGTAAGTCTCACTGGTCTATAATTATCTGGGTCATCTCTACTGCCCTTCTTGAACAAGGGCATAACATTTGCAATTCTCCAGTCCTCTGGTACTAAACTTGTAGGCAATGACGACTCAAAGATCAAAGCCATAGGCTCCAACACCTCAAATGTACAACTCCTAATGCTGTGATGATGTTCTCTGGTCCTAAACTCTCCCATAAGGTGATACAAACTTTCCCCATCTACTCTCTCAAGTCCTCTAAGAATATTGTATGATTCAATAAGGTCCCCTCTCATTCTTCTGTATTCCAATGAGTCAAGACACAATCTACTCAACATCACCACATATAGCCTAGTCAACCTTCTCTGGGCAATTTCCAATGCCAGTATATCTTTTCTTAGATAAAGAGATCAAAACTGTTCACAGTATTCCAGCTGTGGTCTGATGCCTTATATGGTTTTATCAAAACCTCACTACTTTTAACAAAGTCAAAACACTGTGGATGCTGGAAATCTGTAACAAACATCGAAAATGCTGGCGAAACTCAACAGATCTGACAGCATCTGTGGAGAGAGAAAGAGGTAAGTTTTTGAGTCCGATTTGACTTTTCTTCCGGACTACCGACTATCCTTACTTTTCTACTCCATTCCCTTTGATTACAGGTCAGCATTTCATTTGTCTTCCCATTGAACTTGGATATTAGCTTTTTGTGATTCATAGACAGGCACTCACGTTTTCTTCTGTCTTATAGCTGTCTACAATCTTTATCCACTTAAATAATATTCAGCTCCTCTGTCCTTGTGCTTGTGCGCAAGACCTCACATTTTCCTATATTACCTTGTGTCTGTCAATTTTTTGCCCACTTGCTAAATCTCTCCATATCCTTCTGCAGATGCTTTGTGTCATTTATACCACATGCCTTTCCACCTGTATTTGTGTCATCAATAAACTTAATTTCCCCATCCAAGTCACATGTACACACATAGAGAGAGAGAGAGTAATGAATTGTAGACTACCTTTTCTAATGCAGAGAATGGTAAATATGTGCAATGAACTGCTGTGAGAGTACATAAAGAGAAATATTGTAGAATACATTCAATGAAAATTGGATAATTTTTTTTTCATTTAATTACTTGAGAGAAACTCAATTTAAAACTGACTATAATGGGCTTCTGTCTTTTCTCACACCATGCCCCAAGCTTGTTGTTGTATTCAAGTACAATTGCCATCATAATGTGATCATAACTGGGGAAAAGATGCTCAGTGACCAGTATTTCTAGTCAATTGAGAAATTGTATCTCAGGAGTGATTAATTGTTTTTTCATCTTAAAGCCTACATGAAAGTTTCTTTTTATTGATGCTAGGCTATTTCTGTACTGCAGGATTTAATTTATAAGTAGCTGACTCCCAAGGGAAATAAATACCTTTAATTTGTCATTAACTATTCGACATGAGGTGGAATTGGTAATTTAAAGTATTAATTGCACACCCAAAGAAACTGTTATTGCATTTATCTGTGTTGCCTTTGTAACCTTGTAGCAATGGGAAAGGCTCTAGGGGTCAATTATAAAATAGTCATACTGTTGAGAAACATTTTCAGCCATCAATACATGTGGCCTTTGTTTTCAGTTAATGCTTGTCGACTATCCTTTGTGGCTAATTGAAACTCAGGAATAGGAGGTTACTCAGCTCTTTGATGCTATTTCACCATTTAATTAGATCCTGGCTAATCTGTACCTCAACACGTTTTATTCACTTTTGCTCTGTATCTCTTGCTAGCATTTCCTAACAAAATCCTGTGATCTTCTGACTTTAGGGTTAAACCTTCTTGTCGTGTGGTTGAAATGCATTGGGCAGGAATTAAATGTAGCAGGTAGGAGTTCTAACCAGAAGTTCTGCTCCTGTTTCTGATCCTGACAATTTTAATATATGCAAAATATGGGATGGGTTGAAAGCCAGCATATTCTCTTCTGATGTTGCCAGTTGTGGGAAGTGGGCAGTTCAGATCTTCTGCAATTCAAATGGAATCAGGTGGGTTTTGGAAGGCAGTGTAAATCACAGCAGATCGGAAATGTAGCGAGCCCCGGGTAAGACATGTTTTGGACTGGAGAACTGTATTGAAAATAAATATAAAAGTTGCCTACTCTATATCATGTCATTTTGTAGTATAAGTTACATATGTTTTATTATCATGATTGATTGTTGTGCTTTGTTTGGAAAAGGTAAGCAACCATTAAATTATATGATTGCCATATTGTTCCTTTTGATAATGCACAAACCATCATTCCGTCAATGGCACGGAGAATGAAAAAGACTTTGGATGCATTAAAGTATATTATACACTGGACATTGTGCTATTTTATATTATGTAGCATTGAAACACAGAGCTGATGCATTAAATATTCCCATTGCTCTTGGAAGCGCTAGCTTTCGGAGCGCTGCTCCTTCATCAGGTGGTTGTGGAGTGTATACCTTCCAAATAATGCTCTATATGTAATAGGCAGAAAGGTTCCAAATACACCAGTTGGACTATTACCTAGTGTTATATGATTTTGAACTATGTACACTCCAGTCCAACACCGGCATCTCCAAATCATGGCCTCATTGCTCTTGCCCTTGCTTGAGGGTCAGCTTGCCATTTATTTTGCTGTTTACAAAACTTTGACAAATATCTAAGCTTTTCATTGTCTTTTAACAGATCCTGCTCATGAGGCTTTGTTAATAGTTACTTAGTGGAATGTCAATATGAGTTCATGGTTGCCTTCCAACTCGCAAACTGAGCCTAAATTGAGACCAACCACGATCATCTCAAATGGCAGGGCAGGCAAGAGGGGCTGAATTGCCTGTTCCTGTTCCTAGTTTTCATTTTCTTAAATGTATTCTGTTTAATGTGGCATATTTATACAGTTGTTCTGGACAATATTATTTGGAATGCTTCTCTTAAAAATATTAACTGATTCTGTTTAGCAATGTGGAGAATGTGATCTTTTTTACTTTAATAGATTTACATGATTTTCAATGCTGATAAAGCTCTATTTAAGTGAATATTCAAGTGATTTTATTCATTTTGACATCAAAATACACATATAATTATGCATATTCATGTGTTGCTCATGATGTTGGCTACGTCTTCCACACCAGAGAGAATAGGTCTCATGGTCTGCCCAAATACCTGTTCCAAGCTAGCACCAGACCCCTCCATGCACATTAACTGCAGCTTTCTGCCTGTTGCGTATTGTGCGTTTTGCTGTGTTTTCACCATACATCTTTCACTATATACTCTGTCCATTTTCTCACACTGATGTCTTCACTTGTATCTTCTTGAACAGAGCTTTGACATGTTACCTTGACCCCAGCCCTGGTTCCAGGATATTAAGTCAGAGAATCATGGAATCACAGAATTCATAGAATCATAGAATTTTACCATGGTGAAAGAGTCCATTTGACCCATCGTGTTTGTAACAACCCCTGAAAGAACTACCCAGCTAGTCCCATTCTCCAGCCGTGTCTCTATAACCATCTGTTTGGTGATTTTGTAGAATATTAAGACCATAAGACCATAAAAAATAGGAGTGGAAGTAAGGCCATTCAGCCCATCGAGTCCACTCCACCATTTAATCATGGCTGATGGGCATTTCAACGCCACTTACCCGCACTCTCCCCATATCCCTTAATTCCTTGTGAGATTAAGAATTTATCCATTTCTGCCTTGAAGACATTTAATGTCCCAGCCTCCACTGCACTCTGCGGCAATGAATTCCACAGGCCCACCACTCTCTGGCTGAAGAAATGTCTCTTCATCTCCATTTTAAATTGACCCCCTCTAATTCTAAGGCTGTGCCCAGGGGTATCCCCACCTGACTGAAACAATTTTCCAGCGTCCACCCTTTCTAAGCCATGCATTATCTTGTAAGTTTCTATTAGATCTCCCCTCAACCTTCTGAACTTTAACGGGTACAATCCCAGGATCCTCAGCCGTTCATCGTATGTTAGCTTACCATTCCAGGGATCAGCCTTGTGAATCTCCACTGGACACGCTCCAGTGCCAGTATGTCCTTCCTGAGGTGAGGGGCCCAAAACTGGACACAGTATTCTAAATGGGGCCTAAGCAGAGCTTTACAAAGTCTCAGTAGCACATCACTGCTTTACATTCCAATCCTCTTGAAATAAATGACAACATTACATTTGCTTTCTTTAACCACAGACTCAACCTGAAAGTCAACCTTTAGAGAATCCTGTGTCAACACTCCCAGATCCCTTTGTACTTCGGCTTTATGAATTTTCTCACCGTTTATAAAATAGTCCATGCCTGTGTTCTTTTTTCCAAAGTGCAAGACCTCGCATTTGCTCACATTGAATTTTATCAGCCATTTCTTGGACCACTCTCCTAAACTGTCTAAATCTTTCTGTAGCCTCCCTACCTCCTCAATACTATCTGCCTGTCCACCTAACTTCATATCATTGGTGACCTTCACCAGAATGCTCCCAGTCTCTTCAACCAGATCATTTATATATAAAGTGAACAGCTGGGGCCCCAACACTGAACCCTGCGGGACACCGCTTGTCACTAGCTGCCATTCCAATAAAGAACCTTTTATCCCAACTCTATGCCTTCTGTCAGACAGCCAATCCTCAATCCATGCCAGTAGCTCACCTCGAACACCATTGGTCCTCACCTAACTCAGCAGCCTCCCATGAGGCACCTTATCGAAGGCCTTTTGGAAGTTGAGATAGATAACATCCACTGGGTTTCCCTGGTCTAACCTACTTGCTACCTCTCCAAAGAATTCTAACACATTTGTCAGGCACGACCTCTCCTTACTAAGTCAATGCTGACTTGTTCTAATCTGACCCTGCACTTTCAAGAATTTAGAAATCTCATCCTTAACAATGGATTCTAGAATTTTACCTACAACCGAGGGTAGGCTAATCAGCCTGTAATTTTCCATCTTTTGCCTTGATCCTTTCTTGAACAAGGGGGTTACCACAGCAATTTTCAATCATCTGAGACTTTCCCTGACTCCAGTCATTTTTGGAAGATTACAACCAACGCCTCCACTATTTCTTCAGCCACCTCCCTCAGAATTCTAGAATGTAACCCATCTGGGCCAGGAGATTTATCAGTTTTTAGATCTTCTGGCTTTTCAAGTACTTTCTCCTTTGTAATGGCCATCATACTCAACTCTGCCCCTTGACTCTCCTTAATTGTTGGGATATTACTCATGTCTTCCACTATGAAGACTGACACAAAGTATTTATTAAGTTCTTCAGCTATTTCCTTAACTCCCATCATTAGCCTTCCTGCATCAATTTGGAGCGGTCCAATCTCTACTTTTGCCTCTCGTTTGTTTCTTATGTATTGAAAGAAACTTTTACTATCATTTCTAATATTACTGGCTAGCTTTCCTTCATATTTGATCCTCTCCTTCCTTATTTCTCTCTTTGTTACCCTCTGTTTATTTTTGTAGTCTTCCCAATCTTCTGATTTCCCAGTGCTCTTGACCACTTTATAGGCTTTCTTTTTTTCTGTGATACATTTCCTGAGTTCCTTCATCAACCATGGTTGTCTAATCCTCTCCAAGCTGGGAAATCTTTCGTTTCTTTGTGATGTACTTCTGTACTGTGTCCTCAATTACACCCAGAAACTCCTGCCATTGTTGCTCCACTGTCTTCCCCACTAGGCTCTGTTTCCAGTTAATTTTCATCAGTTCTTCTCTCATGCCCCTGTAATTACCTTTATTTAACTGCAACACCATTACATATGATTTTGCCTTCTCTCTTTCGAGCTGCAGACTGAACTCTGCCATATTATGATTACTGCCTCCTAAGTGTTTCCTGACTTTAAGATCTTTTATAAAGTCTGGCTCGTTACATAGCACAAAGTCCAGAATAGCCTGCTCCCTTGTGGGGTCCATCACAAGCTGTTCCAAAAAGCCATCCTGTAAGCATTCCATGAATTCCCTTTCTTTGGATCCACTGGCAACATTGTTCACCCAGTCTATTTGCATATTGAAATTCCCCATGGTCACTATGACCTTACCTTTCTGACATGCCCTATCTATTTCCTGGTACATCTTGCGTCCCTGCTCCTGACCACTGCTGGGAGGACTGAACATAACTCCCATTATGGTTTCTTTGCCTTTGTGGTTCCTCAACTCCACCCACACAAACTCCACATCATCTGACTTATATCATTTATTGCCATAGATTTAATTTCATTCTTAACTAACAGGTCAGCCCCACCCCCTCTGCCCACCTCCCAGTCTTTTCAATAAGTTGTAAATCCTTGGATGTTTAACTCCCAGTACTGAAACCCTGCAACCACATCTTTGTGATGCCTACCACATCATAATCATTTACAATGATTTGTGCTGTTAATTCATCTACTTTAGTTTGAATGCTTCAAGCACCTTAATGCCAATTTTCTTATCCTCATGAATTTAATCACCTCTACTTAAGTTATCCTTCCTTTTTGCTTTATTCCTAGTTTGTTTTGAACTTAAACCCTGCACATATGCTAACCTGCTGCTTACCTTTCTACTTGACTCCATACTCCCTGTCGCTTTCCCTTTCCCTTCCCCCTGATTCACAAATTTGCACACCACAATGCAAGAAATACTGTGATTTTCAAAAGTACAGTATTTTGTCATTGTGCACAACTACTTTGGTATGGTCATATCCTTATGTAGCTTTGAGTCACTTTGTGGGATATTTGTCCTCCAGAGAACTTAGTACCTCTGCTCTACTTACACAAAAGTTGGGTGATCTGTTAATTTTGAAAAATTAGTATCTCTTTCTGGCACCCATGTTTTAGAGGAAAGTGAAACAGTCAGTATCTCCTGCACATGCTGACTACCAATGCTTGTCTGTTGATTCATGAATCATTGTAAAACATGCACCATAGCTTCAAGGTATTAAAGTCATGACTTCAATGGAACCTAAGCTGCAGCAATGTCAATTTAGGTCAGACTTTGGTGAATGTGATGCAGGATTAGAGTTTGCTTGCAGCATTTGTCCCAGTTTTAAATCAAGATTATCCTTGAGAATTCTGAGAAAGCAATGTACTCATTTAAACAGTGAGAATGTCAAGTTCATTACCTCCGGGTGTAACTGAAGTAAAAAGCAAGGGAAGTGAGGGAGAAGGAAGTAAAGGACAAGAATAGCAAATTTCGATGAAGAAAATTGGGAGGAGATCTGAGTCAAACCTAAAAACCAGTACATATCCTGTATGTAATGTGATGGTTCTCAGAGGGTAAGGTGAGAAGTAGTTGTATTATCCCAATAGTTAATCTTTCCAGTACACTCTTTTCCAATAAATTAGCACAGCTTCTGGTTTGGCAAAGCAAAACATTTTACTCAATGTTTTTCTCCATCGATGAAAAGCACCGAAAATATATTTACTCAATTTAGATTTTATAACTGTCCAATATTTAAAAATATCAAGTTGGCTTTCAGCATTATTGCTTGAACAAACTATGACAACCGGTGGTAGATGACAGTTTGCCCCAATCCTGAAAGAGATCTCCATCCTGACCACTGAATTAGTAGAAGGTGATGGGTCAGGCAAGAAAGGAGGAAAAACATTAAGCGCCTCTTATTTAAATCCTAGGACAAAACCCAGTAAAGGAAATCATGGCAGATAATTCTGCTCCATAGCCTGGGGTCTCAAGATTACATGAAGCACATCAACAGTTGGACAACTTAGACCAGCTAATTCAGCATAGACAAGAGAGTGAACTGGAGACTCTGCTTAGTTTGTTTCAGCACAGCAGGTCAGGCAGCATCTGAGATGCAGGAGAATCAATGCTTTGAGCCTGAGCTCTTCATCAGGAGGCTCATGCTTGAAATGTCAATTCTCCTGCTCTTCAGATGCTGCCTGACCTGCTGTGCTTTTCCAGCACCACACTCTCGACTGATCTCCAACATCTGCAGTCCTCACTTTCTTCTATTTTGTTAAGGTATAGCAATCGGAAAAATGCATGATAAGTTAGTTTACCTGATAACTAGTTTTTAAAAGGTATCACCATTGACAAAATGTCCTGCTTGAAAAGGAAATAGTCCCCAACTTTGAGCAAGTCTGGGGAGTTGTAGAAATGTACTGACATATTATTGAATATTTTGATTGTAATCCTGGCAGGATTGTAAAAGCATTATCTGTAGAATACAAGCAACCAGTTGATTGACATAGATGGCTATTTTAAGTATCCAAATACTTCCCTTTGATTACCTTTGAGGGTCTTTAGCAAAATTAGGCTTTTATCTACAGTTATCACTTCCTTGGGGAAATCAAATAAATTGAAGAATTGATGGGTTGAATTTTCATCACCAAATGGGGAGATTTCAGATCTATACAGACCCAGAAAATCATACTTTGGAGCTATCACTAGTGCTAACTGTCGCAGTGATACAATTAGATTTTTCAAAGGAGGGGCAGGATGATGGGACAGGTAAGCTGGCAACTTGCAAACTTGCAATTAACTGCTTGCTGAACTCACTTATGTCTGAAGTACAGGAACAATGATTAACATTTTTAGTATGGCAAGCGAGAGAGCATGGAGAGTCTGGAACACATTTTGAGTCAAGCTGTTGGGAACAAAGTGGAGAGCCATTAGTGCTTATGACAGCAGTGTGAAAATAGTGAATAAAAGGGGCAATGTAAACTCAGCGGCACAGAATTTCATCACGAAGACAGAGAGGCTTGAATTTGTGAGGAATGTTTGTTTCAACTCTTGAGAGGTATATGAGCCTGCTGGAATCTGACAGCACTTTTAGACATGCCAGCTTTGTGTGGTTAACTGGAGCTCTGCTTCCAGAGGGGCAGAAGAATTATCACTGCCTTGTCACGCATAACCATGATTAAGACCTCAAGGGAAACATCAGGAATAGGTGGAACATTTTCCCTTCCTGGTCTGTCCCTTCTGAAGGTCAGTTATAGCTGTCATTTCCCTATGGACTTGCAACCCAAGATCCCTCTCTACATCAATGCTCCTCAGGGTCCTGCCATTTATTGAATAATTTCCTCTTGCATTTGACCTTCAAAATTGCATTGGGCATTACAATCACTAATATGATGTAGAGTCTTGGAAAAGTTTGAAGTGTTAGGTTCCTGACACCGGATTGAAAATTTGGCGCCATATTCCTTTTCCAGCTCTGCACTTTATGCATGGTATGCATGCATTTAAAATCTACAGTCCTGAGCTACCAGATAAGGTAGGCACAGCATTGCTCTCTAAGCTTCTAAATTAGAAAAAGGTGATTATAAAGAGATACAGAGGCATTGGAACACTAGCATCTACACATTCCTTTCCAAGCCACAGATTGTTATATCTTCAAATCATATCACCATTCCTTTACTGTTACTGTAACAAAAAGTCCTTAAATTCCCTTCGTAATGGCCGCAGGGTGTGCATTCACAACAGTTCAATTGAGTAGATCCCCAGCACCTTCTCAATGTCAAATTATTATTACCCTGTATTCAGTTTTTAAACTCAGCTTATAAAGTAAAGTAGATGTTTAGTTTTCAGTTATGTGAAGGTGATTTTTTTCAAAAGTCAGTATTTTTTTTGGCATGAGTCAAAACAGCATTTGTAGAAAATTATGTGACTTAAGCTAACTTACTAGACAAGCTACCTGGAGAGATCATTATTGAAGTGTTTACTAAGTTGACCACTTTATCTCCATAGAAAGAGAAGCCATGAGGTAGAAGCAGGTTCAGTTCAAATGAAAAATAGTGAAGAGAGCAGAAGAACAAAGTAGTTTTGATAGTTTCAAGGTCACTAGACCTGGCCAAAGTCTTAAGCTGTTTCATCAGACAAAATAGATAGGACTAAAAACAAAAGCATTGAGTTTTTCTTGGAGTTCAGTGAGAAGAATCCTTCAGGTGTTCCGGTGTCCACCCACACTCCAAAAATGTGCAGGTTAGATAAAATGGCCATGCTAAATTGCCCATAGTGTTCAGGAAAGTGTACATTAGGTGCATTAGTCAGGGGTAAATGTAGGGCAATAGGGTAGGGCAATGGGTCTGGGTGGGTTACTCTTTGGAGGGTCAGTGTGGACTTATTGGGCCAAATGGCCTCTTTCCACACTGTAGGGATTCTATGATTCTATGACTTGGCCTATCCATGCATCTCTGAGGAAGATGGAGAGAATTACTGGATGGGGAAGTGCAGAAAATCACTGAAGTGAAATGCTTGCAAACCCATTAGTTGTGTGAGAATAAAAAAGTGAAGATAAGAATGATATTTCTCTGGGGTTGAGTGTCCATAAGGATATCGCTGGAACAAAGAATTGAATTTTATGTATGTTGGTTGTAATCAGCTCTTTCCAAATTGTCTTGCATGCGTCACTTTCTTTTACTTTTTTGAATAGTAAATTTACTTTTTGTTTGTTAAATGAGCATTGTGCAGCCTACTGTGAGTATGTTCAGCCTCTGACCACAACAGGAACTCAATTAAAAAATGGAAAATGTTGTCTGTCAAGATAGGTTTCACTCTGGGATCTAACTCATCCAGTATTACCATCAACTTGGAATCTTAAGAAAATGAGGACTAATGGTATGATAGAGATTCTTCAGACCTGGACCCAAAATGTTAACTCTGCTTTCTCTCCACAGATGCTGCCAGACCTGCAGCAATTTCGGTCTATGCTTCAGATTTCTGGCCTCCACTTTTTTTTTTGTCTTTTTGTTTCAAATTAATTCTTTCTTGATTATTGATTAAAAATAATTGATCACTGGAAATTCTGACTAATTTGTTTCACAGGGAGAACTATTTAGTTTTTCTTCTAATCAAGCGGCAAACCAATAAAGATATTAAAAATCATTGATGGTGGGTGATGACAGAGGTTGTCTCTGACATGGGTGAATGAGGAAAAATGCTACTTGGAAATATACACAGAAGTTTCAAAATAATCCCATTACATAGATTTGAATTGACTCGGTAAGTGAGCAAGTTGCAGTTGGAGAAGTGTAACAAATCACATTTTAAACATTAATTTTATCTTGGGAAATGATATGGTTGGTTTAAAAATATTGCCCCCAATGAGAGTCATGCAACAGACAGTGGAAGTAAAATAAACTGAGATGCAGAGAAGATTGATGAAGGTAGAGTGGTAGACTTTGTTTATGTGGACTTTAAGTCATTCAACAAAGTTCTGCATGGTAAACTGGTTATATCACATGGAATCCAGGGGAAGCTAGCCAATTGGATAGAACACTGGATTGAAGTTAGGAGACAGAAGGTGGGTGGTGGAGGGTTGCTTTTTAGACTAGAGGCCTGTGACCAGCAGTGTGCCACAAGGATCAGTGCTGGGTCTACTGTTTTTTGACATTTATATAAATGATTTGGATGTGAATACAGGAGGCATGGTTAATAAGTTTGCAGATGACACTAAAATTGGTAGTATAGTGGACAGTGAAGATGGTTATCATAGAGTACAATGGAATCTTGATCTGATGGGCCAATGGGCCAAGCAGGGACAGATGGATTTTAATTTAGATAAATATGAAGTGTTGCATTTTGGTAAGGCAAACCAGGGCAGGACTTATACAATTAACATATGTTAGGCCTGTGGGTGTTGGCAAACAAATAGACCTGGGGAGTCAAGTGCATTGTTCTGTGAAAGTGAAGTTGTAGGTAGACAGGTTGGTGAAGAAGGCATTGAGCATGCTTGCCTTCAGTGTTCAGTCTACTGAGTATAGGAGTTGGGAGATCATGTTGCAGCTGTACAGGACATTGGTGAGGCCACTTTCAAAACACTGCATTCAATTCTGGTCTCCCTGCTATTGGAAGGATATTGTGAAACTTGAAAGGATTCAAAAAAGATTTACAAGGATGTTGCCAGGATTGGAGGGTTTGAGTTATTGGGAGAGGCTGAATGGGCAGTGGCTGTTTTCCCTGGTGCATCAGAGACTGAGGAGTGACCTTTATTGAGATTTATAAAATCACGAGGGGTATGGATAGGGTTAATAGCCAAGGTCTTTTTCTTAGGGTAGGGAAGTCCAAAACTAGAGGGCATAGACTAAGATGAGAGGAGAAAGATTTAAAAGGGACCCGAGGGGCAGCTTTTCACACAGAAGGTGGTGTGTGTACGGAACAAGCTGCCAGAGGAGGTGGAAGAGGCTGATACAATTACAACATTTGAAAAGCATCTGGATAGGTAAATGAGTAGGAAGGGTTTAGAGGGATATGGGTCAAAAGCTGGTAAATGGGACTAGATTTATTTAGGATATCTGATCAGCATGGATGAGTTGGACCAAAAGGTCGTTTGCGTCATGTATAATTCTGTGATCTACGACTAAACAGCAAGAACATCCTGAATTATTTCCTGACTTTGTTGTGACTAGATGTCAGGCTCATTGAATTAGACAAAAAAGAAGGAATCTATGAAGAAAAAAGAAATAACATGAAACTTCAGTTATCTGACACAATTTTTGAAAATCCAATCAAAAAAAGGGATGAAGGTAAAGAGAATGAGGCCCACATGTTTAGTCCTTGTACTTTAATAAAAACATAGCAGATGGATTGTGACAGAAGAGAACATGGCTGACTCAGAAATTGGATCATACTCAATGATTATTCATAAGGAAATGGTGACCACCTCAATTATCAGCTGGCAAGAAATGGGCAGTTGCCAATTGGTTATTTCTACTTGAGTATCATCATAAATTGTACAAGTGGCTAGCAAACATTTACTGGCAGGACACTTAGGTATTGGGAAAGAACAGGCTAAAATGCTAAAACACTTTTTAATTGGCTAGGATTACACAAAGATGTGGCAAAAGTTTGTCAGCTGTACCATTCATGTCAGGTAGCAGAGAAACACCAACCATCAATTAAACATGCACCATTAATTCGGATACCAGCTTTCAAAGAACCATTTAGCAGGATCTTAATGGATTGTGTAGAATCTGTACATGAAATCAATTAATCAGGAATCAGTTATAAAGAATAGATGTTTCAACAAGATTTCCTGAGGCAGTGTCTTTGGGAAAATTTATAGCAAAAATGTAAGTGCAAAAATTAATATAATTTTTTTAAAAAGTACATAGATTACCTTAGGAAGTACAACAGATTAAGATTAAGATTCAAAAGAAATAACGAAAAGTTTAGGATGAAAGCAATTTGCACCTTCATGTTATTTCATAATCATAATCTTAAAGAATACTAGAAAGATGATATCAAACATCAAAAGACTATATTAAAACTTATGATAGGGAATGTCCTAATGATTCAGGTAAATAAATTCATTTTCGGCTCTGTGGCATTGTGGGCACCCCATTCATTTCACAGGATTTAGTCATTTTATGGACATTGCATGCTGATGGAGAGGGATACGAAAGTCGGATCGGCGCAACATCGAGGGCCAAAGGGCCTGGACTGCGCTGTATTCTTCTATGATCTATGTTCTATGACTCTAAAGAGGAGTCCCATGTTTAACAGGGCAAATCATTCTTTATTTGGAGATCCTTACCAACGTCTCCACGATACTCTAATTCTCCCCATAAAGTAGAGGATATTTATACATTCTGCATTACAGCAATTATATGCAACTTTGACATCAATGCTTCCCACATCGTCTCTGACCTACACGTCCAATCCTGTGAATACATGATCAGTGGTGGACAACTTCATGGACAACCCTAGCTCTTTCCATGATCTCATTTTGTTTACCAAACATCCTTCTCACCTATCCTTGTGCTCTCATAATCCATCTTACACAGCAACTTTTCAATACTGAGATTTGCATGTATTACTCAGTCTTCTCCTTATCAAGTCACCCTGTTTTCAGGTCTGCATGCTCTCAGGAACATTCCAGTACTGCCACCAATCAAACCTCTCTGCTGACAGGATGGGAGGGTTTCTCCCTACTCTCTAAGTTTGCCTGTCCATAGGAATTCAACTAAATCCCTTAATGTTAATTAATCAGCTGCATTTATAATTTCAACATACCCATGTAGGTTTATTTAAAAACATGGATTATTGTGGAATCAGACTCTTCTCTTTAGCAAACTTTGAACTAGCTTGTGAAAGGGCCTCTCTTAAGGTTTATTTCAGATTTTTTCTTAACACAGCCAGTCTCTGCATCCAAGGCTGAATGCTACAGGAGGCTTCTTACATTCTCAATGTTCCTCAGAAGTGTAGGAGGTGATGCTATCTGAAAAGGCTGCTCTCTTCTGTGAAGTTATTTCTTGGATGCTATGGATGCTTTGCACCAAATATGAGGGGTGGGAGCCTGGACATGTTTAGAATAGATAGTGGTTATGGTAGATAAACACATGACAACACAAAGACATTTTCTTGGCTGTCAGTTTGAGCCATCCCCACTTGCGTGGGGATCATCCTCCCCTACAAGCTCAAGATATGGATAGATGTCAGGCACTCCACCATCTTTCTAATCTCATTCAACCCTATTGTCGTTTGCTTTCTCCTGCAATGAAAGTAAGGCACAGACTGAGTAAGATGAAAGTGACACAGCTGTTAGTGCCAGTACACATGGAGGAAAGGTAATGAGGTGTATTGAGTGAGTGAGTAGAAAGTATGGAGGATAGGAAAGGTTAATAGTAGGGAAGAGAGGTGGATGACAGCCATTAATGGAAGATGCTGAATGCAAGCTCAAAGTGGTAGACCAAGAGCCATGGTGTCTGAAGTAGCAAGGTTACTATGAGTGTGAGGGAGCAGAGAGAAGCACTTAATCTTGCAGCACACAAAGGTTGTTGCAACTTCTGCCTAAATATGGTGGGCATTCCTCCAGACTATAACCACTGCACTGACTCAGGCGGCAACATCAAACTCAGCTGGCCATTGTTCAGAGGGATTATTAAATAAGGCATTATCTGCCAAAGGTATCTGAAGCTTTTTAAACAATTTAATTGTCAACCAATGCCTTAATGATCCTCCAGGCAATAATTTCTTGTGTACACTTCAAGTTATTTACCAAGATAACACCTTGCGCTCAGCACAGCTAAAATGCATTTCAGCTTTCAAACCCCACCTAGGCTAGCTCAGAGACCCTTTAAGAGCCACAAGGATGAATCCAAAATCATCTCCATAATTTCACCATCATTATAAATATTCTTCAGAGACATTTTGATTAATCACTACTGAATGCTGCTTTCATATGCTTAATGGTGTGTATAATGTATGACACAACTGTTCAACAGAATGCTGCTTCCAATTCTAAACAAATTGGTGTTAAACTCTCCTAGCCGCATTCCTTTCCACAGCAATTGCTCAGGGTGAGCAATTAACTTCTCGTGTTCTGATATATTTTCTTCATCATTATAGAGTATGTTTTTGTACTGTTGATTGCTGTAGCTCAAAATTATTTAGGATATATGACTTTTAAAATATAACTGCATGTGTGTGGCATGTTATTTACTGTCATAGTAGAATTCACATCAAATAATTAACTTTAATTTGTTAGTACAGTGTCTGCAACAAACCAACTCTGGCCATAAGGGAGCAGTGACACCAGAACACACGTATATAATTGAACCGTGTCGATAATGTGAACTAACAATGTAACCCAAAAATACTTAACTGGCAGCATCTGTGAAGAAAGAAACTGAGTTAATGTTTCAGCTTTATTACTTAATATCACAACTGAGAAACGTTAGATATGTCATGGCTTTTAATCAAACAATATGGGAAAGATGACATAAAAAGCAGAAGGGCAGATCTGTGATGGCATGGAGGACAGGGGACACTAAAGGACAAATGCCTTCATGGTGTAAAGCCAACAGAGAGTGATAATATGTAAAGTAAAGAATCAGAATATGTGTCTCAATCAGAAGGGAATGATTAAATAACAGCCATTCAAATATACAGTAAAAGAATTAACAAAATAAACAAAGGAAGAAACAAAACCAACAAAAAAGACTAAAAGTTATAATATAAAATTGTTGAACATAATGTTGAGTCCGAATGGCTGCAAAGTCCATTCAAAAGATAAGTTGTTAAGGACAAGTATCGCAGAAATGGTGGACGGGTTCACTGTGTTAATTAATGATGGTATTAGCAAAATAGCAGAACCTGAACTAGGTTCAGGTGACCAAGATGTAGAAGTGGTTTGGGTAGAGATGGTGAATGATAAAGACAAGAAGTCACTTGTAG
Source organism: Chiloscyllium plagiosum (assembly GCF_004010195.1). Taxonomy (NCBI): domain Eukaryota; kingdom Metazoa; phylum Chordata; class Chondrichthyes; order Orectolobiformes; family Hemiscylliidae; genus Chiloscyllium; species Chiloscyllium plagiosum. The sequence continues at coordinate 34,892,859 of NC_057714.1, forward strand.
GAGTAATGTACAGGTCCACTAATAGTAACCACATTAGATTGGAAACTAGTGAATGGAACACCTCCATTCAAAAAGGGAGGGAGCCAGTAAGCAGTGAACTAAGGCCACGTAGCTTAACATCATTAGGGAAGATGTCAGAAGTTGTTATTCAAGATGTTAGAGTAGGCCACTTAGAAAGGTTCAAGGTTATTAGACATAGTCAACAAAAGATTGCAAAAGGGAAATCATATTTGACAAATAAATTGGAGTTCATTGAGGAAGTAACCTGCTGTGGATAAAAGCAAATCAGAGAATGCACTGTATTTAGATTTGCACATTTGTTTTGATAAGCATCACATCAAAGGTTAATGAGGAAAATAAAAAATATAGGGAGCAACAGTTTGGCATGGATAGAAGGTCTGCTGGCTAACAGGGTATTGTGGTTGGCAAAATATAACACATGATATGTCACAGGAATCAGTGCTGGGGGCTTAACCTTTTACAATTGATATCAATGTCTTAGATGAACACTCTGAAGGTATGATAGCTAAATTTGTTGATTCTACAAAGATAGGTAGGATCATGAGTTGTGGGGGACATAAGAAGGCTACAATTGGATATAGATAGATTAAGCAAGTGGTCAAATATCTGGCAAATTGAGTATAATGTGAAAAAATTGTGAAATTATTAATTGTGGCAAGAAAAAATAAAACATAACCACATCATCAGTGACAAGAGATTGCAGAGTTCTGCAATGCAGAGTGGTTTGGATGTCCTGTTCATAAATGATGTAAAGTTAGTAAGCAGGTACAGCAAGTAACTAGGAAAATTAATAAAATATTATCATTGATTGTGAGGTGAATTACATGCAAAAGTATGGAAGATATTTAGTAGCATGACAAGTCAGAAGATGGGCAGAATATAGAGATTAACAGAAAATGACTAAAAGGTTTATATACAGGCAGAAGTTACAGGATATAGGAAACTAGCCAAAAGTTATACAGGAGTTTCTATGGGTATTCAAAAATGAACAGAGTCAGTAAACCTGCTGTTCATCCTCTTGACAGTGACAATGGAGAGTTAAAATTGATAACAAAGCAATGGTGAGGAAAATGAATAAATAATTTGCTTCTGTCTTCACTATTGAGAAGACAAAATATTCCAGCCATAGCTGTAAAGCAGGAGTTGGAAGGGAGAGACAAACTGAGTCAGATTACAATCACAAGGGACTTGGTGCTAAGCTAAATGATGGAACTGCAGACTGACAAGTCCTTGGTTCCAGATGGACTTAAAAAACTGGATCCAGAATTGGCTGAATGGCAGGAAGCAGAAAGTGTTGGTTGAGGGTTGTGTTTGTGACTGGAAGCCACAGTGGGGTTCTGCAGTGATCAATGTCGGGGCCCTTATTGGTTGTGGTATGTATGAATTGAGCATTGGAGGGTTGGTCTGGTTCATTAATGTCCTTTAGGGAGGGAAACTGCTGTCCTTTCCCAGTCTGGCTCCGCATGAGACTCCAGACCCACAGCAATGTGGTTGAGTCTTAACTGCACTGCTGGGCAATTAGGAATGGGAAGTAAATGCTGGCCTAGCTAGTGACACCCTCATCCCATGAATGAATTAAAAAATGTTTGTGGACGATACAAAAATTGATGAGGCGGTAAATAGTCAGGATAACCTTAGATTACAGAAGGATATAGGTGGGCTTGTCATACGGGCTGAAATGGAATTCAATCTGGATAAGCTTCAGGTGGTGCACTTGGGCAGTGCATATAAGGCAGGGAACTACATTATGAAGGGTGGGATCCTGGGAAGCACTGATAAGTAAAGTGATGAAGAAGACATATGGGGTAGTGCTTCTTTAACCAAGGCATAATTTAAGAGCAGGGAGTTATGTTAGAACTGTCTAAAAGTTGATTCAGCCATAGTTGGAATTTTGTGTGTAGTTCTGGAATTCACATTACAGGAGATATGTGATTGGACTAGAGTGGGTGCAAATGAGATTTACCAGGGTGTTGCCCACACTAGTGAGCTTAAGCTTGAAGAGAGATTGATCAGATCAGGTGGTCTTCTTTGGAGATTGAAGGAAGGCACGATTGGGATGTATAAAATTATGGGGGATTTCGATAGGGAAATCAAGAAAGAACTGTTTCCCTTGGTGAAGTGACCACTGAGCAGGAGGTATAGATTTGAAGCAGGGGGTATGAAGGGACGTAAAGAAAAATGTTTTCTCTCAGAAGGTTTGGAAATCTGCAACTGAATGCCTTTAAGGGTGGTAAAGTCAGAAACCCTCATAACATTTTAGAAGTTTATAGATATACACTTGCAAACCCAAGCAAACAAGGCAATGGCAAGTGCTGAAGAAGAGGATTAGAATGGTTCGGTGCTTGTTTATGACTCAATGGGTTAAAGGGACTTTTACTGTGCTGTAGACATCTGTGACTCGAAGAGGTGGTCCGAGTGATAATAGCTGTGAATTACCAAATTTCACAAGATTCAAGGAAGGTTCAAATAAACTGGCAAGTAACAAATATATCCCCTCTATTCAAGAAGAGAGGGAAGAAGAAATAAGAAACTACAGGCCAGTTAAAACCTGTCATGGGGAAATTGTTAAAATCAATCATTCAAGAGATTAGGGTTATGCACTTGAAAGAACTCCAGGTAATTGGGAAGAGTTAGCATGGTTTGATTGAAGGGAATTCAGTTTGTGAATTTGTGGAAGTTTGTTCCTCAAAAGACAGTAAAAGCAGAGACTTTGAAAATTTTTAAGGCAAAAGTAGACAGATTCTTGCTAGGTAAGGCGGTGAACAGTAGATATTTGGAGTAATTAGATCAGCCATTATTTTATTGATTAGTGATCAGTCTCAATGAACTGAATGGCTTCATTCTGCTCCTAAATCATCATGTCGATATGTTCTTTGACCTTACATTGAGCTTCATTGGAACACTGCAGCAGGGCAAAGACAGAAAGGCCAGAACAGGAGCAAATAACAGAATTAAAATGATGGCTAACTGGATGCAAGAGACCGCGTTAATACATACACTGGAGGCTTGCTGCAAAACAATTACAAACCTGCTTTTGGCCTTCCCAGTGCAGTAGTGTGCACATTGTGAGCAAAGATTACAATACAGGCAGTTCTCCTATAAGGTCGTAATTCTGTTCAAGGAAACCTCAGTTAATAGAAAATCATTTAATACAAATAATGGGGCCTATGAGAAAAGTAGAGTTAGGGGTAGACCAGCATCAAAAATCACTCATGATTGCTCAAAAATCACCCAAAGTAAAGCACAGCCTAATTGAAGGTTGAAATCATATTTATTATTGAACAAAAGTAAATGTAACACAGTGCATTTCAAAAATGTAACAAAGCAGCTCTCTGTACAGTACTTCTCTCAGAAAGCTGCTCTGTCGGCAGCTGACATTGGCACATGTGCAGAACGGCATGAAGACCAACACCAACATCGTGCATGCGAGGAGACCGGCGCATGCGCATAACGGCAGAATGAAGTGTGTGAACCGACTCCCATTGGAATCGTGCTATTGCCATCATTCTCCAAAACATTGTTCCCTAATTCTTCAGTGTCATTATAGCCAAACTGCTCAGCTGAAAGTTGCATTATCTCAGAACTACCTGTACATAAAATTGAAAGAAGTGTCACAAATTGCTGCTTCAACTGGAATGAATATTTGGGGCCCAGTATGGTGAGAAAGTAAAAGGGATGAACACAAAATGTTGTTTTCATTTAAATTTCTAGCATCAGCAGGCATTTGATTTTGTAACAGGGTAAGCTAGAGTCCGGACTTATTGTAAAAGTGATCATCTCTAAAACTTCACTGGGAGTCTGGGTCCATGTTGGACACTCTCCAGGAAGAAGACTGCAAAGTAGCTTAGATTCTGGCTGACTCACATCCTTCACATTCCAAACTGGCGGGTTTGGAGTAGAGGACAGTGATTGAGAGGTAGTGACAGTCTTTTTGAAATTTTCACCTTCCCAGCTCCTCTTTACATCAAGGAATACATGTCTATACAGAGTTGGCAAACGACTGAACGATTTCTGCTTGGTGCATCTTCAACAACAGAGCTCCACAAAACAGGCCACCCAAGAGCAGATGGAAGTCTGTTGTGATCCCAATGGTTCCTGGCGAGTTGAAAAATTCAGTAAGTGTACCTTTCATGTGCTTTTCCTGCACCACCTGTCCTTCCTGTTGCTCCAAATATGCTGCTGGCTGTTTGACACAAGTGACAAATATGCCTTAAACACTCTAATGACTCTTTTAATTTATCTTCCATTGCACCCTTTATAATCCAGGGCAGTTAAAAATATGGCACCATCTTTCAAATATATCTGTATTCACATTTGATCACCAGAGCTGCTGCATCCAGACTAACCCACTTCTTTCCATGGTTCCAGCAGTGAGGCCCTGCTCCCAAAGCTTCAGCCTTACTTATATCAATTAAATGATCCAGTAAATTATTAATGTGAAGATGACTTCTTGCAGAAGTTAAACATACTTGGGCCCTGATATTATTCAAAATTTATTACCTTAATGCAGGGGGGCACGATTTTAATTTTTGGATTGGTTTCAAACGAATTGCAATCTATTCCCACATCTCATGCTTCCAACATTTCCTAGTATCTTCAGTATGAGCAAGATACAAGAGGTATCTTTTCTTCACAAAACATCTCTTATTGTCCTTCTTTTGTGACAACATTACAAGTGAATAAGCTAATATTACTACTACAGTCTAAAAGGCCAAAGATCTACTTTCGGATATGTTTTCACAATGCTTCTACAAAAAGGTAGCAGTGCTTTACTAAGAAATACTGTGGGATATGCCGGTGTTGGACTGGAATGGAGAAAATAAAAAATCATACAAGGTTAGTGTCCAACAAGTTTATTTGAAACCGCAAGCTTACAGAACCCATGCTCCTTCCTCAGGCAGCTAGTGACAGAGGATACGTCAAGCACAGAATTTGTAAGTAAAAGATCAAAGGGTCATACAACATATGTGAATGTTGTGAGCAAACCTAGATGGCTATTAAGTCTTTATTCAGTTAGAATGGAAGTGCAGGTTTTGATTGATAAATATGTAAATCCCAGAATATCTTTCAATCCCTGCCCCACGATAATTTCGGGTTTTATCAGAATAGAGAAAACACGTCAGGTCAGACAACGCATTTCAGGTGTGAAGCCACGTTTCAACTCTGTTTATACCTCAATCTGGAGCCAAGCAGGTTTTATTGCCAAAATAGGAATTTATAAAATGCCACATTGACTGACTGTCTACGGATCGTGTGTTTTTTGAACAAAATAGAACATATTTACAAATGCAAATCTGCAAATGCAAATTCACCCCACAGAGTTGTGTATGTGTGTCAGTGCGTGTGTGTGCATGGGAGAGAGAGGGGGACTGTGTTTGTGTGTGAGATTGAGAGGGAATGTGGATGAGTGTGAGGAAGTATATGTATCTGAGTGAGTGTGTGCAAGAGGGTGTGTGCTTGAGTGAGAGTGTGCATAAGTGTGAGGGAGTATATGTTTGTGAGAGTGTGAGTGTGTGTGAGTGTGAGGGAATTTATGCATATGAGAGCGTGCGTGTACACACACTCGCAGTCAACTCACCCACAGGCATATACTCCCTCGCCCTCACACATACTCCCTCTCAAACACACACACTCTTGCACAAACTCATACGCACACTCTCACACACATATACTCCCGCACACTCACATACACACCCTCTCAAGCACACTCACATTCTCTCAAGAGCAACCAAACACATTCTCTCTCCCTCACACATGCGCACACACAGACATGAGCACTCTTTCTCTCTCTCACACACACACATGCACACACATAAATATAAGTCTATGGGGTGAATTTGCATTTTCAGACTTGCATTTACATTTTATTTTGTTCAAAAAGTACACAATTTGTAGGCAGTCTTTCAATACTTTGGAAATAAAGCTTGCTTGGCTTCAGGTTGAGATACAAATAGAGTTGAAACAAAGCCTTACACTTAAAATACATTGTCTGACCTAATGTGTCATCCTTATTCTGATAAAACCTGAAATTATCGTGGGGCAGGGTTTTGAAAGATATTCTGGGATTTACATATTAATCAATATGTAAATATGCACCTCTCTTCTAACTGATTAAAGACTTAATAGCCATATAGGTATGTTCAATATGTTTGTATAAGTTGTATGACAATTTGATCTTTTACTTATAAATTCTGTGTCCGAAGCATCCTCTCTCACTATTTGCCTGAGAAAGGAGCATGGGCTCTCAAATAAACCTGTTGGACTATAAACCGGTATTGTGTGATTTTTGACTAAGAAATGCAGCAGCCACTAACAGTCCCACCCATCTATTGCTTCCATGATGACAAATCCTCAGCACACCCCCCAAAAGGCCAGAAAATGTTGTGAGTTTATACACACCTCTTGTCAATAAAGTTCAGAGACCAGAAAGTAAATGTTTAATTATGGTTTTTATAGGTCCACATGTGCAGGATTGTGTGTTCAAGCCTATATGTTTCTCTTTTTTATCATTCAAAATACGAGAAAATCTCCATTAAGTTAGAAAACTGACAGATCCGTATTAGCTGACTTCTTTCTGACCACTGCTCATAGGTGGTGAATAGAATCTTAGACATTGCGCATTATCATTGTTAATATATTCAAGTCTTTCAGGAATAATGAGAAACATTTGGAAAAAATGTCATAAATGCGATAATTAAAATAATTGTTGCATCTATTGGATTGATTAATCAATAGAATATTTTGTAAGACCATAAGGCATCAGACCAGAAGAAGGCCATTCAACCCTTCAAGTCTGCTCCACTATTAAATGAGAACTTGGCTGATCTGATAATCCTCAGTTCAGCACACTCAGCCTTAAAAGGGTGACTCCTTACTCTTAGGTTATGCCTTTTGGTCTTAGACTCTGTCACAAGGGAAAACAATCTCTCTGCATTGACTCTGTCCAGCTCCCTTAGAATCTGAAGTGATTCAATAAGATTCCCTCCATTCCTCTAAATTCCAATGAGTCCAAGTCCAATCTATTCAATTTCTCCTCATAAGAAAATCCCTTTATACCCAGGAATCATGTGGTGAACAGAAATAAGATAAAAGAAAGAGCTATGGATTCTGAAGATCTGAAATCAAAAAACAGAAATTTTCTGAGAAACTCTGCAGGTCTGACAGAATCTGTGGAGAGAAAAATGAAGTTAGCAATTCGATTCCAGTGACTCTTTGTCAGTTCATTCATTAAACCTTCTCTGGACTGCAAGCAGTACCACTGATTCTTTCCTTTGATGAAAGGTCCAAAGCTTTTCACAGCATTCCAGCTGTGGTATGAACTAGTGCCTTGCATAGATGTTTTTATACATTTTTTATACTCCATCAAAAACTGAAGTTGTTGGAAAAAACTCAGGAGGTCTGGCAGCATCTGTGAAGCGAAATCAGAGTTAACATTTTACGTCCGGTGACCCTTCCTTAGGTCACCAGACACAAAAGGTTACCTCTGCTTTCTCTGCACAGATGCTGCTAGACCTGCTGAGCTCTTGCAGCATCTTCTGTTTTTGTTTTTGAGTTAGAGCATCCACGTTCTTTTGGTTTGTATACACAATCACCTTTCAAAATAAAAGCCAACACTCCAATAGCCTTCCCTACTTACTGAACTTAAATGTTATCTTTTTTATGATTCATGAATGAGGACTTCCAAATCCCTTCATACTGCAGTTTTCTTCAGTCTTTCCTCTTTCAAATAATATTCAGCCTCTCTGTTCTTCTAGCCAAAGTATATAACCTCACCTTTTCCTACATTATATACCATCTGCCAAGTTTTTGCCCACCCACATAACCTGTCTATATCCCTTCACAGACCCCTTTTGTCATTCTCAACCATTTGCTTTCCACCTATTTTTGCGTCATCCACAAGCTTGGCAATAGTATATTCACTTCATCATCCAAATCATTAATATATAGCATAAATAATTATGAACCCAGCACTGTGATCCCTGTGTACTCCATTAGTTATAGATTGCTATCCAGAAAGTACCCTCCTTATTCCAAATCACTATCTTCTATTGGTTAGCTAATCCTCTGACTGTGCTGATGTATTATTAACAACACTATGGGCTCTTATCTTATTAAGTAGCCTTACGTACAATAGTTTATGTATAAATATTAAATCTACTTATGTATAAATATTAAATCTACTGGCTCCTCTTCATCTACCCTGCTTGTTACCTACTCAAAGAATGCAAAAAACGTTGTCAGGCATGATTCATAAAATCACGCTGACTCTAGTTGATTATGTTATGTATTTCTAAATGTTCTGCTGTTACATCCTTCGTAATAGACTCTAACATTTTTTCAATGACAGATGTTAATCTAACTGTCTGTAGTAACATTTTTTGACTCCTTCCTTTTTTGAATAAGAGTTTAAATCGGCATTTCTCCAACCCTCTGGGACTTTTCCCCTACCAATGTATCTGCTATTTCTGTCACTATTTCCTTTAACATTCAGGACGCAACCCATTAGGCACAGGTGACCTTTCAACCTTTAGCCCCGTTAGTTTTCCTGGTACTTTTGTTTTCTCCAATGATGACGATTAGGATTGTTTCCTTTCCTTTTAGTCCTTGATTATTTAGGATTTTTGTATTGCTTTTCTCGTTTTTCTGAAGCCTGATACAAAGTACATACTTAAATCCTCTGCTATTTCCTGGTTTCCCACTCATTTTTCTGCAGCTTTCTTTTAGGTTCACTGTTGCCTCTCTCTGGATATTTATATATTTAAAGATGCTTTTACTGTCTGTTATTATGTTACTTGCTATAGCATAAACTTGCCAAATAATTGTCATATAATAAACTTGCTACATACTCATGATATAGTGTTCAAAAGTTCATTTTCTTTCTCTTCTTAAAACGTTCTTGGCCATTTTCTGTTCATGTGTTTTTTTCCCAATACTTTGATTACCATTAATCTTTACCACATTGTCTGTTTTTTATTTTAACTTTCAATTTTATATACCTTTGCTGTGATAATGAACTATTTTACTCACAACTCTAACTTCCAAAGTCAAGTGGCAGAGTTTATTATTATTTTTGATTAGGTGAATAAATGTATACACAAATCTATTGCATTTTCCTGTGATGCCAGGAGTATTAAGATGGCACTTAATTCCCTTCCACCCCCCCCCCCCCCCAGTCATCACATGTTCTTTTTTATGTATGTAGGTGCTAATGTCCAAAATACCTTTGTCATGTAATCTTACAGCTGCAGATGAAAAGTTACCTGTGAAGTTCATGGCATGTGGCACAACAACTTCAATTCAGAAAGATAGGATGCAGCCACAGCCTCTAAGCCAGGCAATATGGGAATTCAATGTAAAGGTATTTGTGCAGGGAATGCATGCTGCATTAATGTTTTGAAAGGTGAAACTTATATGAGATGTTATTGCTTTCTTAAAAGACAAATTTAACTCTGACAGCAGGACTGAAAGTGAGCATTTGTTAACGATTTGTAAAACCTTCTCCTCCTCTATCTGTGATGTAAACTTGGGTCTAATTTGGAGGCTGTAATATGATCCTGTGCTGTGCAGTGGCTTGATACATATAAGACAATGGTGTCATATTCACATTCAAAAATAAGAATTGTTTCAATGATAAGGCAAAACCCATACATCAAGGCTCAAAGGAAGATTCCATCACACAAAAGATAAAGATACCTACAATGAAAATCAGGAGTGGGATTGTCAAAAGAGAGTTGATGCAAGTACATTGCATGGAGCAAACAAAGAGATCGAGTGATGCTGTTTGATATGCCCTTTCAAAGATGATCTTGAATCTATTGTGATTCCAGCAAGGAAACAGTTTTGTTAATCTTCCCAAGGTTCATGAGGCAATAATGTACAAACTTGTGTTTAATCATAGAGGCAACAGCTGCTGCATAAATGGAGTAAATAAAGACCAAATATCAGACAATTGACCAAGTAGTAAAAACTGATATGGATCTGGATCTTTTTAATGTATTTTCTCAGTGTGATAAAATGGAACCAATTTTGGGCAACAAGAAATTAACTAATAAATACAGATTGATTAAATAATTATTTTGCTTGTGTTCTTCAATGCATTTAATGATAGCTTGAAAATATTTCAAGAGTAGAAGTAAGGCCTGAGTCAGGACAATTTTCAGCTCTGAAGCCAAACCTGGGATAAAGTGTTTGGAAGATCAGATTTTTATTCTGGGAGTTGAATTTTATGGAAGGTGTCAATGCTGTATGTGGAAACACTTTGGATCCTGGTAGGCATACACAAAAGGTCAAGTGCAGGACACATTGCTCTAGCATTTTGTTATCACTTTAAAAAAAAGAATAAAACAAAAAAAAGCCCTTCAGCCCTATCCCTGACCCACTCTCATACAGCTACACATCAACCATCAATCCAAGTAACGTTCGTTCTTAAATATATGGAGTTGAACTTGCATTTAATAGTACTGTCAGTGCGATTTAAAAAGACTTTTGGCTACTTTTATTCCTAGATTTGCTGTGAGTTTTCTACCACTGCTGGTGAATTCAGCAAAAGCAAATGTTTCATTCAACAGCAAGAGGCTAGGATCTGTAACGTACAATCTGAAAAGAAGGTGGAGGTAAACTCATTACTTGCTTTCAACGGGACCTGAACAAACACCCGAGAGGGAGTAGTTGCATGACTGTAGGAAAAAAAGGTTGGGCTGTGGGACTAGCTAAATTAATCTTGTAGAGAGCTAGCATTGGCTTGACTGGATAAGTGACATTTTTCTGGGCTATTCCTACACTGCAATGCTATCATTCTAAGTTGATAAAGGCAGCACTGTAATTGGGGGAATGTCATGGTTCTGCTTGCAACCACTGTGGCTTGTTTACTTGCTCCTAGTCATGAACTTCCATGTAGTTTCCATCCTCCTCAGACTGCAGCACAGAGGGGAATTTGAGCAATTGCAGCTTAGGAAAGGCTGGGAGGAGGAGCAGGAAGAGAAAAAAAGGAGAGAAGGGGGTCTCAGCAGTATGCATCATGAATTTGTTAGGGAGCAATTCTTTGGCTTCAAACTAAACCAGGAAAATCCAGCACTTACTAAATTCTCAATGAATTATGGAAAATATTTATTGAGGCATCACAAGTGATTGCAAGCAATTTTCTCAGTGTTCTCAGATAAATTAAATCCGGCCTTGGTGTTTTTCACTCTTGTGGACTTTTAGTTTAGCCTCCACTATTTCTTTTGAAGTATTAAATTAACACACTTGGGTTTTACTTTCATTTCTGTGGAGTAGGTCCAAGTATTCTATAACAAGCCTTTAAACTGCTACCATAGGATTAATTTTTGCTCCCTTTATTCAAGACATTTGGAGCTAAGAACTTGTTACATCAATCCTTCAATTTTCATGAGATCTTGCAAAGTACAGACTGGACATTACGAAAATTGGGTGGTGTCTTATTTATCCAAATATATCTTACTTCTGTGATATTATTCGTTCCCCTGTGTTGTTTTCAGTGATAAATTGTGTTGCACCACATTTAAGTAACACACTGGAAATTAGTGTCGCTATTCCCAGAAACATCACTAAAGCTGGAGCTTTTATTAACATGGGTAAAATTCTCTAACCTACCTATCAATAGGTTATCCCAGCTTGAACCAGAACAAATCGTGATTGGGATTTTCACATTAAAACATGGGTTCATGTTAAGTTACTATGTAGTTACAGCCAGCTGAGGTCATGTAATATTATAGACACTTATCTGTAGGTTAGGTTCTGCAAAAACAAAGCTGACATGCCAAACTGCATGTCATCAACACCCATCATACAGGATGATGACTTGGATCCTGAAGATTTAATGCTAGACAACAACCACACATTTACAACAAATGGTATGTATCCATCTGTGGTGACAGATGGAATACTGTAGAGAGAAGCTACACCACCAAGTTTTGATAACTGCATAACAGCCAAATTTGGTTGCTAAATGTATTGAGACAATGGAGAGAATGGTAAAGGGATCTGAGCATTGTGAGTTTTGTGGCAGAATCAGACCAGAAGCCCAGTAAGTTCCATTACTCCATTTTTTCTGCTTTTCGTGAGTGGTGTGGTAAGTTTCTCACTTGGCAGTAGCAAATTGCCACTTAAGTGGGATTATTGCACATTAAACACCTTGTTGAGAGCAAGTGGGGCAAAAGAGAGATCCAATTAATTGTAGAATTGCAGCTTCAAAAATTTTACTTCTCTGTAAACTTGTGACATATTTGACATGCCTTTTTGATACTGTTTAGCCACTGATAGGTCCAGTATTTAAGAATAAAACATTCATGTGTCTGATTTATTCACCCATATTTAACTTTCTGTTTTACCAAACTTGCCAAATAAGCTAGATGTCAAGAACACTTGGCATGGAAACCGAATGGATTCAGCTCACTGCTTGTTCTGAAGGACCCCCATGTTAAACACCAGGTGCCAATATCTCAGGGCAAGCTCTGTGGGCACGCACCACTCACACGACACATTCATAATATATTGGCATCCAATATATATCAGCCTCTAAATAGTTCTGTGTCTCAACTCTGATTCACTTACAGGATGCTTCTGCACTTCAATGCCACATCTTGGGCTGCAGCAACAATTAACATTGTGATGCCCTGGCAAGGCCACTGTCTGATCAGGGAAATAAAGCCAGCTCATGGACTGGATCAGGCTGCATCTCCAGGCTCACATTTACTCTGTGTGTACTGAAATGCTCACTGCTTTGCCCTGCCTGTCTCTTTGCACTTTGTCCCCATGGCCAGAGATAAGAATCTCATGATTGCTTCTGTCTTGTCTTGCTATTTAACACAACCATAAAGGAAGAAAGCTTATTGTGGTCATCAGTAGGTCTCAGTCAAGACTAAGGTGTACATGGGATCCCAGCACTGTAAGTTAAAGGCACATTCTGATAACAGTTCAGGACCTTGGAAATGGTCAGTCAGCCATTCAGGGCAGTCAGAGTGAGGATCCTCTCCACATAAAGGATGAGGAACTAAATGCCAGTCAACCCACCATCCACCTTGAGTCTTTCCAAGGGCAGAAAGTGGATGATATAGCTGTTACTTTTGGTGCAGGTTTGGAGCACTTCCATGCAAGGGAGTGGGTACTGCTGAGGGCAAACAGGTTTAATGGGATCAGGAGTTGAGGGGAGGTGACAGTGACAATGTCTGAGGGAAGGTTTTGCAGGAAATGAGAAGAGTGGTAGAGCATGAGCATTCAGGACAGTTGCAGAGATAGAACAAGTGTGTGTGGAATCAGTGAGATGGTGGCACAGACACTGGTGTTGTGGAGAAAATCATTGACCTTCTTCCTATATTGCTGTGCATTTCCAAACATCGACTCTCCTGCTCCTCAGATGCTGCCTGATCTGCTGTGCTTCTCCAGCACCACACTTTTCATCTCAGTGCATTTCTCCAGATGGTTGAGATTGCACTGATCCAGGTGGCAACCTCAGTCCAAGCTGGCATGATACAGTATTGTGGCCTCCACTGCCAGTCTGGGGAAAAGAATGTCCCTTGCAAGCACACCATCCAGGGGCCCACCAGGTCATTGCCTGCAAAGCGGGGTGCCAATTTCGTCCATCTGCTATGTGTGATGTAAGGGTCAGGATCTATGAAGCTCTGGACTGGTAAATCTCATCAGGGAGCAAAATCAGCTTTTAAAGATGGCATGGGTTCAAGAGATGCCAATAAATTCTGTTGAGTGGTGAGTTGATCCTAGATCAATGCATGGTAAGGTAGAGGCAAAATTGGACATGAGGGATATCATGGGCTGAGGTTAACTGTTGGTGAAGTGAATTTGGCAAGATTTGGCAGGAATTTAAAAGGGCATCATGACCGAATTTCCTCCAAAATTCTCAATGCAACTCAAACCTAAACAAAAATATTAAGCATCAGCCCAACATACTTATATGCACCTTATACATGTTTATAGGAAAAGGATTCCCAAATCGAAAGGGAAGGAGGATTATTTTGTATCGTGGCATAGATTCCAGACTGAACAGGCCTGCACAATTAAGACAGCGGGAGCAGGGAGATGGAATTGAAATACTGTTTGTTGAGGGTATGAATTCTCCTGAGGATGTGCCTTTATGATGTTTGTCATTTTGGTTTAATGGCACTCACCTCACCTGAAGTAGCTCTCTCAATGTCATGGAAACAACACAGTGTATTCATTCAGTCAGCTATCGGTATATAGTGTACAGTAACATCAGTAAACACAGAACACAGACTATGTGCGTAAGTCTGTGATATTGTAGTTGTGTGGCTATTTATTGTTGTATTGTGTTGCAAATACATTTCAAGATATGTGTCTCGTCACGACTCTGCGGTATATGTTATGAGATTAACATCTACAAAATCATAAAATGTATCACTGCTGTGTAATCTGAAAAGTTCCTGTCAAAATTCTATCTTTAAATGGCTCACAACAGTCAGGTTTAAGTTCATTTAAGTTTCCTACTTTACGTCTTATATCCTCTCATACTACTCTTCAAGTTCAATGAGCCTATTCTGTCAAACCACTGGAACCCACCCACCCCTGGGCCCCTATCTCCGTCAAAATACAACCACCATGTCCAAAGGAATGTTTACCTTAACTTCTCAGGGTTAACACAACAACAATGGCTTTTGGCCTGGATTTTATTGAAGAACAAGTTATGGGAATTTTTCCCAGCATTTCTTAGCTGCATTTTTTTTTCAAATTTATAATGACTTCACCAATTCAGGCAATCACATGAATGGGAGCCATAATCTAGTTTATTCAACAAATATTCTCACCTTTGAGTAATAACACAGCCCAGATACAAATAACAAGCAATGATAAATCAAAAATGCATGCCATCTTTCATGTTGTTTCTGATAATTTAAAGCAATCTTTACAGGTCAGCATTTTGCACTGATCTCCATGGATCCTGATTCTTAATGACCTAAATATTAAAATTAAAATGATCTCCTCTGGGAACACGTGTTAATTAGTCCTTTGCAGTCTTTGTCAGATTTTCAGAAACGTACAAATTGCCACACAGTCTCAAAACATTATTGATATATTGAATTAAGCCATCTTTCAAAGCAAGCTGAATCATGGTTCTGGGAGTAAATAACGTCCTACAGTTGTTACCTCCTCAGCTATGACTGCTCTTATGTGCTCGATCTCTAGTGGTTTGGTATGAGCTTGTGGTTTTTCTTGAGCAGATGACAATTATCCATTCTCTCTGTGAGCCTTAATCTTCAGCTCTGTGGGGTACAGCATAAACACATTCAACTTGCAGAGCAGTCTCTGTGCCTCATTGAGTTTAGTGTTGCTGATAGTGGAGAGGTGCAGTGCAATTTGTAAAAATCATTAGGTTCTACTAATTAAATCACAGCAATACATTTTCTTCCACTAAAGTCCTAATATTTATCTTTCATCTGATTTAAGAGACAGCAGACAAACAAAGGTTGACAGGAAGTATACACAATAATTACTATCAATTCAGAACTTTGTATGAATCTTGTCCACTGCCATTGTCATATTTAGGTGAAAAAAAGCTTTTTTGAAAATATAAAACCATGGATTGGTTTGGAAAGATACCATTCAGCATCTTGTGCTAATTCTTTTAAAGAGCAACATTACTCACATTTCCATGTCCTTTTTTCACGGTATTAGAAATCAATTCGCTTTAACTGTTTATCTAATCCACTTTAGCAAAATTTTATTGAAAGTGCTTCTACCATCCTTTCACATCCTATGTGCCAGGTCACAACAACACAACGAAAAGAAAGTTGTCTCTTGCCTCTGATCCATTTCTTACACATTTACAGCATTTTGGAAATATTGTCCCAAGAATTCAATACTCCAGCTGACATGTTACCAATGACTCATTAATATTTACATTACGTCCTGTTTTTATACACTGTATTACCTTTATGGCTTTTGCCTGGATTTTATTGAAGAACAAGTTATGGGAATTTTTCCCAGCATTTCTTAGCTGCATTTTTTTTTCAAATTTAAAAAGACTTCACCAGTTCGGGCAATCACATGAATGGAAGCCATAATCTAGTTTATTCATCAAATATTCTCACCTTTGAGTAATAACACATACACAATAGGAACTGGCATGGTCGACCAATATTGTGTGAGAAGTCCAGAGGTGTGTTTAGAATTTTTGTCTTTGACATTTTACATTGTTTTGTTTCTGGTTTTTCCTGTCTAAACAGAGACAGCAAGTGTGCTGAGAATCTGTATGTTGTGATCTCAATTCCAGCATTTTAAAAGCCAGTTCAAAGATAAAATTTGGATGGATTGAGGGATGGAAGTATCAGAGGAAGCACTCACAGTACAGAATTAGAATGACTAAAGGCTGTGTCCTACTTCCATAACGTCTCCCTGAACGTGCTATTGGGAGCAGTGAGGAATAAGAGAGAGGTGATAATCCCAAATAGCAGGAAGAAGAACTTACAGCTGACATCAAACAGTGACTGGAAGTGGCAGAACAGATAGATTGTGTTACATTAGTGGATTGAGTGTGGAAAGTGATGTCATGATCTAACAATGGCAGGGAATGGGAGTGCATTTGCACAGTCACTTAAATCCTGCTGTTTACCTCTCCTACACACTGCCTTGTCAAACCTGCTGTAGTGCATCACTCCTCATAGCCATTTGCATTGCTATGTGATTTTGACCACTGCTGACCAATGGGTACCAGATTCAACAGGGAGCAGGGATTCTTCTGGAACTATTCAGATGTGCAAATGTATGTGACCAACTAATATGATAATTTAAAACATTGCAATTCCGATATGTCAAGGAAACTTAACTCTCTGCCTGTAGAACTGTTTACCAGCTAGAACCTTCTTAAAACTGCTTCCCTCAGTTTCAGTTCTCTGCTCACCTCTGTCATCCGCTCCTCTCCTGTTGTGTGGGTATTCTTGGAGATGATTGGATGCAACAAGTTATGAAAGGAAAGTTACTTAAGTCTAAGGCCTTTTCATAGTACTGCACCTATTCATTCAAATTGAAAACATTCTGTGCATTGAGCTAGACTATGGGCCTGTAACAGTCTTCAATTCTGAGCACTACACTTCAGCCAAAATGTCACAGCTTTAAAGTGGGTACAGAGAGGATTTACCATTTGTTACTTGAGAAAAAGGATTTTTCTTACACGGGCTGACTAAAGACACTGTATGATTCTGTGACTCAGTTATTTCTGCCAATATCTCATTGATATTATGATGCCTACTAGGAGGTACATGAGAGATATGCTGAAGCACTCAAATTTTGGCTTCACTTCTCCCTTATATTGGTGAAGTACCTGGTATTCACACAATTCCTCTTCTTGGCTGCAAAAGAGAACCAAGAAACTGAAAATACTCAAAGAAACTAGAACTGATTTAATCATGCAGCAAGTTATTCTAATCTGGTATTGAAATGGTTGGAGAAACAGATTCAACAGTAATTTTCAGAATGAAATTGGATAAATACTTAAAGAGAAGAAAATTGTAGATCATAGAAGGAGGGACAAATCAGAGTACTTTTCCAAAAAAACTGGAGCAAGCATATTTGGCTGAATGACCTCCTTTAGTATTATAATTCTATTATTTTGTGTAAGATGCTATGTAAATGTAAGCCTTTCTTTCATTATATTACATTTACACAGAGATATGTCTGGGTCCTTGAACAAGTAATGAACACCAAGCAAGAGGGAGAGGTAGTAAAAAAGGTTTAGTGGGTGAAACACAATTGAAGAGAGAAAGACTCTGAAGAATTTAGAAATAAAGGGGTAGGTGACAGTAATAAAAGTAAAGTCATAACCCTGCTCTCTCATTAGAGAGAGACATGACTGCAAGATAATGTATGGCTTAGAAAGGGTGGACACAGGGAAGTTGTTTCATTTAGGTGGAGAGATTAGGACCCATGTGCACAGCCTTAAAATTAGAGGGGGTCAATTTAGAACAGAAATTAGGAGATATTTCTTCATTTAGAGAGCAGTGGGCCTGTGGAATTCATTGCAATGGAGTGCAGTGAAGGCCGGGATGTTAAATGTCTTCAAGGCAGAGATTGATAAATTCTTGATCTCGCAAGGAATTAAGGGTTATGGGGAGAGTGCAGGTAAGTGGAGTTGAAATGCCCATCAGCCATGATTAAATGGTGAAATGAGCTCGATGGGCTGAATGGCCTAACTTCCACTCCTATATCTTAAGGTCTTATGGTCTTATGGACCTGGTATTGGTTTAACCTGAGAGTCAATGCACCTCAAGCAAAGGCAGCAATAGGGAAGTTCTTTTTGGTAACTTTAGCCAATGTGGCAGTTGAGCTTATGTTGTTAGTATCACTCTGCATGGCAAATCAGCCATCCAGTCAACTGAGCTCCAATGATAGCAAAGAAAGGTAAGGACTGAGGAGCAGGAAGTAGGCAAAGCTTTTTAGTACAAATTTAGTGGAGTCCATCACCACTCCATCAGCCTACTCACAACCATTGAGAGAGTAGTAAGCATGAATCCTGTTAAATGACTTTGACTCACCAGTAACACTCTCATTGATGTTCAGCCACAAGGTTAGCTAGAAGTGAACGAGTGGTGGCCAGTGGATTGTGCTTTACTTAAACTGTAGGTAAGAGGTTTATTCACTTAGTTGGGCTCAATGGCTGATTTGCAAAACAGGTATCAACAGTATGTGCTTAATTCCTGCACCTGCTGAGGAGTCAAAAAGGACTCTTCTTCTCAATCCCTTCCCTTGTCTGAAGCATGGTGAGTTACCACCAATCATCTGTCCCTAATGAGAGAATAGCTTTATGGTCTGGTACAGATATAGTAGATTTACCTTTCAGCTGTGATGAATAGTCATTTGTTTGTCTTATGGAGTCTAAAGTTTCAAGAATTTACACTTAAGTCATAGATTCATAAAATCCCTACAGTGAAGAAAGTGGCCACTCAGCTCATCAGGTCTGTACTGACCCTCCGAAGAGAATTCCACCCCAGCACACCCTGTCCCCATAACCCCACGTGCGATGGCCAATTCATTTCTATATGAATATTCACTCTCCCAAATCATCCCAAGGTACTTTAACAAAGACTTAACAAAATATCAAGCAAGAATTAAGAAAAGGTCAATGTTAATTCTGCCAGTAATTACTTGCACATTCGGGAGACACTGCAGCTTTATTCCACAGTTTAATCACTTGGAGTTAGTAATTCAACTGAGTAACCTTTGATCAGCAAAGTATATGGAAGCTGATGTGCTTTTTAGTCTGAACTGCTCCATTTAAATCAATATCAGCCATCCAATTGCAGAATCTTTGGCTTCTTGGAAAACAAAAATAAAATCCCTTTGGTTTTGCTTATTGAAGAGCGATGTTATCTTACTTGCTTAATGAGATGGCTAATTTTTTTGTTTTTGCTGATCACATAAAATAGGAAATGTAGATTAAGACATTGGTTTAATGTCTCTCCCAGGATAAATGTAAACTTACATTCACTGTCTTTGCTCCATATTTACGTAAAACTGAGACACACTGGAAATTAGACCTGTATTTCCAAAACATTGGTAAGCTGGGGGACTAATTAGCCATCCCAATGCAGTTCAACATTTTGAAACTTCAATTGATTCCTCTGCACACCACAAACTAGTGTGTTGAATATTGCAAGGGGTAGGAATGTGGTGTGGGATCAGGGCAGCATGCAAGTCTGGACAGACACTGATCTGCAGCATTCTTATATAGCCAGAAAGAATGTTAGTTATGTCACTCTAAAAATGGCAAAATAATAGGCACAGCCTGCACAGCACATTTATTTGCTAGCTAGACATGGAATCCTACAATAGTGATTAGGATCATGACTTGGCACTTCAAGGGATCTAATGTTAGTGTCATGTCAGTGCCTTAAATATTTAGAAGTCACTTGCTGCTAATTTAGCAGGTTGTGTATGTGGTGCATGTGTGAGATTATCCTCAGAAATTTGACATGCCAAGTTGGATTTTGCCCAAATATTGAGAGTGATTGGAATCAATTTCTCCCCAAAGTTTTCAAAGCATAGTTTTGGACATATTCATGGTATTTGAAGGTTGTAAACTCTTATGAAATGCCATCAATTCATTACCAGTGCCGCAACAAATCTTGTATTGATATGGCACCCTTAACATGATAACATTTCCCAAATTTACCTTCAAGTAAATGAGAAGAACCAGAGGAAAGAGTTAGAAAGATAGCTCTCATTTTCAAACCATGGAAGTTGATCCCACTGCACTTTTTGTGTGGAATTCCTTCACCACCCTCTTGCTCTGGTACCATTAGAGATCAGTCTCACTTTGCTCAACATACCACCTCCCTATACCTTCTCTATCATACAGTCAAGTCAACTTTTATAACTGTATCAGCCTTTCAAAGTTGCCACCACATCTGTTCGTGCAATTTAATATGCAGGCACTTGAAAGTGAAAAACAAAGCTAAGGGTCAAGAAAATAAGATAAATGAAAATGTTGGTGTATGTAAATTATTATTCATTAGAATGTTGAGACAGTCTTAAGATAACACCTAATAAATTTCACTGGCAGGATAATTAGATTTTTATAGGAGTTAAGACACTAGGGAGAATTGAACCTGAAGAGGAAGCACAAATTAAATTTCCAGTCTTCCAGTGTGTTTTTAGAAGCAGTCTATGTAACGAGAACAGTTGAACATTAACTATATTGATTTATCATATTTTTCTAACGCATTCCTGTGACATTTTTACCTTACATTTGCAACATATATTTCTTTTTTAGGATGCATGCCATAATAATTTCAAAACAGAGTATTTTTTAAATTATTTGCTATTCATAGTGATATCACCATGTAGGTTACAATGAAAGAGGTCATTTGGCCTAATTAATCTTGTCCTCAACCTAACTTGCATTGTTATGATCAAATCTGAAGGGGTGAATAAGTTCCTTTTCTTTCGGTCATGAGGGACCTTAAACAGCATTTAGAATTTTTAAACAGTTTTTTTTCCCAGTTCAATATGTATTGGACATGCATAATGCAATGAAGAAACCACCAAACCTCTTGAGGTAATCAAACATCAAAGAGTTAATTTTATTTTAAATTGAATCAATAAAATGTATAAACTTTATTAAAAGGGTTAAAACCATCCCAAATTCCACAACGTGCACTTCAACCCCAGAATGTAAGTAAGTACAATGAGGTACATAATGATGGGAGGTGAAATTGAAAAAAATATCATGAATCTCAGATGAAGGAGTTATTTATTCTGATGTTAATTTTGAGGTTCTGGTGGGGGTGTTGCAGCTGAGCTGATTTAGTTCTCCTCAATGTAGATGAAAAGTATAGATTTCCACATTTTAAAAGATCTTGGTTTTCAGTTTATTTTTTTCTCAGTCATGATCACTTTTGCAGAAATGTTCACACCAAAGAGATGGAAACGTTTTTCATATGTTAATTGCTGTTACTCCCTTCTGTAACAAAAATCACAAGTATATTGGCCTGGGTTCAGACAGGAGGGGATTTTGAAGAGTAAACATTGACAGTTGACCTTCCATGTAGACAGACCATTTTTAAGAAAGAATGTTGATGATACATTGTCAGAGATTCCCCATTATCCTTTGATGTCGACAGGGGATTTCCTCTATGCACAAAGAGTTTTGGATTTAGATCTTTATTCCAAAACCGGTAGTCAAGAAATCTCATTTCCCTCGGAGACATTTGAAGATTTCATGGTGAGACATCCATTCTGGAAGATGAACTTTCATTTTCAGGTAATTATTCTTGGCTTTTCAAGCTGTTGCAGACAATTTGAGTAATGTCATTTTGGGTGTTCCTTTATAAATTTTTGTTGAACTCAGCTACTTTTAGATCAGGTTACCTTGGCAGCCATTTTAAAGTGTTCTCATTTATTATCAATGTTTTCGCTCAATGTTTAAAGCTCTTAAGTTAGTCAATGTTATTTGAAAAATGATCATCTGTATTTAATATCATGACAGTACTGAACATTTAATAACACAATCAGGCCTCTGATCAGTATCATTTTTGGGACCTTGCTGTATGCAAATTGTCATGCTTTTGCACATTACAGTTGTGGCTAGACCTTCCCTCCAAGAAGATCTACCTTGAAAAAGTCATAGGATTTCCAGTTGTCTATTTCATCTTATTCACCTTTTTTGACATTCCTTTGATTTTGAAGCAGAGTCATATTAATTTTGGAGCATTGACTTATTTCTCTTGTCACATTTGTTTTCAGACCTGCTGAGAATTTCAGTACTTCCAGCTGTTACATCAAATTTCCAATATCCATACTAAACTTCTGTTATTCACAAAGTACTGTACTTGGTGGTTTGTGAAAGGCACTGTATGAGTGCAAACTCTTTATTTTATTAAGTAAGGAGAGTGATATCTTTAGCTTTGTGTAGAATCAACTGCATGTTATAGATGCTTGCACTTCAGACAGCAAAGTGCTGATGTGAAAAGTGATATATGATAGCTGAGAGAGATAAACCGGTGTGTCAGACATCCTGTTCACTCTGACAGCTGACTCTGAGGGAGCCAGATCAGTGTCAAGGACTCAGCATG
The DNA here is from genome assembly GCF_004010195.1 of Chiloscyllium plagiosum. Classification (NCBI taxonomy): domain Eukaryota; kingdom Metazoa; phylum Chordata; class Chondrichthyes; order Orectolobiformes; family Hemiscylliidae; genus Chiloscyllium; species Chiloscyllium plagiosum. The sequence goes on from NC_057714.1 coordinate 34,915,436, forward strand.
GGCAAATAAAGGATGATTTGGTGACGGAATACCAGTCTTTGTGGTGTTATTTCATGGGTCAATGTACAATTCCCAGCAAGACATCCCAGTTCTTGCACTCAAATCCTCTTACAATGAAGTCCAACATACTGTTTGCCTTCTTCCTTTTCTGCTGTACCTGCATGCTTACTTTCAGCAAATGGTATACAAGGACATCCAGGTTCCACTGTACTTTCCCTTTTACCAATCTATCACCATTCAGTTAATAATTTAACTCCCTGTTTTTGCTACCAAAGTGTAATATAATTATCCACATTATTCTTTGTCTGCCAAGTATTTGGCTACTCACTCAACTTGTCCAAATCGCACTGAAGCATATCTACATTCTCACGTTTCATCATTCCATCCAATTTTAAGTCATCGACCAACTTTAGAGATGTTAAGTTTAATTCCCTCATCTAAATTGTTAACATATATTGTAAATAGCTGAGGGCCTCTGTGATCCCCTACTACTCACTGTCTGCTATTTGACCGTTTATTTCTACTCTATGTTTCTTGTCTGCCAACCACTTCTATATCCATTTCAATGCACTTTAATGATACATGCTAATCTCTTATTGGGTCCTTATGGAAAGCCTTCAGAATGTCCAAGTTAACATAATTCACTGGCTCACCCTCATTAACTCTATTAGCTATATTCTCAAAGACATGCAGTAGATTTGTCAAGCATGATTTCTCTTTTGAAAATCCATGCTGACTCTATCTGATCCTGCCACTGTTTTCCAAGGTCTATGTGATTACATTTTTGATAATAAACTCTTGCATTTTCCTGCTACTAATGTCAAGCTAAACAGTCTTTAATTGCCTACCTCCTTTTTCAATAATAGGGTTACATTATTTGGAGATGCCTGTGTTGGACTGGGGTGTACAAAGTTAAAAATCACACAACACCAGGTTATAGTCCAACAGGTTTAATTGGAAGCACTAGCTTTCAGAGCACTGCTCCTTCATCAGGTGTTTGTGGGAGCAGCTCTGAAAGCTAGTGTGCTTCCAATTAAACCTGTTGGACTAAAACCTGGTGTTGTGTGATTTTTAACAGGATTACATTAGTTTCCCTCCAATCCATAGGAACTACAGAGCCACTGTTTTCCAAGGTCTACGTGATTACATTTTTGATAATAGACTCTTGCATTTTCCTGCTACTAATGTCAAGCTAAACAGTCTTTAATTGCCTACCTCCTTTTTCAATAATAGGGTTACATTATATGGAGATGCCTGTGTTGGACTGGGGTGTACAAAGTTAAAAATCACACAACACCAGGTTATAGTCCAACAGATTTAATTGGAAGCACTAGCTTTCGGAGCGCTGCTCCTTCATCAGGTGGTTGTGGAACAGCTCTGAAAGCTAGTGTGCTTCCAATTAAACCTGTTGGACTAAAACCTGGTGTTGTGTGATTTTTAACAGGATTACATTAGTTTCCCTCCAATCCATAGGAACTACAGAATCTTGAAGATGACCACAGAAGCATCTGTTATTTCAAGGGCTATTTGCATAAGTACTCTAGGATCTGGGCTATCAGGCCCTAGAGAGTTATCAGCCTTTAATCCCATCAATTTCTGCAATATGATTTGCCTATTTATAGGTAAAAACAAGGACTGCAGATACCATAAAGGGCTTTTGCCCAAAACGTCGATTTTCCTGCTCCATGGCTTATTTATAGTTGATTTTCTGCAGCTCCTTCCTCTCACTAAACCTTGTGCTCCCCAACATTTTTGGACTGTTCTTTGCGTCCTTCTTTGTAAAAATAGATTCAAAATATGTATTTAATTGCTACCATCTCTGTTGTTCCCCAATATAACTTCCCCTGTTTCTGCCTGAAAACATTTGTTTTCACTTGCCTTTGTTAGTTCCTATTGGAGCTTTTACATTCAGTTTGTATCTCCCCGTCAATTTTCTCTCATGTTGTATATTCTGCCTCTTAACCAATCCCTTTGTCCTCCATTGTTGAATTCGAAACTGTTCTCAATCCATAGGTCTGCTTTCTTTTTTATCCAATTTGTACGGCCCTCATTGGATCAAAGGCATGCCTAATTTCCTTTGGTCAGGCTGACTTTTCCATTATATTTTAGTTCCAGGCAGGAATAAGTAATTGTTGCAATTCAGCCATGTGCTCTTTAAATGTTTGTTATTGCCTATCACCATCATCTCTTTAAGTAACGTTCTCCATTTTGTCACTGACAGATCACATATCACACCATCATGGTTTCCCTTGTTTAAATTCAGCATCCTGTCCTGACCCTGAGACCCAGTCTCAGAATCAATTACATCACTCTCCGTCGTAACAAAGATTCTATCACATTATAATCATTCTTACCAAAGGGCCTCACGCAGCTAGATTGCCAATTATTTCTTTCTCATTACATGATACCAGTCCAGGATGTCTGTTCTCTAGTTGCTCCTTCATCCATGTGTCCCTTTATTTCTTATATCTCTAGTATCCTCTTTAATGTCTTCCCCAACATTACCACTACAGTTGAGGTCTACATACAACCTTGACTATTTTCTGCCCCTTGGTGTTTCTAAGCTATACCAGTTTAGATTCCACTGAACCAGAGCTGATATCTTTCCTCATTGTTGTGTTAAGTACAACTTTAACCAACAATGCTACCCCACCTCCTTTTCCTCCTTGCCTGTCTTTTCTAAAGATGGAATAATCCTGGATGTTCAATTCCTATTCCTCGTCACTCTATAGCCATGTCTCTGTAATCCCAGCTATATCATACTTATTTATATCTATTTTTATGAACTAATTCATTTATTGTGAATGATCCCAGCCTTAGTGCTTGTCCTCTTAATAGTCTTTGTCCCATTCACATTTCTTTGCTGTGTGCTCCTGTTTGATTCCCGCCCTTGAATTCTCTGCCCTTCATTTTTGTTATCTCCTATTCTGTATGTTGTTTTTGCTCTGGTTTCCCACTCTTCTGTCTCCCTCTATTGATTCTCATCCCTCTGCCATTTCAGTTTAAAGAAAAGAAAACTAACAGAAAATAAATAATGAATTAAATTGTGTAAAGTTCCTTCAGTGTTGTTGGAACTGCACTCATCCAGGTACATGGAATGTATTCCATCATATTCCTGACTTGAGCCTTGTTGATGGTGAACAAGCTTTGGTGAATCAAGAGGTGTGTTACTCACTGTCGTATTCCTAACCTCTAGCCTGTTTTTGCAGCCATACTACTTAAGTTTTTAATCTGTTTCTGGTCAATGCCAAATTCAGGATGTTGATAATGGGCAATTCAGTGACTGATAATGTGATTGAATGTAAAGGCATGAGGATTGGATTCTCTTGATGGAGGTGGTTATTTTCCGGCACTTGTTTTATAATGAGGAAAGCTCACTCTTCAGTAAGAATGTGTTTTGTGCTTAGCTTTTTTCAAAATGTTGAAGAAGTTGAACGACTCATGAGTATTAGTTCCTTTGAGAAGAATTTATGCATAACACTGAAACTCAATATGGAATACTGAAACACATTAAAGAAGGATGCTAACCAATTATGTCTCTACTTACCCAGGAAGATTATGTATCCTGAATTACTCAATTTCAGAAGCAACTTGAGGAAATGATCAGCATAGGTGTCATTTCCCTGTTGACAAAAAACACTGGTATAGTATAGTAATTGCATGGCAAAAGTGAGGACTGCAGATGCTGGAAATCAGAGTCTCGATTAGAGTGGTGCTGGAAAAGCACAGTAGGTCAGGCAGCATTCGAGGTAGCAGAAAAATCGACATTTTAGGCAAAAGCTCTTCATCAGGAATGAAGACAGGGAGCCTCTGGGGTGGAGAGGGAGGGGTTGAGGCTGGGGAGAAAGTAACCAAGAGTACCATAGGTGAATGGGGGTGGGGATGGAGGTGGTAGATCAGAGAGGAGGGTGGAGCTGATAGGTGGGAAGGAAGATTGGCAGGTAGGACAAGTCATGAGGGCAGTGCTGAGGTGCAAGTGTTTCGGAGGTGTCCAGTCTCCACAATGTAAAGGAGACCGCATCGGGAGCAATGGATACAATAAATGACATTGATGGATGTGCAGGTGAAACTTTGATGGATGTTGAAGGCTCCTTTTGGGCCTTGGATGGAGGTAGTAATGACATGGCTATGATACTCAAACCCCATGGATACACCAGAATAAGCAGTGACCTAAAATAAGCAGCAAAGAGCATTATTAGATTACTTACAGTGTGGAAACAGGCCCTTCGGCCCAACAAGTCCACACCGACCCGCCGAAGCGCAAACCCACCCATACCCCTACATTTACTCCTTATTACCTAACACTACGGGCAATTTAGCATGTCCAATTCACCTGAACTGTGGGAGGAAACCGGAGCACCCGGAGGAAACCCACGCAGACACGGGGAGAACGTGCAAACTCCACACAGTCAGTCGCCTGAGTCGGGAATTGAACCCGGGTCTCTGGCGCTGTGAGGCAGCAGTGCTAACCACTGTGCCACCATGCCGCCTGTATCTAGCCTGTATCTAGCTTTAGTGTGTTCAAGCAGTGAGTTCTGGTGAGTTCTGTCCAAAGAACAATGAAAACTGTGTTTACTACACTCATCACACCATTAGAAGAGTTCACTTAAACAGACTGCCATTCAGGGTCATCTCAACCTGATTTTTTTCAATGGACTATTTCCAATGTTTTATAACATATGGCAGGTGATGCAATGACATGGGAATTATACATTAATAAATGGAAAGATGGTTGAGGATAATGGTTCATACATTTTTAAAACAACTACAGGCCTTAGGGTTTTACTCTGAACAAGTAGTGTGAATTTTCTATTTTCAATTTTCTTCTTGGAATATGCTATTAAAAAGAATGGAGTAATGTCGGATCCACAGAAAACCAATGCTGTTAAGAAGATTTCCACTCCACAACTGGTTCATGACCTGCAACGAATTATAGGTGTGGTAAGCCAGTTGGTGATTTTGTTTTTCTCTTCTTGAAAACTATGATGGAAACCTTCAGGTAACACATCAAGAAGATGCAAAGATGATGCTGGGACTCTCATCAGGAGACACTTTTCAAATGAAGGATATGCTGAAATCCAGTCTCCTGACTCACTACAATTCATCTTTTTCAATTGTTAGAGGTCAAGATGTTTGAGTTACAGGCAGCATAGTGTAATACCCAGGTGTGTGTCAGAAACTAGAATATTATGCCTCTAGAGCATTGTCAGACACAGAAATATGCTATGTAGTAATAGACAAGGAAACTTGTCATATGTGCATGAGAGGGATTTTCAGACTGTAATCTTGGACTAAATGTATTCATTGACATCGACCATAAGCCATTGGTGTCCCAATTAGATAAGAAAGAGTTGGCAAATATTCTGATTCTACCTTATAAGGTTTGTCCTATGAGGTTTGCCCTATCTGCAAGCCATGGTGATACATTAAACGACAACCAATACAGGCTCAATCAAGTTCGATTGAAACAAAATTGGATCCAGAATGTGTTGCAATTCATCAGTATTACATTGAAGGGTGGCCAGACCAAAGGACCAGTGGGTTTGTCCATAAAAGCTTACTTTGAGCATCAACAACATTTCACAATTATAGATGAGTTATTTGTGTCTGATTAAATGCGAGTCATTCCAACTTTGCTGACGAGAGTTATTCTAATCAGAGACACTAAAATTAAACAAAGCTGATGCTTGAAATTTGAAATTGCTGACTAAGCTCAGCAGGTCTGGCGGCATCTGGGGGGAAAAAGCAATGTTAATGTTTCAAGTCAGGTGTCTCTTCGGAAACATTAATTTCTCCCATAGATGCTGCCAGACCATCAGAAATTTCTGTTCTTGTTACGTCAAAGGCACTTTAGAATTAGCAGAACTAAGGCCCCGTTACCATTATATTATCCAAGGATCTCAAAGAAGACTGAAGACCTCACAACTGACTGTGAACCTTGCCCTGTTCACAGGTCTGAATAGAGAGCACAGATCACCACCTACCCCACTAGAATATTGAACGTGTGGAGAAGTTCTCCTTTAAGTTTTATGAATGACCATCGACTATTTTTCTTGGTGCATTGAGATGAAAAAGCAATATCTGATGCAGTTGTCAGGGCCTTGCATGAATTATTCACTCCACATTGGTTCCTTGATGTGATCTTTTCGGACAATGAACTCCAGTTTGTTCTGTAATCTTTCAGCCAGTTTGCAGCCACTTCTGAATCTGAACATGTAACAAGATGACCGAGATACCCAAGGTTGATGGGGGAAGCTGAATATAAGGCCCAGGCTGTTAAATCCCTTTAGAAGAAAAATGTTCATTTTTTTTATACAGCCTTGTCCACCTCACTTCACAATGGCCAATGGAATTATTGATGATAGAAAACTGAAGACTTCCTATCTTATTGAGCCCATTGGACTACAAGGATGTTTGTAAAAAGAAGTCGTCTTAACCAGACAGCTGATTAATCATTACATGTCACTGTACACAATATCAGAAGTCATACAACACCAGATTATATTTGTTTGAAATCACAAGCTTTTGGAGCTCTGCTCCTTCATCAGGTCGAAAGCTTGCGATTTCAAGTAAACCTGTTGGACTATAACCTGGTGTTGTGTGACTTCTGTCTTTGCCCACCCCAGTCCAACACCGGCACCTCCACACTGTACACAATGCTAGCCATACTTGGCCTTAATAAGTGTAGTATCATTGTTCAAGAGGCAGAAGAGTGGGCCGATTTGCCTGTCACAGTTGAATTGTGAAAATCACCACGTTTCCAGAGGATCATTGACTGCTCTGTATTTGGAGAGAGATAATTGGTGGTGAGTTTACCTCATGGTCACCACACCTCAGATGAGGGACGAAGTTTAGAAGGCAGGGCTTTCATAGAGACCTCAGTCAGTATGGGTATTGAACCACATTGTGGCATCACTCTTATTGTGATTCAACCATCCAACAAACTGAATTAACTGGCCTCCATTAGTTATATAGCTGGCAGTGTATGCAAGCTGGGAGGTATGTGTGTGTGATGACTGCAGCAGAGTGAGTTGATGCTATGAATGTAAAGTACCAATCACCTGACTTCCTGTGAATGAAGAATTTCTCTTCTCTGATCCACTTTTTGAATGAGGTCTCCAATGCTGTGTTGAAAACCTTGAAGCATGCTCTCTGTCATACTGTTTCTCATTCATCAAAGTTATTTCTGTTCAGAATACCTTTCCTAACCACTTCCAAAACAGAATGCTCCTCTCCTCTAAAAGATGCAGGCTGTGTTACATGTATTAGTGCTGGCTAGCTTTACTTTGTACCATCCTTGTAGAAATATGTGCAGCCAACCAAATAAACAGGCTACTCGCGCAATGATTTTTACAAGATAATGGTGCTATCCTTCATGCTTCTTTCCTGTGGGGATGGTTTTATTTTTGTTCAATGCCTTTTTTTTCATATCCAGTAATAGCCCTTGTAAAAGCATACATTATCTTCACTATTCTAATCCCTGCCTATTATGCACAGGTAATTATGGACAAGATTGGAGAAAATGATGTTTGAAAGTATAACAAATATATTTAGGATAATGCATGCTGTACTTTGGAATGGCATCTGTACATGAGAACAAAACTGCTTGTTGTGTCATAGATTTCAGTACGTTGTTCTGTGAAATAAGAATAATGGGAAAACATTATTGATCATATAACATCAGCTTGTGGTGTTATATGGCACTTTAAAGTTAAGTTAAAACTGTTTGAATTCATCTTCTCGTGAACAAATAATATTTGGAACCAGGTTGCTATAAATTGCATTACAGTAGCCCCATATATTCCTTGAATTTAGTGAAGCTGAATTAGAGAATGTAGGACAAACTATAAATTGCATGAGAACAATCAGGTTAACATAATAAAGTATTGCACTATATCACATCTTTTCGCTGCTTAGTGGGTATATTGATTGACTTAAAATAGCATTGCAAATAATAATTTCATATGTTCAGTCTGAAAATTCAGAGTCAAAACTTTATATGGGGATTAAATAAATGCATGGGGTGCCACAGTGGTTAGCACTACTGCCTCATAGTGCCAGTGAACTGGATTTGATTCCCACTGCGGGCGACTGTCTGTGTGGACTTTGCACATTCGCTCTGTGTCTGCATGGGTTTACTCCCACAATCAAAAGGTGTACAGGTTAGGTGAATTGGCCATTCTAAATTGTCCACAGTGTTCAGGGATGTGCAGATTAGGTGCATTAGTCAGGAGTAAATATAGGGGAATGGGTCTGGGTGGGTTACTCTTCAAAGGGTTAGTGTGGACTTGGTGAACCAAAGGGCCTGTTTCCATATGTAGGTAATCTAATTAAAATAACTTTACTAATTTGGTTTACACACAGACACATACTTGAACCAAATGTAATGAATGGCCAAATCAACATTCTTTTCTTAATTAAATAATTCTTAGCTAGATTTAAAAGGGAGTAGAAATGTTTAATCAAATATTGTGGTTATTTTTCCAATTGAACAGTCTCTCAGGGACCGTTGTAAGTAAATTGACACTATAATTGACATCTTGTAGTTTTGTTCTATCATGAATTAGATTGTTGTCAATTTAAATCTAATAAATTAAGGAAAAATATTGAATATTACCTTTGTCTAAAAGTGAAAATATATTTAAAATTATATATATCTTTGAAACTATGAATGTGCTTTTCCTATTCTTAATCTAGAGCGAGCGGTCTGACTCACTGAGAGTTTTGAAAAAATGACTAATTTTATTAGTTCAGTTTCTCAGGATTTAATGCAAGTATTTCATCCTTAGTTTGGTTGTTAAAATTCCTGCTGTGACTGTTACAATTCCCACTGGCTTACTGACTTTCTCCCCTAATGAAGTCAGTCATCATTCTTTAGACTATGTCACTCCTCCTGTAGGTTACAGGTCAGGACCAGAAACACACTACTGCAACACAAAATTCACAAAGTACATTAATCATAACTAAATGAACAGTGTTGATAAGTGTTTCACAACAACTTCTTCCAAACTGGAAAATCATGGAAATAAATCATTTGTTAATGGATCATTAATAATACCATGCAGTCCCTACTTTATACTTTGCAAAATAAACAGTGAATTAAAGTCTTAAAAGTTTTATCATTACTGTCTTTAAAACAATTCTTGTACAAGGTTGGATCACAAAAAAATGCTTTGAGAAGTAGCAAAGTATTACATCTTTTCTCATTCAATTTTCTCAGTTACTTTCATGATCACATTGAAGAACTGAATCATGTGCCTCAGTGTGCAGCAAAAAGCAGTCACCATAGTCCGATTGGAACACAATGTGCAACATACTGCTCTATTGGCCTTCCAGTAGTGCCACCAGTTTATATAGAAGGATCTCATCTTTTGTTCAATTTTTTAAACTGACATAGTTAGATTCTTTCCTGTAGAACAGAGATTTGTAGAAATAAGATAATCATAATCAAGTAATGAAACATTTTACATATTGTCACCACATACAATTCAAACATTGTTGAGAAATGGATGGACTAGACAGAACTCAAACCTTTTGAAGAATATTCTTTTTATTTACACATGAGTTCACAAATTAATTATTCCTAGGAACAGCAGCACCATTTCCATTCATGTGCGAGGGTCATGACAAAATTAAAACTTGCATTTTCTTCTATCTATATGGGGCTAAAATATTCACAGGGTCCCCTATTTTCATGAAAATGAGGGCCATCACAGGACTGACTGAAGGTCAAAGAGCATGCGTTTTCAGCTCCATCTGTTCAGCCCACTGCTGCAGCTGCACAGAGAGACCCCAACACTAAATATTCTTTGTAATCCCACATGCAATTGACAATATCATGAGATGTGGAGACTGCATATTTCTCAGTAGTTTTTAATTTCCATGCATGTATCAATCACCTCATTTCAACTCTCAGTGGTTTTTATTGTCTCTTGTGATGAAGACTACAATCTACAAATCTACAGTCTGCAGAAAGGTTTCACCTCAGCGTTCTTTCAGATACACCAGCCTGTGAATGCTCTGCCAGAACTATCAGCACTGTTGGTGATGTTGAAGTGTCCTACTTGTCAAAGTTTAATGAGTGATGAGACAGAGTTGGAATGTTTGGAACTATAAGAGGTTATTCACCTTTTCTTTCTGCAGTGAGTGATTGCCATCAGTGCAAAGCCCTGAGCAGAGCTGGTGCAACAGGAGCTTTCAGTTTCTGTTTCAATTCCCCCTGTTGAATGTGTTTGTGGTGTACAGGAATATATGTTTAATTTTCTGGAGCTCCAGAAAAGTGTTCAGGAGCAAGAGCAAGTGAGATTGCATATGACTGAGACTTCTCATTAGTTAGTTGACATACAGCGGCTTCATGATTTACTTTGTAAAGGCTCCTGGGGGATAAAAAAGAGCTTAATTATGAAGAAGCCCTGAAACAGAACAAGACTGTACTTTCGGGATCTTGGGGGAAGTAGACTATCCACTTGGACACACGTCTCGTACGCCTAGTTGGTTAATTAGTACACGTGTGTCCTGATGTGGGCTAAGAAGATTGCTCCTGTGGACGAAATTCTAGTGCACTTGGGTGTAAATAAATACTCACAGCTTGCTAATGAAAGCAAAGAAGCTTCCAACCATGAAGGTTGAGAAAGCCAAACTTACCTGAAAGGTTCTACAAACTTAATACCAAAACTTTAACTCATTGTTGGGAAGTTGAATTTTTGTATCCCAACCAATTAAGTTTTGACCTTCTGAAAATTATGGGTATGCCTGGGAATTTTCAACCATAATCGCACTGAGATTTTCTTAGAATTCTATATTTTATTGATGATCAGCTGTTGTGACTGGGATTTGACTCCATGGCTCTCAGCCCAAGTCTCTACATGACAGGTTTAGGGACATTACTACAATGTCAAATTATTTATCTCTGATTCTAATTGCATCTGCACAGAACACTGCAATTCCATGTTTTGAGCATGCTTCTATCTGCTAGCAGTTTTCTCGGAGTAAGTATACCACTTTTTCCTAGCTGCCAATTTTTCTCAAGAGTCAGCGGACTCGAAATGTTAACTCTGTTGCACCCTCCACAGATGCTGCCAGACTTGCAGAGTTTTCTCCAGCATTCACAGTTCTTTGGTTTATTTTGATGAGATCTGGAAGTTTGGGATGGGATGATGGGAGGGAGGATTGGTGTTCAGGAAACAAGAGCGGGGCTGTGTGAATTGCCTGAGCAAAGTAATGTGTCAGGACAGAGTGGAGTGTATAAAACATTTGTACATGCATTTGACTAATGTACAAGTGTGAGTGCAAGACAGAGGGAATGGTGTCTGAAACATAACAGGAGCTCATTTTTTTGCTAATTGCTTGGTAACAAGCAGTTGATCTAATGGCTCATTTGACATCTCAGATGATAAGGAGATTTTCTTGGCACCTTAACTCAAAATATGCGGCTGGGTTTTGTGTTCACCACCACCTAATGCTCTGTATTTTTGTTGGGAGGGGGAGCATGTAAGGTATATGAGGTGGCTAGTTCACTGCCTTCCCACCTACCCCAATGTGCTCCCCATTAAACCATAAAAGTTTTTTAACCTTACTAGCTGAAAAGAAAATGAATGCAAAGGTGCAATGGGGACCCCCATCCCCCTGCCCCCCCCTCCCCGCCCAACCACCCCCATTAAATAGTTTCCTGAAATCCTATCCATCCTGAGTCCAGATCCACTTCCTTCTTAAGACCATGCCTTCTTCATTTTGAGGCGTAATTGCAGTCCCAGCAGCATGCACTACTGAGCTCCAGTACTGCTGGGATTGTGGCACTGCCAGATGATCAGATTAAGCAACTGCCTTCGATGGCAAGACATTTTCCCACTGAGGGGTAGACACCCTATCCTCACCTCCTTAAAACACCTACAGCCCACTATTGCTGTTGGGAGGTGAGCCTCATTCAACATTGGGCAACTCAGAACCAATGTTTCTCCAATTATTTCAGCCCATAGGGACAATTGCACCACTCTTAACACTGTCAACCTGATATTAACTGACACAGCATAGACCAGTAGTGAACCTGCTCCATGCTTCTGCCATAAATAACGATTTTCTCTTAGCAAATTTACCATTTAGAAAATTAATCACCGTTTCACATTTCAAGCAAGTAGACAGGTCCAACTTAGGTACTGCAGCGTAGCATCTGTAGAGCTAATGTTAGTTTCCAGTGAGGATTCATGTTGAAGCTCTGAATATGTTTTACTTTTAGACTGATTTCTCACAATTTATCAGACAATGTGGAACAACTAAAATTCATACCTTATATTAACATGACAGCAACAATACAGAAAGATTATATGAAATCTTCTGCATTTTGAGCTTTCCTTGCAGACATTCAGAATTAACTTTGTAGTCAGAAATTATGATACCAATACCACATTTTGACATTTTTTCATTATAAATGTTTTTCATAAATTCTGGGCCCTTACGGAGTGCATGATTGGAAATCTGCCATTGTATACAAAATACAATTGGCAGAAAAGTCAGATTCAGAAGGACCCATCTAGAAAACAATCTATGGTCTAATCTGCAAAATTTCCATTCTCCTGGGGGTCCTTCTGTATTGTTTTTGGAAGCATCTGATGGTGAAATTTCCTCTAATGCCTGGTTTTCTTATTGGTTTTGTCTTGACTGCCAATGTGAAATTCATTTCCTTTTGTCTTGTCTATTTCCCCCACTTCACATTTCTGGATGTGAATAAATGGAATTAGTGAGAATCTGTGTACTGCCATTCCATGATTCAATGTCAGAGTATCTGCTCCCTGACTTATTAAGTCTCATCTTTCTGCTCTTACTTTTCTACATGAATGATTTACTGAAGCTTTCCCTTCAATTTATTAGTTTTGGTAATATTCTTTGAAACCCCAGTTCACTTTGTTCCTTATTTGTTTGGTATCATTCTCCTCTGGTGATGCTAAGTAGACGCAATTGAATCCACAACCAGATGTTGTTTATCCAAGGATCTTGATTTGGAGACTCACCAAGTGTGTCCTCAGATGATATGGCTGCTGTGCTTTTCAAATTCACTGAAAAGGTGAGGCACTGTGTGTATTGAGGCAACTTCAAAGATCTTGAAATCAGCTGTTCACCAACCCCAGGTAAAGCTTGAGAGAAAACTGATGCCCAGGGAATGAAAAAGGCATATGTTAAAGAACTGACATCCTGATAATTCAAGGTTGCTAGATACTGCAGTGTTGCTCCACATAGGAAAGCAACTCTTAAATATGCTTCTTGTAAACAAGATCTCTCTTCCCTGCACGGTGAATTTAACTCTCTTTGTAGCTGTATTTTAATATTGCCCAAAAGGATATGTATAGATTACAAGGTGATATATTAAAGAAGGAATATATAAACAAGCTGTGAATAATAACTAGAATTGAACAAGACTGTATTTAATTATTAATTGGCAAAACTGCAACAGCTTGAATCTTTTTTTTTAATAAATATATTTTATATTGAAGAAAAAAAATGTGCTTTTTTTACAAAACTACAGAACTAATACAAAATAGTGTAACCACTTTACAATATAATAGCAACAACAATATAAATAAAGAAAGCAAACTATTAATCTACTCTACAAACTACCAAAACACAGAGTAAAATATAAGAAAACAATAACTGCACTAGTCAAGGATTTTCTTAAAAATGTTCCACAAAAAGGTCAATTACAACTGTTATCCATTTCACTTTAAGAATGATATATAATGGTGGTGAGGAGGGGGAGGGTGGTTTTATGCAAAACTTCAAAATCTTTCTTTTGCCTTTGGAAGACAAAGCTTAAGCATTTATCATGATGATGCAGATTAATGGACTACTCAAAAGGTCTTCTTAATGACTGATCTCTTGGGAGCCTCATCTAATCCATTTTAGGTGTCATCAGTCATAACATTTCTGAAAGTTCACAGGAAGCTTGTTTTTTTTGTCTTACAAGATATTTTACACAGCAACGTTGTCAAGAGCTAGCAACAGGGAACCTTACGTTCCAGAGTTTGCTTTTGAAAGATATGGCACTAAAAATAGCCCAGGGTAAGCAGATTGCAGTTTAAATATAATCTTAAAAAAATGCCCAACTAAAAATATTACCATTCCATTTTAGTAACTTCAAACAAAATTTAAACAGTCAAATATAATGGGTTGAATCTTTGTTGAGATTAATGGCAGAATTGGACAAGATTTCCAGAAGCTGAACTCAATGTCAATGGCATTTAGAACCATCTTATGTGCTTTTGTTGAGCAGCGAGACAATGTTCATTATGGTGGGCCTCCATATTGTGGTGATAAGTAGTGATGGACTATTGTGGGGGGCACTTGGTGGCCAGGCAGAAACTCCGGTGCTGACGGTGTCGATTTTGATCTGCAATTTGTGTCATCACTTGGCATTCTTTAGATGTGAAATGCAACTGGAAAGTGGCTTGGAAAATGTCCATGGTGAGCAGGATCAGTGTCACCTTGATTGTGAAATCTCAGGATCCATGTCTGCAGAAGATTAGGGCATTGAAGGAGCAAATGAATAAAACTTTTGCAAACTTCAGCTTTGTTTAATTTTCCAGCATTTCTTCACACATTTTGCAAGGCAAAGTGAATGTGCTAATGCATCAAATGTTGGTCAAAGGTGGATTGCAACATGCTATTGTTCCTAGTCAAACTTACATTGTCACACTCAGTTATGCAGGAGTTTGTGGCAATTAATTAAAAGGAGGCAAATGCTGATGAAAACAACCCATCCACACCGCAGATAATGAAGTGATATGATAGATGCTGAAGAGTTGGATGAACAGGAACAGTCTTCCAAGGAGAAGGATAAGGCTGGGTAAGTGGAGGAAATACTCTTTATTAATGAAAGAGCTCAGTTGCATGGGACTCTAGAAGGCAGATGCTAGGACCAGTGATGGTAGAAAATCCAGCTTACTCTCCACCACAAGATTGACCGGGAATCTCTTCTGGTTTTATCCCCTGCTACAACTGTGTGTTGAAGGGCTTACAGTTACATGTTGATACTCAACCTATTCGTTCATGTTACTAATGTACTTCTTTTTTCAGCCAATAAAGCCTGGGAGCCCAAAGTTTCTGTCTGGGTGGGCAGGGTTGTTATTCATTGCACCACAAGATGTTTAGACAGCACTTCCAAACTCAGAACCACTACCACTTGAAGGACAAAGGCAGCAGATACATGGGAATACCACTATCTGCAAGTTCCTCTCCAAGCCACTCACCATCCTGACTTGGAAATATATTGCTGCTCTTTCAGTGTTTCTGGATGAAAATTCTGGAATTGCATCCCTAAATGCATTGGAAAAGCACAGCCCATCAGGCAGCATCCGAGAAGCAGGAGAGTCGACATTTCAAGCATTAGCTCTTCATCAGGAATTCCTGATGAAGGACTGATGCTCGAAACATTGATTCTCCCGCTCCTCAGATGTTGCCTGACCGGCTGTGCTTTTCCAGTACCACACTTTTTGACTCTGATCTCCAGCATTTGCAGTCCACACTTCATCCCTAAAGGCATTGTCTGCCGACTGCCCATGGACTGCAGCAACTTAGGAAGGCAACTCATCACCACTTCTCAAGGGCAAATAGTAATGCTAAGCTACTAATGACATCCGCATCTCATGAAGAAGTAAAAAAAGCTAAATCCTTAATAAGTTAGCAACAAATTAAATTCTGAAACTGCTAACAGTGCATATTGTTGATTGAATCTGATTTTCGTTTTCACACTGTTAAACCTTGAAATTCACAATATAATCAGCACCTTTAATATAGTTTAATTGATTCCTAATACGATGGCAAACAACTATTACCATTTGCTCAATGTAGGTGTAAAGATATGATTTGCGCGGATGCTGTAAATGGTGGGGACTGTGTAATAAAACAAGCATAATAGTACAATAAATATTGTCATAGAACACCTACTGTTTCAAGAAAACACCCATAAATAATGTATAATATTCATGTGCATATTGTCTCATTGGTAACGATGAGTTATGGAGTTTTACTCAAGAATATGAAGAAGCCATAAATTACAAAGACGTGGGAGAAAATGATGATCTTTAACACAGGTGGGGGATTACTCTGCATTCCCTTAATCTGTGCTCCTGGGAGAGAAACAATAATGTAAGGAGAAATGCATTAGACGGCTAAATTACCAGTGTTGTAAAGGAAAGTATTTGCACACTTGGTGATGTTTCTAAGACCTCCTTATTTATTATTTTCAAAGTTCTTGGCAGACGCAAGAGGCCACATTCCAAGTATATGCCTTAAGTGAGATAACCAAATCACTGAAATACACATTCCGAGTTGGTAAACTTACTCTCTTTATACACAGCTTTATTTCAGTGGCTTCATAAACTAACAGTGCTACCTAAAGCTTCCGATCACATATTTGGAAATGAGCAAAAAGAATTACATAAAAACTTTCTTACATGATTTGCAGTTTGAAAGCAGGAAAAGGAAGAAGACAGTGCAAAGTGGACAAATATCAAGGAGGCATCCAAACTATAGATAACATAGCAACCTTTCTTGTTGATAAATGTGATGCCATCTATAATTGGAAGAATGGAATGCATTTTCATGAACACTAAAAGGAGAAGGCAGCTTTAAATAAGGAACTAAGGGTTGCTCAGTTTTCCATTGAGGAAAGGCAAATTGGAAACACGCGAGTTAAAAATTAACACCACAATATAAACATGCAGATTCCAGTCTCAGTGAGATTTGAGCAGTCTATTTGGAAATCACAATAAAAATTCTACAAGCTACACATTAATGAACCTTGTGAAAGCTAGAAAGTGAACTCAAGGTAGGTAATATCCAATTCCTGGATTGTGCTGGCTTCTCAGTGATAATGCTAATAAGGCTGAGCTTAAATGAGGAGCACATATTTTGAAAGTATGATGGCAGGCTGCATGAGATTGTCCTTTACTTAGCAGGAGAAAGCAAAAATTCCCACAGTTCAGATGTGAAAAGTGACAAAGGAAAAGGATCCTAAAGCAATAAAGAGATCAGACTGGTAAATCTGACA
Organism: Chiloscyllium plagiosum; assembly: GCF_004010195.1. Classification (NCBI taxonomy): domain Eukaryota; kingdom Metazoa; phylum Chordata; class Chondrichthyes; order Orectolobiformes; family Hemiscylliidae; genus Chiloscyllium; species Chiloscyllium plagiosum. Next base: position 34,932,474 of record NC_057714.1, read on the forward strand.
GCAGTTTGTCCAGATGAGTAATGAGGTCACATTTAATGTTTCTATTAGAAACAGCATTTTAAAATTATTAAACCAGGCAAACATAATGCACTCTGAATTCATCTGAGCTAAGCGGGGGTGGCACGGTGGCTCAGTGGTTAGCACTGCTGCCTCACAGCACCAGGGTCCCAGGTTTGCCCATAGTGTGGTTAGTCTTCAGAGGATCAGTGTGGACAAACTCCAAAGGGCCTGCTTCCATACTGTAGGAAGTCTAATCTAAGCAGTTGACTCTTCAGCACCAAAAAGTAACTCCAAGACATAATCAGAGTGACAGAAGTATTGAGCAGGAACTGACGGGTAAGTGGGTAGGAAATAGGGAGCAAAGAAAATGTAAAGACATTATCCTGTCAATCTGTTTTATTTTAGTGCAGCTACTAAAATATGAAGGTGCTTCCCAGGTTGGCATTGATTCAGAGCGGAGAACATGGCACATCTTGTAAAATTATGTCCAGGTTGCTGATGAGAAGCTGGTCCACACTCTGTGAACACCAACAAACGTTACTAACTGTAGATAAAAGAGATGGTAAGAGAGGACATCTCTGGAACTGTACACGTTCAGGTCCCTGTTCCATGTAATCTAACACAATTATGACTGGCTGATTGGATGGTTGGTTTGTGATGCCAACAGCCCCAGTTCAATTCCTGCACTGGCTGAGGCCACTGTGAATATCTGGCCCTTATTTAAGTTTAAAATACAAGTCCTAGACCCACTCTTCTCCTTTTCAAATTGAATGTAAAATTCAATCATTTTGTTTTACCTGTTACCTAACTGTTCCTTTACTCTGAGGTCATGACTTAATTCTGTCACATAACTCAATATCAAATTTAGTATAACATGGTCTGTAGTCAGTTTTAGAATGTTCTGCATAAGAAACTACCTTGAATGCATTCCATGAACTCTTCATCCAGGCCACTATGGCCAATCTGATTTTTCCACTTTAAATGTAGACATAAATCACCAACAATTATTGCCATCCTTTTATCACAAGCTATGTGATTTTCCTCAAAAAGGAAAAGAAAATTGGCATTTTGGGATTCCAGAGACATGTAATGCTTTGAACATACTTGGAGTCATATTACTTTTTTACTGTGATGAGTTAAGGCTAGTCTGGGTGGCCTGGGGATGTTGGGGTAGAGGAAGCCATGGAATCGGAAGGTAAGGAGATATAGGTGGAGGCTGGGGCTGATGAAGTGATCTTCCTTTCTCCAGTGGCGCTAGCAGAATCAGTCTGCTCGGCTTCCACTACTTCACAATGCTCTTCCTGCTACCTGGTTCGAGCAGTACACCATGCAGCCTGGGAGGGGCCCTTCCTGCAGCCAGGAATCTGTGTCTGGGCACTGAGGCTGCTGTGACAATTATTCCCACTTAATCTGTGGAATTCACCATCCTGGAGTATGATGGATGTTGGGACACTGAATAAATTTAAAGAGGAGATAGACAGATTTGAATTAGTAAAGGATTAAAGGCTTATGGAAGCAGGCAAGAAAGTAGAGATAACGCTGAGATGAGATCACCCATGATTATATTAAATGGCGGAGCAGACTCAAGGGGCTGAATTGCCTAATTCTGCTCCTAGTTCTTATGTTCTTACCTACTGCTCACCTTCTTAGGGTCCTAAGTATAATGCAAGAACCTGATTCCCACTGATTAATTACTTGACAGCAATCTGAATCAGGTAAATTTCTAAAACACCAAAGAGGGAAGAATTCATATCTGTCAAAATGGCCACTGATGCATACACAGATGTTGCTCGTGATGTCAATGGGCCACAAACTATATTTGTGTGTATGTGTGTGTGTATATATATATATATATATATATATACACACACATATATATGCTCATTGCTCCATCTGGTGGTGGCGCCCACAATAGACATGGCTTTTTCAGGCATGGTGACAGCTCCTTTCAGTTGTTCTGTGAGGTACCAGACCCTGACCTTCACATTACCACTGTACATACTAATCACTGCTGGAAGTCTTGCATAATTATTCAAATGAGGATAATTCAGAAAGTACTGCAGGGCACTTTCCTTAATCCTTTGATGACAGATGCCCTTGTGCATTTTAGTTTTGTTCTGTTCAGACCCTATTGTTGCTTTGCCTAATTTAACAAAGTAGTCAAATTCTCAGTGAACATACTCATGTACATCTTACATTGGTCAAACTGTAAAATGTCATACAAAATATCGAACCTTGAACCACAACATTTACCCAGAATTATCTTCTTATTACGTGACTCCTGATTCCAGGGTTCTCTAATGTTCCTCGTTTACTCAGAGATCTTTTTTTTTCTCTTTTGCTGCCTCATTCATCATTCTATCAGGTTGTCACATTAATTTCTCGAACGGTTCTGCTTTTCCTATTTAATTCAATTAATTAATTTAATTTTGCTTGAACTTATTTTTCCATAACTCGTATTCTCCTAAATACAAATTCATTCCAGAAATTTTAATTTTAATTTTAGTTTGCAAACATATTCCAACAGGTCCAACATCAGACTAATACCTCTTAGCATCCTCATGTATATGATATCAATGCAATTCTTTTCAGTTCTCACTTCCAGCAAGAGCATCATTAGTGTCCATAAGTGGTGTCATTAGAATGATTTGTGCTCTACTAGTTTTGCCCTACTGCTAACCTCCTTCTCTAATTATAGAAATCCAACTTTTGCATGTTTTTTTCTCGACAGGCAAAGAACTCCCATGTGCAGTTATCTATCAGAGAAACTGTTTTGAGCATTTTATGGATGTGGAACACATCTGGTGAATTTTGGAGCGTTTCAATGAGAATGATAAAATGTCACTTCGAGCCAAGGGCAAAGACAAACTGTCTAGTTCCATTTTCTATCAAAATACTTGTGGTCATAACTCTAAATAATGACAAAAGATAGTAAAAACCATCTTAAACGTTATTGTATAATACAGTCTCAAACTACAAGTTGCCCAAAATATGTTAATAATTCAGACTGAATGCATTGTATTTTCATCTATATATAATCTTTGAAAATAGCCTTAAAAGTATTTTTTTTAATGTCTCGCTATGGGTTTGGATTTGTTACAAACTGATCAGGCCAAACTTAAGGCCAGTCTTCAAGCTTTGACTTCAAGGTAACATTTATAACACTTTCATACTCAGCACAATTATGCATGTTGAACAGGGTTGTACCAGCCTCTAATTTAAACTTACATTTGGTAAGGAGCAAACTATTTGCGCATTCATGTCTCTGTGTTTCTTTCAGAAACTCTCACTCCATTGTGTCTTACACAATGTTCCTTGCAGATTGCTTTAACTTTACCCACTCAGTAGTATTTGTACTCGGTGATGTGGAGCTCTGTGACATCATTATAAGGGTGCTCTAGGCTCCTAAAACCCTGATAAAATGATGCAGACTTCTCGAAGAGATTCTGACAACAGAAAACTACTTTCTCACAAATGATTAGGCAACAACTCTAATAACTGTTCAAAGCTGAGGAGGTATTTTCATCTTTTTTCTACCATGTGGAAACAAGGTAGCATCAGATTTGAAAGTGCAGTAGTACACTTATTGCTCTGTTGTGTCTCTCCTTGCCAAAGTAAAATATCCCTGTTTTAGAAATTTACCTGATTCAGATTGCAGTCAAGTAATTAATCAGTGGGAATCGGGTTTCTTTGTTATACGTAGAGCACTAAATCAGTTTTACTGCCCCAAAGGTTGGAGCATGCACAGTGGGAACTCTAACCAGAATCAATTTTGAAATAGTGACAGTTAAAGATATATAAGTTTGTAATAGATGTTTATAAAAGATCCAATAACACAATTTAATGAGCAGGAAAATGCCTCCAAAATGTTGTATATTTACTGTTTGATTCAGTGAAGGTATGGCCTAGTGGAAACTTCAAACATAGACTGACTTTGTGTATAATTTCTCAGAACTTTCACTCATTCAGATCTGTGGAAGTGTATGAGTTACCTCAAATGCAAAATCAATATATCTTCAGACTCTCTGGCCTGAATCTTCACAGGTATTGAGCAACATGTGCACAGGCAGGAAATTTGAGAGAATTGGGTGAAATAATCAGTGAGGAGATTCCCAACATTGAGAGCAAAAGTCTATTTTTCCAACAAAGTGTTGAGCAGTAAGATATGATTCTCACTTGTGACTATCACAAGACCTATTTGCAATCATTGACATCCTCAGTAAGATATCATCTCACCTCATTGATATGAAATTTCCCATGCTCCCTCCTGCTGAATGGAAATTAGCCCGTGACAATTCCTGACACCAAAGTTACCTGCTGATCCAGCACTCTTCTAGATCTGCATCAGTCCACTTGACATCTCCTATGGACAGTGAATGCATGTACCTTTTCTCCCACTCACTTACCACTCACCTCATCCACTAGGATCTCCAGGATCTGGTCAGCAAAGCAGCAAGTCATTTGCTTTCTGTCTGACATGTCTGATACAAATAAACAAACCATTCAGGGCAGCTGCAGCTTTACACAACTGGGCTTTAAAGGTGCTGCTGGTGCCAGGAATCTCAGGAGGTCCAAGCAGTAGCCAGTCCTCCTGCCTGTGGTGAGTGGGAAACAGCAATGACTAGGTCACCATAGCATACGGTGAAAAGGTAAGAAGGTGAGTTTGGAAAGATAGCATGAGAAAACTCATTAGAGCTCACTCATTAGACCTTGCCAATAATGACACTTGACCAATTGCTGATAAGATTCAGCCATTTATCTCCAAGTCCATGCGCATCAGAAGAGAGGTGACCAATGATTCACAAGTTAGTGCCAGATCACCATCAAATTTCTGTTGGGTGGTAATGGCTTTGGATATCCAAACCAATCTAATTTGAAAATATTAGTATTGGTCAACTGACCAAAACCAACTTGAGACAATGAGTGTTTAGCTAAACATCCAGAAAGACCTGAGATGTCTGTCGGACACATAATAAAACGGAATCTTAAAATATTTTGGCCAAGTGTCATTCTTGTTGAGTTTTATGAAGGATTGCTCTCCACAAGTCCTAAGGAGTTCCATCACACTAGTATCCCAAATTGAGACCAGTGAAGACTTGATTGGACCCAGCATGGACCCAGCGTGGCAGAACATTCTGGTGAGATGGCAGCCGAGGAGTTGGCATCGGCAGCTGCTACATTGGCGGAGGCACCTGAGGATTGGCAACTTTAATGTTGTTTGGGTCCAGGCCTGGCAGTGCTGAAGCAGTGGGGGAATGGCCGTCATATTGACGTCAGTGGAGAAGACAGCACTTGGAATTGGAAATGTTGGGCTGATCTGCGGCAATGCGGGAGGCCTGAATTGGTACTCCTGGAGTGGACTGTGATGCGGGGAATTAGTGGGCCCAGTGCTCATTTTGGAGAACCCCTCCTCTGAAGTCGAATGGAGCACAAAAAAGGAGGGGGATGAACTCTGTTTTATTTATATTTAAGTCTTATATTTTAATTTCAGTCTTATACCTTAATATCTTCTGTGAGTCAATACAGTGTCAGAGCATTGTGACCACTTAAACTTTTCATTATTTATTTGTTAAACACAATAAATCATTGAGTACCAGGGACCCGGGTCAATTCCAACTTCAGGTGACTGTGGAGTTTGCATGTTCTTGCCGTGTCTGCGTGGGTTTCCTTCTGGTGCTCTGATTTCCTCCCACAGTCCAAAGATGTGCAGATCAGGTGGATTGGCCATGCTAAATTACCCATAGTATCCAGGGATGTGTATGTTAGGTGGATTGGCCATGCTAAATTACCCATAGTGTCCAAGGATGTGTATGTTAGGTGGATTGGCCATGTTAAATTGCCCACTGTGTCGAAGGATGTGTAGGTTAGGTGGATTTGCCATGGTAGTCATGGTGTTATAAGGATAGCGTAGGGTTTTGGTCTGGGTGGGGTACTTATCAGAGGGTCAGTGTGGACTTGATTTGGCTTCCACACTGCAGGGATTCTTTGATTCTATGAATTGCCATTACTGAAGATATTCTCCACTGCTTGGATATCCTTGCATGCCTGGCATGTTTAAAAAGAACACTTGGGCAAGTGTTAGTATTCCCCAGTTGTCCTGCATGGCCACACATACCTAGAAACCATGGCTGAGAAGGGGAGATTGGTACTATGATTACCGTCCGTGACCTGGAAGGCCTCCAGATGGGTTGGTGCAATGGAGGTCCATTCTTCTCCCACAGGACCAAAGAGGAACCTGCAACACCATGTCCTGCAAAATCTTAAAAGTTTCCCAGTCTGATTCTTTTTTCTCAAAAGGACCATCAGTACAGAACTTGACCTCATGTTAAGGAGGAATAGAGAACTCATTTCATGATCCTGCAATAATACTGATGTACAAATCCAGGGATTGGAGCCCAGTTAAGATACAACTTAAAGGTGGAACAAATTACTTTATTCATTGGGCCCAGAGTATTTGCAACTGTTCAAGAGAAGCCAAACACATGAACTATCTCATGTTTGCTATTTATAATATTGTCTTATTTTTAATGGTATCTTTCTGAAGTGTGAGTGTCTGATTAGACTTTTGGAGTAACTGCAGGAATAAATAATCTTCTGTGAATGGTCCTTTAAAATGACTGTACACTAATAAGGGCTTTGAATCAACATGTTTTCCACTCTAAAAAGCATACTGGTTCCCAGCCTGTAAGGGAAAGGTTTGGGATGTTTTAGTTGATTTCTCCTTCCCTGTTTGTAACAATTCCCCATCCAACATCTTGAAGACCTATGTCCTCAAGAAAAGTAAAGCTGATCTAAACAATAAGTAAATTCTGATCATTGAGGTTGACTCTCTATTGCCACTTTGAAATATCCAGTAAAACATTATGTTGTATCAGAATCACTACAAAAGCTATGATAAAAAAGAAATCATTTTAACTACCTAGCAACAACTAGGCATTGGGTCTGGAAGCAGCAAAGGAGCATATAATCCAATCAACGATGAGTAGTCCTTCTCAGTAACATCTGGGAACACGCCAAAATTGGTATTGATGTCTCACACATTAGTTTGACATTGTCATACTCATAGAATCATATACTTGAGTCAATGTCCCAAACTCCTTGAAAACCATGTGGTGGCACAATGATATACAGTCAGAAAGATATTGCCCTAGAAGTCACCTACAATGATTCCAAACAACATAAAGCTTTAGAACATCAGGTCAAACATTGTCACAAAAGCTTCTGCTCATGACTATCTTCCATCCATCTCAGCTGATGAATCAGTACTCCACTATGTTGAACCCTGCTTGCGAAAAGCATCAAGGACATCAGGAATAGAGAATGCAATCTCGGTTGGACATCTCAATGTCCATCAATAGTAGTGACTCAGTAGGACTACTACTGATCAACCTGGCTGAGTCCGGAAGGACAAATTTGCAAGATTGGATCTGTGGTAAGGTGGTGAGGGAACCAATAACAGGAAAATACCTACTAGACCATATTCAACCTGTTACAGTTGTATCTTTCCAAGACCACCACATGTTCCTAATGGTGACAAAGTACCATATTCTCACTGAGGACCTGCTACATCATGTTGTGTGGCATTACCACCACGCAGAATTGGAAATATATGGAGTAAATCTTGCTGCTCAGAATTGGGTATCCAGTATACACCGAGGTCAATCAACATGAAACAATAGACTGCATTCAATCATTACCAGTAACCTCATGAATTGGCATCAAGCAAGGACCAATGCTGTAGAATGTAAAATACTATCTCAAGAACAGTATTAAGTGCAACTAAAGATGAAGCACAAGCATACTAAAAGTATAATTCGGGACAAAATGAAGACAAAACAGCAGAAGCAGTTTGCTTTAGACATTGCAAAATGGTCTCAAACAAAACAATCAGGTCAAAGTTCTGCAGTCTTGCCACATCTACTCTTCAATGGTGGTAGGCAATTCACTGTACTGAATCAAATCACAAACACATCTTCAATAGGATCTGCCAAACCCGAATCATTGACCATCTCAAAGGACAAAGGCAGCTGATGCACTGCAAAGCCACCATCTGCAAGGTTCCCACCAAGCTACACACTATCCTGACTTGGGACCATGGTGCTGGTCCTTCACAGTTACTTTCTGTTGCTGAGTCAAAATTTCCAAATCTCCTGTCTTCATAGCACTGTGGATGTACTTACATCATATGGGTTGCAGCAGTTCATGAAGATGGCTCACTACCAGTTTCTCAAGAGCAATGAGGGATGGGCAATAAATGCTGGCTTAGCATTATGTTCGGGACACCACCCACGCCCTCCACCTCCTCCATGATTTTCACTTTCCCGACCCCCAACGCCTTATCTTCATGATGGACATCCAGTCCCTATACACTTCCATCCTCCATCATGAAGGCCTCCAAGCCTTCCGCTTCTTCCTCTCCCACCGACCCAACCAGTACCCTTCCTCTGACACCGTCCTTCGACTGACTGAACTGGTCCTCACTCTTAACAACTTCTCCTTCTAATCCTCCCACTTCCTCCAAACCAAAGGAGTAGCCATGGGCACACGCATGGGCCCCAGCTTTGCCTGCTTCTTCGTCGGATATGTGGAACAGTCCATCTTCCGCAGCTACACTGGCACCACACTCCACCTTTTCCTCCGCTACATCGATGATTGTATTGGCGCTACCTCGTGCTCCCACGAGGAGGTTGAACAGTTCATCCACTTTACTAACACCTTCCACCCCGACCTCAAATTTACCTGGACCGTGTCAGACTCCTCCCTCCCCTTCCTAGACCTCTCTATTTCTATCGAGCGACCGACTCAACACAGACATTTACTACAAACTGACTGACTCCCCCAGCTACCTAGATTACACCTCCACCCACCCTGCCCCCTGTAAAAATGCCATCCCATATTCCCAATTCCTTCGCCTCTGCCGTATCTGCTCCCAGGAGGACCAATTCCAATACCAAACAGCCCAAATGGCCTCCTTCTTCAAAGACCACAATTTCCCCTCCGACATGGTCAACGAGGTTCTCCACTGCATCTCCTCCACTTCCTGCACCTCCGCCCTTGAACCCCGCCCCTCCAATCGCCACCAGGACAGAACCCCACTGGTCCTCACCTTCCACCCCACTAACCTCGTGATACATCGCATCATCCTCCGTCATTTCCGTCACCTCCAAACAGACCCCACCACCAGGAATATATTTACCTCCCCACCCCATCAGCGTTCCGGAGAGACAACTCCCTCCGTGACTCCCATCAGGTCCACACCCCCCACCAACCCAACCTCCACTCCCGGCACCTTCCCCTGAAACCGCAAGAAGTGCAAACCTTGCGCCCACACCTCCCCACTCACCTCCCTCCAAGGTCCCAATGGATCCTTCCATATCCATCGCAAATTCACCTGCACCTCCACACACATCATTTACCTATCCGCTGCACCCGATGTGATCTTCTCTACATTGGGGAGACAGGCCGCCTACTAGCGGAACGTTTCAGGGAATACCTCTCGGACACCCACACCAACCAACCCAACCGCCCTGTGGCTGAACACTTTAACTCCCCCTCCCACTCTGCCAAGGACATGGAGGTCCTTGGCCTCCTCCATCGCCAGACCCTGGCCACACAACGCCTGGAGGAAGAGCGCCTCATCTTCCACCTAGGAACCCTCCAACCACACTGGATGAATGTAGATTTCTCCAGATTCCTCATTTCCCCTCCCCCCATCTTATCTCAGTCCCAACCCCCGGATTCAGCACGGCCCTCTTGACCTGCAATCTTCTTCCCGACCTCTCCGCGCCCATCCCCTCTCCAGCCTATCAACCTCACTCTCACCTCCTTCCACCTATCATATTCCCAGCACACCTCCCCCAAATCCTCCGCTCCCCACCTTTTATCTCAGCCCGCCTTGGCACACCAGCCTCATTCCTGAAGAAGAGCTTATGCCCGAAACGTCAATTCTCCTGCTCCTCGGATGCTGCCTAGCCTGCTGCGCCTTTCCAGCACCACACTTTTCAACTTAGCTAGTAATGCCCAGGTCCCATGAACTTTTTAAACAACTGGCAAGCTGTGGAGAATCTATGAACTCAATGATGGAAGATACTAGCAGCTAAATACAAATGACAAATCTTGACAAAACATAATTCAACTTCACCAGTAATACAATTTCAACAATAATTTTGGCTATTTTGTTAAGTCAGACTTATGGCAAACTTCCACTACTGCACATGCAAGCATCTGTATTAGTTACATAATGCATTCTGCCATGTATAGTGAGTTGACTTATGTGTTCACCTAAATAAAGATGGATAACTGTAAGATAATGACTGACATAGGATTGGCATTTGTTCTCAGGAGTAAGATATCAACTGTAAATTTGTGTATACATATTCTTCATCTGAGGTGTCCGTGTCTGAAACTGTTTCAATATCTGTGAGTGGTGCTTTCAGTGCTTTGAAGAATGACTTGTTTCTTGTGATGATTTGCAACCTGTGTTTAGTAGTGATTGGTCTTTTATGCTGATCACAACAAGCAGCTGAATGCCATAAGAGGTTGTTTGTTTACTAACATGTCTGCATTGTTTCCCAAGCACTTTACCACCTGGTTCTTAATGTTATAGCTCTAAATTTCATGTTTCACACTCTATTTATTCTCATTTCATCCTTCTGTTTCTGATCAAGTTCACTTACAAGCTAATCATTTGTTCCGAGGAGTAATTCAGGAAGGCGTTCACGGAGGATACAAAGAGATGGGTTTAGCTGGAGGCTTTCCAGAAGTTGAGCAGGAAGTTACTCAATAATTATGAACAAAGCAATACAACTTCTGCTTCCACCAGTTTTCTCAGCTGTAACGCTGTGGATTTTTCAAGGTGCACATACAACCCCTTGACTTTTCCATTAGCTCTTGGCTAACGTAATGTAATCTTTAACAATCAAGGCCCCAGGGGTTTTCAAAGTTATTGAGTGCACCATTGTTGAATGGGATCTATTGTCATCCCTCAGAATTTGAAGACCCAAACAAAGTGAAAATCTGTGGATTCTTTGGGATGACTGTAATTAGTTGAGGTAGGTGTAACTATTTCGACAACTGGGAATTTGCTGACATTGTCAATGATATTAAGTCCCTGGGCAGGTCACTGAATTAACACTAACTTCAATCTGTAGCCTGCAACTGGTTCAGACCTGTTGAACGCATCACCAAGATTTGACATTTTAATTGCTTGATATGGCAAACACTGATTGATTTTGTGCTCTATCATGCAGTTAATTCACAGGAACATACACTTCTCCCTGAGGAGTAGTTTGGGCTGTAAATTCCCCAGTGATCTTCATTGGCTGTATGAACAACACAAGTCCTCAATAAGTGTGCAATGTCAATACAGGTGTTGACAACTGGTGTTTCGAGAAAATGAAATAGAGTAGAGAAAAACCTATTCCTAAATCAAAGGGAAATTTAAGAGACACCATTGATACAGGCCTCCAGAGTATACTAGTGAGATAAACACATAATTACTCACTGGGGAATCAAAGGAACAGATCTCAGATCTCGACCAGTCATGGAGTCATAGAGCTGTCCAGAATGGAAACTGACCCTTCAGTTCAATTCATCCATACAAACTAAATGTCCTAAATAAATCTAGTTCCTATTTGCTAGCTGCTGGTCCACATCTCTCTAAACTTTTCCTATTCATTTACCCATCTAGATGCATTTTAAATGCTGTAATCGGACCAGCCTCCATTACTTCCTCTGGCAGTTCATTCCATTCATGCATGAAAAAGTTGCCCCTTAGGTCTCTTTATTCTTTTCCCTCTCATTTTAAACCTCTGCCCTCTAGTTTTGGACTCCCCTAACCTGGGGAAAAGACTTTGTCTATTTACCCTATCCATGCCCCTCATGATTTTATAAACTTCTAAATAGTCACCCCTCAGTCTCCGACGCTCCAGGGAAAACAGCCCCAGCCTTTTCAGCCTCTCCCTGTAGCTCAACCCCTCCAACCTTGGCAACATCTTTGTAAATCTTTTCTGAACCCTTTCAAGTTTCTCAACATCCTTCCTATAGCAGGGTGACCAGAATTGCATGCAATATTCCAAAAGTGGCATAACCAACGTTTCGTACAGCCATAATATGACCTCCCAATTCCTATACTCAATGCACTGACCAATAAAGGCAAACATTCCAAATGCCTTCTTCATTATCCTGTCTGACTGCAACTCTACTTTCAAGGAACTATAAACCTCCGCTCTGAGGGCTCTTTGTTCAGCAACACTCCCTAGGACCTTACATTAAGTGACCTACTGAGCCTTTCCAGCAACACATTTTCCAGCCCTTACCATTAAGTGTCTAAGTCCTGCCCTGATTTGCCTTTCCAAAATGAAGCGCCTCACATTTATCTAAATTCAACTCCATCTGCCACTCCTCAGCCCATTGACCCATCTGATCAAGATCCCATTGTACTCTGTGGTAATTTTCTTCGTTGTCTACTACACCTCCAATTTTGATGTCATCTGCAAACTTGCTAGCTATACCTCCTATGTTCATATCCAAATCATTTATGTAAATGACGAAAAGTAGTGGACCCAGCAACGATCCTTGTAGCACTCCACTGGTCACAGGTCTCCAGTCTGAAAAGCAACCCTCCACTACCATCCTCTGTCTTCTACCTTTAAGCCAGTTCTATATCCAAATATTTCCCTGTATTCCATGTGATCTAATCTTGCTAACCAGTCTACCATGAGGAACCTCGTCGAAAGTCTTATGGAATTCCATATAGATCATGTCCACCACTCCGTTCTCATCAATCTCTTTGTTACTTCTTTAAAATAAACAATGAAGTAATTGAGACCCGATTTCCCATGCATAAAGACATGTTGACCATCCCTAATCAGTCCTTGCCTTTCCAAATACATGTAAATCCTCTCCCTCAGGATTCCCTCGATCAAATTGCTCACCACTGATCTCTGGCTCACTGGTCTATAGTTCCCTGACTTTTCCTTACCACTTTTCTTAAATAGTGGCACCACATATCAGATTGATGCAAAGTTAAATGAGCATATGGTGGAAGACATAAGACTACATGAGAAAAACCTCAGATTGCCACCAACCAACCTTCTGAAAATTAAATGCTTGAATCCAGTACATGGATTATATAATTGGGCAATGAACAGTTAGAACAGGAAATGTAGCATAGTCCAGTGACAAGCCCAGCGACTAGTTCCAAAGCAAGTTTAGAGTCCAGTTTAGGTTGAAGCGAGTGAATGTGGAATATGAGCCTGACATGTCATTCCAGTTTTTGATTGTTCTTTCTTACTGACACTATGAGGGAATGCTCACCATAAACACAATGGAGAAATGTCATTGTATTCTGTTCTGTTTGCTGGGAAAATGTTATGATCATAACAAAAAAACATATTGTCAATATTCAACTTTCATCTGCTATGCTCTCCTCTGGTTCATCTTCTAATGGAGGCTTCACTTTCACTTTCACCTGGCCTTTTGGAGAGCGTCATTGGTTCTTTTACAATTTTACAATGAAGGAATCTGCTAACTAGATCTCTGACTCTGACTTATCAATATTTTTCTTTCCCTGTACTCATATGGCCTTTTTTCATGGCAAGTAGCCTAGCTGTAGCCCTTTCATCACCTCTTAGATCTCTCCTCACCCTTTCTAATGTCTGGCTTGACTTTAGTTTTGGTTATATGCCATGAAATTTGCATCTCTTATTTTATGCACATTGCATGATAACTTCACATTTTGGAGATAAATTGTCACCTGCATTGTGTTCAGTTTATAAAAGACGATGGAGATCGACTTGAAATATATAAACAAATCATTTAATTTGAACAATAAGGCAGGAAGGAAGCTACAAAGCCAGAAAACGTAAGGATATTGAAAACTTCTCTCTCCCTTGCTCTCTGTCACTCTTAAACCTCAGCAAACTAGACTTGCGATAAAAATTGATGAAGAAGTCAAAGGTATCTGAAAGCTTTGTCACTCCTGGTGAAACAGGGCAATAACTAAACAAAATCAAGCATTGGACTTGAAATGTTAACTTTGTTTTCTCTTCACAGATGCTGCCACATCTGCTGAGTTTCTGCAGTTTTGTTTGTTTCAGCAGCTAAACAGTTGGAACTCAGATTTCACTGCCGCAACTTAAAGACTCTTAAAATATGTAAAGTGCATCTGTTTTGACCCTCCTATTTTTACTCTATACACCATCTCCCTCCACCATCTTTGTAACTTCATAGCACTTATTGTGTGTCTGTGTGTGTGTGAGAGAGAGAGATTCTGTGTGACTTTGTGTGTGTGTGCGTGTCTGTGACTGTGTGCACGTTCAGTGAGTCAAGAAAACATTGAAATTAGCTCTCTTTCATTTTTATGGTTAACAAAGATTAATTGATTAAAAAAAGAAACAATAGATATTGCTTGCGACTGACCAAGAGGGATTTTAAATAATACTTAGCTTTGACCTATCCTCACCTGGTTGTGACAAAGTCAACAATAATAATTCACACACTACCCAGTTTAAATGGGTAGATTTATATTTATCAATGTCCAAATCCTGGAAAATTAGGCTATTGATTCATCTGACCTCCTTCCATGTTATATATAGCAAAGTGACAACTGCTTCCAGCAATGTGAATCCCAAGGGCATCGTTACATGCAGTACTAAATAAATGAAGAACTAAACATGCTGGATCCATGATTGTTTCTGATTTGTTATGCCCACTTTATGAGCAATTAGAATCATGGCCATTGCACCAAATGAAGAATGAAAGTTTATTGAAACAAATCTTTCTGACGGAGCATTAGCTGAAGCACCATCTGTTCTCGTGGAATGTTACAAAAGATCCTGGGGCAGTGTTTTGAAGAAGATCAAAGGAATTCTCCTCTCATCCCAACCAACATTCCTCCTTCAGCCTTTGCACTAAAAGTAGATGACCTAGTTACTGATTGTGAGACCTTGCTGTGCACAATTTGTTTGCCATCTTTACATTACAGCAGTAACTGCATCTCTCCCTGTGAACAACAACACAATTTCCTGAGGTCATCAAAGGCATGTATAAATGTAAAGGTTTTCTTTGAATAGCAATGTGTTATCACTACTTCTAGAATTATTGTAAAACAAATGCACTTTCCCAGGTGGTGAGTTAACAATGCAAACTAAAAGCTGAGACATTATCCACAGCCATCAAATTCTGTATATATCACCCAGTTTCAATAAGCTACAAATATAATTTTTGAACAAATTGGATATACAATTCAGTCACACATTCTCCACAGAAGTAATGAAGGTTTCCACCAAATCTTCAGTGGATACCCAGGACCCACATCAGGAATAGTAAATTCCACACAATATTGCAGTGCTGTGACTTTTACCTGACTTGTATTCTGATGACTCTTCCTTCAGTGAACTGTATGGCTGGTTTCTTTGCTTAATGGCATACCTTAGAAGCGTAACTTATTGTATGGAGAACTGTGAGTACAGTGTGCATTAAGATGAATGAGCTATTCAAACACTTGGTTAGACAGATGTGCTGCGACCATTCATCTTTCTAGTTAGGAACTATCTGACCATAGGGCACCCGGTCAAGCCCAGTCGTCCAGAGCAGCCCTGTTTAAATCATCAGAGGAAATTAGCATCCTGATTTCAGGGCAGGGACCTGGAGGATGGGGTGTTTCAGAGGAGGATTGTCCCCATCCCCCAGGACCAGCCGAGGATGAAACAAAATCAGAACCTGAAACACTGGTCCAAGGTTGGGAAGTAGGTTGATGAAATCTGAACCCTGCAAAGGTTGGCCAACAATGCACCAGGGTAGGTGTCAGCAACTTCTGTATGTTACCTCACAGCACTCTACTTCTGCTCCTGCACATACCACCATCCAAGTCCAATGTTCTAACATTCTCATTGCCATGTGTGACATTTTCCCTCACTCACTCTCACCTACTCAATCCTCACAGGTTACTGATCCTCTATGGCTTCTCAGCCTCCGACTCACTCACCCACTTGGAACATCTCAGAATAGTTTCTAATCAACCTGCTCAGAGATTTAATTACACACCTCTGGAAGAGGTGGGTTTTGAACCTAGGTCTCTTGGCTCAGAGGTAAGGACAGCAGCGCTATGCCACAACAGCTCTCACCTCACCACTTTTCCCAACCTGCACCAGCATGACCAGCAGTGCTAACTACCTTCATCTCAGTCAATTTCCAGAAGGAAATGTCCCATAGCAGGGCAGAAAAAAACAAGTGGGGAGGGGGCACTATTCTGCTCTACATCCACTTTGAAGATGGGACCCTGACTGTGATTACCTCGAGCAGCAGACTGACTGGCTCCATTCCCCTGCATTGCTTTCAGATGAAGCCCTTGATTGTACTGGGACACTCTGACAAATGGCACCACCATCAGGATTGACTGAAGACTACTCTTTTGAGACATGGCCATTTGGTTCATGCACATACAGTCTGATTGCCATGTAGACTGCTCGTCCATACTGTAGGTATGATGTTAAGTTAGGATGTCTCAGATTCAAAATATCTCTTGGAATGAAATTGCAAGAATGCATGTTTCAGAACTGTTAATCCACAAGTAAAATCGCTTGATAGGGAAAGTCAAAGTCAAAGTTCTGAGAATGAAACAATAAGTTATTAATGATAGAAAAACCTCATATTTCTTACAAGAGGAATTTAGGGTGCTCACTATACTCATGCGAGATGAACCACTGGAAGGTAATTATTTGAATAACTAAAAATGATCACAGATAAATGTCCCCCCATGTGAACTGATTGGTCAAATAGTTTGCTATGACATTTGGACATAAAGGAATGTAAAACGCAGCGCAACTAGAACAGGAAGTGTGTGATCTTTCCAAAATGACGGTATATTATATAAATATGTTTCTATCCTTTTGGTGTCTGCATATCCCAAATTTAACAACAAAAGGTTGAAAGGCTGGATATTTAGCATGATATTCAACTGCTTTCTGGTCAGCATAATAATTTGTATTTTGTATTGTATTTTGAACATGATTATTAGTGATTACATTATATAGGGATTACCATTTGCACAGACTTTTATATAAAATAATTGGAGGTTGGATAGATCTGTTGATTGGATTGTTATTGATGCACAGTGATGCCAACAGTACAGGTTCAATTCCCATACCAGCCTAGATCACCATGAAAGTCCCATCTTCTCAACCTCACCTCTCGTCCAAGGTGTGATATCCCTCAGTTAAACCACCATTAGTTGACCCTCTCTCATGAGAGAAAAGCCTTATGGTCTCTGGGACTGTGGCAGCTTTACCTTTAAAATAATGCATTTTCAATATTCAGCATTATCTAAAAACTAATTAAATTTGTGCAACCACAACACTCTAAAAGAACAATGCTGCCCCCTACAGATACAAAAATATCTCCTTCGATAATTGAACTTCATCGGTGTTAGCGCAATATTAATTTGATTTATACATTACTTATCATTGCTCACCATCTCACTTCTCTTCACACATAGTGAATTATCCTTTGAAATAAGTTGTTGTTTAATAGACGAATGCAAAGTTCTTCTGCACTGGCAATATACTATAATTTGCAATGAGAGGAATTCACAATGTGAATCAGAGAAGGAATATTTGTCAGATCTGAGGGTGAATGAAGCTAAAGGATGTTCAAACTCCACTTCAATCATTAGCAAGGCAAACAGAATCGTGGTTCACTATCACATTCAACAGAGCTCTGAAATTATTGCTTTGTTGTAGTTTTTCACTGGAATGTCAAATGTGTCAATGCAGAGTAAAAACTTAAAATTCTCAGGTATTATTGGGGTTAATTCTTGTCACCAGTAGGTGTTGATATATTGGAGTTGTCGCTTGATTAAATTCAAATGGAGGTGAACATCAGGCAGACTCTACTGCAGGTGAATAATCCACTTGGCCAGTTCCTTTTCAATGTATCAAAGTGAAAATAATCTTTGTTGCATTTTCCAAAGCAATCTCTCAAAGATATTTTCTAAACGAGAACGTAAACTATAGTTTTTCGCAGTTGACCGTTGTGTGTATCTATCCTAACTAATATTTACATTTCTATGAAGGATTGTGCATTGTGTTTTCTGAATGCTTCAAATTTTAATTGGAACAATGACCTTGTTATGTACAGGAATATTTGAAAAGCTTTCTGCTGCTTATTTGAATTGTTGAATTTGAATAATTAGATTTCAAGTTATCACTGAGGCTCGCAACCAGAGACAATATGACAACAATCTGCAGTGAAGAGACTCATTGCCAAGCCTGTCACCCAGCATTGTATTTGTTCACCTTCTTTCATTTGTCAATGAAACACTCAGAAACAAAACAAAGTCTCGTTTGCTCTGACTTGTAACAAGATATAATAAAGGTTTGCTGTAATGTATAAAAAGGTTGGTTTTATTTGCATGTTTTTCAATGGTGATAAATATGCTAATTAGGCAGTAAAAGAAGGCATAGCATTAAAAATGAGTATGCAATCCATTCATTGAAATTCCATGCTTCTGCAAATGAATTACTACAATAAGGGAGTTTTAGTAACGTGTGCATTTAGCTGTGGCTAAAGGTGTTAGTTTTGTGAAAGATATCAACATGCCTGGAAGATAAAACCAATATGTTGTTGACTTCTAATTTTGACCGGGGCAATATTCTACTGGGGTGCTTTTGGAGACACATCCAATATCTCCCAATTGGCTGCACATGAAGCAGGTTCCTGAAAGGTTTTATGAGAATTACATTAACTCCACCTGTGATAAATCTAATCAGATTAAGTGGATGTTTGAATTTATATCATTGGCTGACTATGCACAGGTGCACGGAGTCATTGACTCCATTAATGCTCAACTCACATTTTAAGATCAAACATAAATATTCATAAACTGCAACAAATTCTATTCCTTCAATATTCAGGTGGTGGGTAAACACAAGTATTTAAATGCATCAGATTCCCAGGGCTACTATTATCACGAAGGTGGAACAAAATTTTGAAATACTGTGGGCATTTTTAATTTTTAATTCCAAAATATTTTTTGATTTTGAAGAGGCAAATTGGGAAAAGATGGAGGGTGGGGCTGACATTGGTGGAATTGTCCCATGGATGAACTGCTGGTGGCCAATTGAACATTCCAGATTTTATCCTGGTCTGAGTGACAGCAAGGTGTGCGAATTGTGCTGTGCTTTGATTGCTAACTTATTCCTCCACCTTTTATCGTTCTTAGATTGGATTCCCTACAGTATGGAAACAGACCCTTCAATCCAACAAGTCCACATCGACCCTCCAAAGAGTAACCCACCCAGACCGTTTCCCCTGCCCTATATTTACCCCTGACTAATGCGCCTAACACTATGGGCAATACAGCATGGCCAATTCACCTGACCTGCAAATCTTTGGATTGTGGGAGGAAGCCAGGACATCTGGAGGAAACCCACACAGACACGGGGAGAATAACCAAACTCCTCACAGTCAGTCGACCAAGGCTGGAATCAAACCCTGGTCCCTGGCGCTGTGAGGCAGCAGTGCTAACCAATGAGCCACCATGCCACCCCCTTCTTCCTATAATTCTTGCTTCTCCTTCTCAGTTCCATCTGAAGGTGATTGTACTCAGCAACTTGTACTCATCCTGCAGCTCCAATCCTGTTTGCAAGCCAGCATGGTGCATGGTATAAAAACAGTGTACATTCTGCACACCGTGGTTAGCAAAAAACAGATCTGTCTCCAAATTAGTCCAGGAAGCTGAAAAACACATTAAGCACTCCAATTGTTTCCTCCAAAGGACATTCTGGTGACCTTATGCTATTTTCATACCATATTCCATTGGACTCGATTGGTATGCTTTCTCACAGATGTCATCAGCTGATTTCGAAGGACCCTCAGTGTAGTGCAGATAAAGTGTACCACATCAACCTGGCATGTTGTGCTTCATGCAATTGAAGCAGACAATGGGGTGGCAAAAGAACTGGAGGATGGGAGCTGACATTGGGAATGCCATTGTTGGTGAGAGTGAAAGCTAGCTTGCCAGTGCCTGTCCAGGTGTTCCAATGATGGTGCAGGCACCAGGGATGCTGGTCTTTCAGCAGTTGTTCTGGAAAAGGTGCAAGATAAGCTGGGAAGTGAATCAGATGACAAGAATGCCATGGTGCGGAGAGGTAGAAAGTTATAGAGTCATAGAGTCATAGAGATGTACAGCATGGAAACAGACCCTTCATTCCAACCCATCCATGCCAACCAGATATCCCAACCCAATCTAGTCCCACCTGCCAGCACCCGGCCCATATCCCTCCAAACCCTTCCCATTCATATACCCATTCAAATGCCTCTTAAATGTTGCAATTGTACCAGCCTCCACCACTTCCTCTGACAGCTCATTCCATACACGTACCACCCTCTGTGTGAAAAAGTTGACCCGTAGGTCTCTTTTATATCTTTCCCCTCTCCCCCTAAACCTATGTCCTCTAGTTCTGGACTCCCCGACCCTAGGGAAAAGACTTTGCCTATTTATCCTATCCATGCCACTCATAATTTTGTGAACCTCTATAAGGTCACCTCTCAGCCTCTGACACTCCAGGGAAAACAGCCCCAGTCTGTTCAGCCTCTCCCTCTAGCTCAAATCCTCCAACCCTGGCAACATCCTTGTAAATCTTTTCAGAACTCTTTCAAATTTCACAACATCTTTCCAATAGAAAGGAGACCAGAATTGCATGCAATATTCCAACAATGGCCTAACCAATGTCCCATACAGCCACAACATGACCTCCCAATACTCTGATCAATAAAGGAAAGCATACCAAATGCCTTCTTTGCTATCCTATCTACCTGCGGCTCCACTTTCAAGGAGCTATGAACCTGCACTCCAAGGTCTCTTTGTTCAGCAACACTCCCTACCATTAAGTGTATAAGACCTGCTAAAATTTGCTTTCCCAAAATGCAGCACCTCACATTTATCTGAATTAAACTCCATCTGCCACTTCTCAGCCCAGTGGCTGAGATCCTGTTGTAATCTGAGGCAACCCTCTTTGCTGTATGCTACACCTCAAATTTTGGTGTCATCTGCAAACTTACTAACTGTACCTCCTATGCTCGCATCCAAATCATTTATGTAAATGACAAAAAGTAGAGGACCCAGCACCGACCCTTGTGGCACTCCACTGGTCACAGGCCTCCAATTGGAGGATTCCGGTAATCCAAGATGGAGGATGGGAAAAATTTCTGGCTGTAACAGCTGCTTTTTTTTTTGAGGTATTTTAGGTACTGGAGGTGATTTTCTCGAATTCCAGGAGCAGCAATTACTGTTTTATATGCTGTTGCATTGTTTTGGAACTTTGGGAAATAAAAGTCAAAACAACAGACAAGAGAAGAGCAGACAAAGGAAGCACATAGTGGGGTAAGTGCAGGAGAGAGAGAGAGAGACAGACAGACACACACACAGAGACACACACACACACACACACACACACAGAGACACACAGAGACACACAGAGAGAGACAGAGACACACAGAGACTGCCTTTGCTGTTCGAATTCATGTATCGTTGTATATCGGAGTGCATCTGGAAAAATTAACAAACAGTGAAATTCACAACTGATCTTTTAGTTCATGAATCGCATTTGATAAGATACAGCCTTTTAGCCTAAAATGCTCAGGAGAACTCGATGCAACTTGTACTTAACCAAACAAAGTATCATTCAGACCAAGGCCATTCAGTTGAACATCACCACCAGCGCACCCCGCCACTCCAATCCCAATGCCCACCTAAGCCCATACATTACTCAATTTTAGATTTTGCCCATTTGTCTTCAATCTCTCACGCAAACTCCAGTTCTTAGTGATTGACTTAATTCCCTTCAGTGGATGAACCAAACTAGTTACAGACTTGGCATCCTGCCTGACATTGGCCTGAGTCTCTGACATCCTTATCTGAACTGCCTACTTACACCTCCACAGTTGCCTCAGTATCCACCACTGTTTTAGTCCACCTGCTGTGGAAGCTCTCACAAATATTCTTGCAACCTCTTGACTTAACTATTTTAGTGTTCTTCAAGCTGATCTCCTGCCTTGCACCCTCCCTAAATGTGATGCTATTCAAAAATCTGCAGTGTGCATCCTAACTCGCCTCAAATTTCATCATTCCAGCGCGAGCTGACTAATAACCATTTTCTGTCTGATAATACCTCAGATGTAAAATTTTCATTCTGGTGTTCAACTCTCTCCATCTCATCTACATCTTGGTAACCTTGGGCCAACAATACCAGGCATTGACAGCTTTAAATTCTTCCAATTCCAACCCCACCTTCATCATTTCTATATGCTCCACCAATGGCAGCAGCTGAAGGCTAAACCTCTGAATTTCATTCCTGTCTTTTTCAGCCTCTTTGCCTCTCTCTTATTCCTTTAAGATGTTAAAACATATCTCTTTGTCTGAGTTTTGGTCATATCCATTAGCATCTCCTTATGTAGCTTGTTAAATTTCATTTGATTACACTTTTGTGAAGCAACAAACAACACTTGCCACAATAATGCTATAGACCATAGAACATAGAAAATTATAGCACAGTACAGGCCCTTCGACCCTCGACGTTGCACTGACCTATGAAATCAATCTGAAGCCCATATAATCTACACTATTCCATTCTCATCCATATGCCTATCCAATGATCATTTAAATGCCCAATGTTGTTGTATGAGTGCAAGTTGTTTGGCAACACAAGATATGGGGCAATGTGGAGTTCATATCTGTCAAAAATGGCAGTTGGTCATTTGTTATACAGGGAGAAAGAAGGCTCTGAAGGCTGCCAACGCTGTGAAAGGACATGAGTTAAGAACCAAGGTTCTTATTGTTTTGCAAATAAAGGAATCAGTTCGTTGTAAAATGGGAAATAAAATCAAATAGTGCTGCGAGTGACAGGTCAAGCACCCACACAATCAATATTTTGCTTTTGATTTGGCGCATTTTTTTTTTGTCGCTTGTGCTATCAGTTCATTTGTGTCAGTGGCACTAATCAATTTCACCCCACTGGTAAGTGGACAATGCAATATTGTTGCATAATGTATATTCACATTTGGGATTTTACTTCTATTCAGCTCACTTGGGTAAAAGTTTTTTTTGCAGGCCATAGTAAAACATAGGGAAACAGATGAATTTCTATGAGAACTGTCGGGTGGTACGGTGGCTCAGTGGTTAGCATCACTGCCTCACAGTGCCAGGCACCTGGGTTCAATCCCATCTTGGGTGACTGTCTATGTGGAGTTAGCACATTTTCCTCATGTCTGTGTGGCTCCAATTTCCTTCAACAATCCAAAGATGCACAGGTTAGGTGGATTGGCCTTGCTAAATTGGCCATAGTGTCCAGGGATGTGCAGGGGAGGTAAGATGGCAATTGGAAAGGCAGGGTTAAAGGGGTAAGGTGCTGGATCTGGGTGGGCTGCTGTTTGGAGGCTCAGTCTGACTTGATGGGCCGAATGATGGTCTGCTTCCATGCTGTAGGGATTCAATGATTCTTCAAACTTCATGTTCGTTCACTGTAAGATTTCTATTAGTGTTATCTCCTTTGCATGAAATTAATTGGGCAATCTCAACTTAGTTCCAGGTGAGTATACGCCTGTCCTACACAATAAGATTCATTGATGATGGGAATGGAGAAAACAATCACATAATAGGAGATGTTGCTTCAAAGTTGATGTAAACCACAACATTCTGATAAAAATAGAGAAAGAGAATTACCCCACATCTGGATGTGTTACACTTCTTGTGTAACTGTTAGCTTTGCACAAGTCATATCCAAAATAAAACAGTATTTCCAGGCAAACCTTTTTCCCACTAATGAGTCCAAACATGTACCAAAAACATTTTTATGCAAAAATTTGTAAAAAAGGTGCTATTTTGATTGTCAGGAGCAAAAGCAGAAGTTTTGGTGTAAGAAACATTATAAAGCCAATTCAGTCATTCAGAAGATCTGCAGTTCAATTCTATTTCCACTGAGTGGAGCACTCATTTTATTAAAACAAATCACATGAGTCTTAGTACTATTTCCCCCATAACAAAATTGAGGTTAATTGTAACATTTGGCACAAATAAAGAGCTTATCATTCCTGATGTTGTGAAGCCTGAGACACTTTGAGGCATGGGCCTGTTTCTCATGGTTCTATTGAGCTGGAAACAATTAAAACAATTCTAATGGTATTAGATAGAATAACCAATTCACAGAATCACTACGCAGGATGAACTAACTGTACATACTGAAGTAAAAGGGACCATTTGGAAAGGTATACATAACTGACAGCAGTGTTTTATCTTTTGTTTAGGAGTAAGAGGGTGTCTGATTGTCTGTCAATCACCTCATTGTAGTCATTGCACATGTAAACAATAATCTTTTATAAGACCATCAAGTGTAGAAGCAGATGTAGGCCATTCAGCCCTACAAAGTCTGCTTTGCCATTCAATCATATCATGCATGATCAAGTTACTCAACTTCTTTTTCCTGTCTTTATTTGCAGACTAACTATTTACATAGTCATGGGTCTACACAGGTTCAAAGAGTCTCCTCTATAAGATTGTTTTCCAGTGTTCTCATTTAGTCTTTGGCTTTACATTATGATCTCTTGGGCTTAAGTGTTAGTGCATTTCTCTACAACTCACCCAGAATCTCAAGTGCTACAGGTTTAGTCTCTCTGGCAGTTTGAAAAAAACACTCCATGATCTCATTCTTGTTCCTAATGTTAATGATTTGATAAACTCTCCCTTTTCTCAACTTGAGTGTATATTCTTTGGGTATTTGTAAATTTCTTTGTTCTTCAGGACTGGAGGGTATCTCCATGCTCATACTGTTTTATTGGAGGTGATGTTGCCGCCAAATATAATATCAGCAAACTTTCTATTTTCTCAACAACAGTTCCTCTTTTGTTGGTCTCAGATTTATTTATAAATAAATATTTATTTATGATTGAAACCATATTCCTTGGCAAGCCCTGTCAATTGCTCATTTCTAAACTGTGATCCATTATCAGATACAATATTGTCAGCAATACTGTGAATCAAATAGATTTGTTTTAATGACTTTATCACTATGTCTGCTGTGATACTGTGTACAGTGAATGATTTCTCTCAGTCTACCTTGAGTAATAGTCAAAAATAAGACGATGTTCCCTTTAAATTCCAACAAGTCTATTCCTAAGCTTTCCAAGATGTTAATGCAAATGCTGATGGTAATAAAGTTCTTTCTGATCCTGACTATTGATGGCACAGATTGAATATCATGTCCTTGATCAAAAGTGTAGTTTCTGACCACCAAACTGTGTGCTGGTCTCATGTTGGATGGTTTTATATTCCAAGGTGACATTGACTTAGTCTTTGAAAAATGTCACTTCTGAGTACAGTATTACTAATCTTTCGTTAAAGGTGAACAATTCATCTAAAATCAAGAGATGATTTCATTACTCAAAGCATTGTCTGAGTATAGGGGTGGTGGGAAGTATGCTGGCTATCTCACCTGGTAATATCTTCAAATCTGGAAGCATACTTCTTCTTTAAAGCTTCTCTAACTACTTCAAATTATTTTTCTCATACTGCACTTCCTGCAGATGAAATCAGCAGGAGCATTGGTGATCCCCCCTACCTCAAACATCCTGCAGGAGGAACATTCCACTGCTTGCACTGCCATAACTCTACACTTAGTATCCAAAACAAGAACACTTAAGTAGCTTACTTTTTTTTTAGGTTAGAGGAGGAGGGAGGGAGGGAGACACTACACGTGTAGTGCCTCGGGTTCCTTCTCCACTCAAATAACAATCACTTACCTTCCCGACCGGCTTTGCGCTCCGACTTCACTTCCGCCCAGCTCCCGCCGCTCTCTGCTGCAACCTGGATTCCTGATCTAAAGGTATTTGCCAGAAACTACTGTTAGCAACTATTTTTATGAACCATAACAACATAACAAATCTTTAATCAATCTGATGATGTTGGATCGATTCCATGCTGTATTGGCTTTGTAAATTCTGTGAGGTGCATGCAGATCCTAATATGACCATTTGGTTTTGGAACAGTGACTATAGATGAGTACTAATCAGTGGGCATTATGATCTTCAAAATTATTTCCTTTCAATTGACATTCTTTTAACTTCTGCCTTTATTGTTTCAACTGGTGGATGAGGAAAAAAAAGACAAATTGCTGTTGCTTTGGCTGTGGTGTAATATGGTCTTCATCTTTTAATTTATCCAGTCATGAAAATAATTTTTCATGACTGGATAAATTTGACTCTAAATTCTGCATTGCTTTCTTCAGTACCAATTTCATTAACCTCAAAGGTTTGTCTTAATCCTAATAATGTTGACCTGATGAGAAGTGAAGTGCCCCAATTCTATAAAATATAAAGTGCTTTGGTAATTTCTCCATGTTATATATTACTATTGCCACAATCTGACCTTTAACTTTCAAACTTGTTCCTCCTAGCCCTTGCAATTTGATTGAAGAAAGTTTTCACAAGATGTTTCAATTATTTTAGCCATTAAGTCATCAGATATGATGCTAACATTAGCTTCATTGTCTTGTTTAAACTCCATATAACATACTTCAACATTGTGACTTACTAGCGATATTCAGTATTTGGGTCATTTTATTCTCCTGGGATGTTTAGTTTGTGGCTGTGATTCTCCTATTTTCTAGATTTGGTCGCACTGAAAATTCGATTGATGTTTACTTCATTACTTATAGATTAGAATGTTAGTATTTATTAAACTGAGTATTAAACTGTAGTATTTACCACAGTTGTGGCATTGAATGCATCCTGCTGGCAGTCATTATGTTAATGTTTCTTGGTCCTGCTGCATATGAAGCATTTCAAAATGGTGAGTGGTGCACCTTTCCTATTTTTCAGAGGTTTTTATTTCAGCAAACTTTTGGTTTCAGGGCTACATATTGTAGAGTCATGGAGCTATACCGGCACAGAAACAGACCCTTAGGTCCAACTCCTCCATGCCGACATTATCTCCTAAATTAATCCAGTCCCATTTGCCAGCATTTGGCCCATATCCTTCAAAACCCTTTCTATTCATATACCCATTCAGATGCCTATTAATTATTTTAATTATATCAGCTTCCATCACTTCCTCTGGCAGCTCATTCCAAACATGCACTACTCTCTGTGTGAAAGAGTTGCTCTTAAGGTCTCTTTTAAATCTTTCCCTCTCACCCTAAACCTATGCTCTCTAGTTGTGGACTTCCCTACCCTGGGGAAAAGACTTTGTCTATTTACCCTATCCATGCCTCTCGTGATTTTAGAAACCTCTATAGGTCACCCCTCAGGCTCCAATGCTCCAGGGAAAATAGCCTCAGCCGATTCAACCTCTTCCTTTAGCTCAAACCCTCCAACTCTGGCAACATTCTTGTAAATCTTTTCTGAATCATTTCAAGTTTCACAACATCTTTCCTGTAGGAATGAGAACAGAACTGAACACAGTATTCTATAAGTAGCTGAACCAATGTCCTGTATAGCCACAACATGACCTCCCAACTCCGATACACAATGGACTTATTAATCAAGGCAAGTGTATCAAACATCTTTTTCATTATCCTGTCTACCTGCAACTCTACATTCAAGGATCTATGAACCTCACTCCAAGGTCCCTTTGTTCAGCAACACTCCCAGGACCTTACCATTAAGTTATAAGTCCTGCCCTGATTTGCCGTTTTAAAATGCAGCACTTTACATTTATCCAAATTAAACTCCATCTGCTACTCCTTGGCCCCTCAGTCTATATGAACAAGGTCTCATTGTACTTTGAGGTAACCTTCTTTGCTGTCCACTACACCTCCAATTTTGGTGTCATATTGCATAGTCTCTGTTGGTTTCTTCCATAGGATTTCAACTCACCACAAACTATCACCTTATTTTGCTTCCAGATTTTGAGCTTCCTCTTACATTGTAACATCCTTACAAGCATTAAATCTTAAGACCATATAATATAGGAGTAGAATTAGGCCATTTGACCCATCAAGTCTGCTCTGCCTTTCTATTGTGACTGATATGTTGCTCAACCTCATTCTCTCACCTTCTCTCCATAACCCTTAATCTCCTTATCAATCAAGAACCTATCTACCTGTCTTAAATACACTTGGGATCCACAGCCCTCTGCAGCAATGAGTTCCACAGTTTAGCCACCCTCTGGATGAATAAATTCCTCTACAACTCAGTTCTAAAGGGTTGTCCCTTTAGTCTGAGGTTATGATGTCAGATCCCAGGCTTTCTTACTCATGGAAACATCAAACAAAAAAAAAGTTTGACTTGTCAGTATGTAGATGATGCAACCTCGGATCGGTGTCTGAAACAATAGATCTTTGAACAGGCATTATTCTAGGCTTTTAATTATTTGATCACAAATTTGAAACAGAGCAGATGCTTTCTTGAGAAGACCAAAGTGATGGCTAACACCAAAGACTGAACGCACAGAGAAGACAATTCAGAAATACTGGTTAGATTGACTTCAAGGCACGAAGGGTAGGTTGAAGTAAAAAAGGAAAGTTTCCATTCTTTCCATTCTAGAAAAAAGAGAATTTGGAGGTAAATACCATGCAGCAATTCCTAATTGCCTGACCTGATGCGATATGTCTGTTGACCTTGTCCTTTGAGGTGTTAGAGGTTATAGGTTTGGAAGATGCTGTCAAAAGAGAATTGGCAAATCACTTAAGTATATGCTGTAGATGGGATGTACTGTTGTTATGTGCTTTGATAGTCAAGGAAGTGAATGGTGAAAGTATTGGAATGGGTGCTGATCAAGTGGGCTGCTTTGTCCTGAATGGTATTGAGCTTCTTGAGTGTTTTTGGAGCTGCACTCATCCAGTTAAGTGTTGAATATTCTTTCACACACTTGACTGGTGTTTTGAAGGTGATGTATGGGCTTTGGTGAGTTGGGGCTCGAGGCACGATTTACTCACCTCAGACTTTCTAACCTCTGACTTGCATATGCAGCAATGCACTTGTTAGGACCACACAATTCAGTTTCTGGTTAATGGTAACATCCAAGACATTGATAGTGGGGCAGTCAATGATGGAAATGTCATTCGCAAGTAGTGATGCTTAGAAATATTCATGTTAAAGGTGACTATTGTTCAGCATTTACATGGCAGAATGTTACTTGCCACCGATCATCTGCATTCTGAAAGAAACTTACTGTAAGCATACATGAGCAACATCAATATCTGAGATGCTGTGAATGGTGCTGAATGTTGTGTCATCTTCACATCCCCATTTTTGAGCGAATGAAGGAAGGAAGAGCATTGATGGGCTTGGGACTTGACCCTGAGGAACTCCTGCAGCAATGTCCTGGAACTGAGATGATTAACAACCAACAACCATAAATATCTTGCTTTACACTAGGAGTGACTCCAACCATAAGAATTTGTCACAAAATTCCCAGGAACTTCAATATTTCAGGAGAGTTTTGATGACACACATGGACAAATGCTGCCACTGTTCTTTGATCTATAATTGATGCCAATCCATGATGTTATGACAGATGTCAGATATAGTGTACGAGCAATTGTACATAGATACTCCTATAATGTAATGAACCTTGGGAGAAATCCACATATTACTGAAATCTGCTACCTTGTATTAAATACAAAGTGTAAAATGCATATTATTTTCAGAATATGAAATGATGAATGGTTTGGTACAATGGGATATCATTTCAATTCGGGAGTGAAATTTGCAATTTCTATCGCAGGTGGCTGAACCTCAACTCTACATATACACTGGGGTGAAAGTTAAAAATATCTACTTCAGTATCTTGAAGTCTGCATATGCATATAACATCTAAAAGAATACTATACAATTGTGTAATTTTTAACAATGTATTTTAGTTACTTAGATTTCCACAAGTCCAATATCATGGTAGTTATTTCTTGAGCTAAAACTATGATTGAAAACTGATCAGAAGATCCTCATAATGTATACTCAAATGTGTACCCATACTCAAAGTATGGATAAGGTAGAAGGTGCTTTTATTTCTAAACAATTTTCTTTACTTGACTCTTGCCAAAACGGCATGCTTTGTTGAGGCTTTTCATCTTGCATTCATCAGGACACGTTGTAAGGGGAAAGTCAACATTTACAATGCATGAGAGGAGACAGATGATTGGTCTCCAGTGGCCTCTGAAATGGGTGGCAACCATTCACAGGTTCATTTCTCAGGGCACTGCCCTGACCAATCAAAGTTAATCTATATAGTTTAATATCTAAACAAAACCTAGCAGTTAACTGTCAATTGGTATTAATGGGTATCTACTCAATGGGAAGGTCTCTATCAATTAGATGCCACTTGCCAACTGATCAGTACTCACCTCTCATTCATATTTGAGCAAATTATCCTGTTGAATGCAAGATGAAAAACTTCAACAAAATGTGTCTGTTTTCAGCAATACTCAAATTCAGTACTACCAAATGAAATGTTATATCGGTTGCTCTCACTTTGTAAGAAATTGAGAAGATGACATTTATCTAAGACAGCAGTGCAAAATAAACTTATCACGAATCGGCATTCAAATTTTCACCAAGCCCAATCTTCACTTCCACTGAAGTTCATTGAACGAGAGCTCTAACTCTTTTTGGAGACTCATTTCCTAATTTCCCTTTCATTTTTATTGGATTTGAAATTAAGAATCTTGAAAATATTTTCCAAGCCAACAAAAATTATAAACTGCCACTCTAAAAGTTGATCTGCGACCTTTCTACAAGTTCAAATCACTTTGCTGCCTTTGACCAGTTTCATCCCTCTAAACTTCAGACAAAATGAATTGCAGACTTCCATTTACAATATGATCTGTACACCTTCCCATTGCATTGATTTCATGTTTCAACTGGTTCAACAGATTCATTTTGATTCGGGGAAAATACACATTTGCTTCAATGTTTATCAAAATGTCAGGCACTTTTCTCAATCACCCAAATAAATATTTATATTTTGCATTTCATTTATATTTATTTCAATATCATTCATCTCAGTTTAATTCAATTAAATTACAATGAAGTAATTTATGTATTTAAGTGCAAAAACTGCCACTTTGTCTCATGCAAAGTACTTTTCTAATTATCAGTTGATTCCCTTGATTATTTTCTCGAATATTTTCTCTTCTTATCACTTAATTTCCTGAAAGTATGACTCAGTTAGCGAGCTTAGATGGTGAACGCTTTTGGTTATTTGACAGAGAGTAACAGGAATATGCCGAATCTATATTCATCCACAATCAATGGACAAGGTTCAGTGCCTGGAACCCTTGCTGATTCTTTCCCTCCCCATCACATGTAAACCTTTTAGACTGAATAGATATTTTAATGACCTTTAATGCTAATGCTGTTCCATTTTCAGCTGATAGATGGCACGATTGCTTTAGGATTTATAGCAAAAGATGTTTTCAAGGGGACTTTCTTATCAACCGGCAAGACAAAACTCACAAGTCTGAATGACTACGAAAGTCAGTTAACAATATTTTGTTTGAATAAGGATCTCAAACATTATTAAAATATCAATCTAAATGACTATTAAAATAAATTGTTCTGTTGAACAAAGTGCATGGAGGAGTGATAGATTGGTACAACAAAAGTGTTGGCTATAGACGCTAAGCAATAAGTCTATGGTTGTGTTGTTGCAGTGGAGTAAGGAGAAGGGGGCGGTGTTGACTGATGGGGTGTGAGGTATAACTGCTCCGATGACTTGAAACAAACTTGTAAAAACCATGTTCACCGAATAGCATCTGGAAAATAACTAGCTCTAAAATCTGAAGAGACATTAATGTGCTGATGGAAACGTTGTAGTGTGAAATTATCCGTGACCCACAATTACTGACAGAGAACAGGAGCAAGGATTTTCGTCCACGTTGATAGTTGTGAGAGTAGAGCACTCAGAAGCAAACATTTATCCTACTGGCTGCTTAGCTCAATGATGTCTGCAGACCAGTTTTCCTGAATGGAGGGGGCAGGACAGTGCACCGGGGTTATCTGTCCAGAAGCTTTTACTGCATGATTCAATAAGTTAACAAACAATTTACAAGCATCATTAAAGGTCAACAGGAATTTCTCTTTTGGCTTCTCGGCTCTCTGGTGATGTTAAGGAACAGTCGAGCTGCTGGAGGCAGATTGTTGCTGACAGACTAGAGTGCAGACCTCGGGAAAGGTGCTATTGTGGAAGTATTCTTCTTTTCCTCTTCCAACTTTCCCCACCCTACAATGATGAGCCAGGAGCTGAGGGCTTAGTTTTTGTTCTAAGTATTAAATCATTAGAGGGAGGGCATCTCCATCTTGGGATCACCTCTCCTTCCTGCTAAGTTGGTAATCCACCTGTCAGCCTTCCAGCGTCTAGAGCCCTCTGTCATTGGATGGTCAGCTCATCTTTGCCAACTCTGTGGCCAATTGGGGGAAATTTGACTCTTCCGCACAGTACATTCTGATTCCTCCACCTCCCCTCCCCATTTCAGTCTAATGGTGGGGTTCTGAAGACCATGAACAAAATCTTGAAACACGATCACAGTTTACACAGCTTCAAGCAAGGGAGGAAGCAGTGAAACTGGCAAATCGGATTTATTTCCCAATTTTTGCTCCAACAAGGCAACAGGAAAGTGGGTTTTCCTCTACTCCCCGTTCTTGTAGATCAATCACATTTTTCTTTGGCTGTCTCAACATCTTGAGCTCAAAGTGAAATCAGGCCAACTCTCACCCAATATGGGCACAATCAAGAATATTCCTGAGCAGAGTAAGAAGCCTCCCGGACACGTATCACATCCCCTAATAATAAACACAATGAACTACAGATGCTGGAAAATCTGAAACAGAAACAAAGAGAGCTGGAAAAGCACGACAGGTCTATCTGCATCTGCAGAGAGAAAAACAGAATTAATGTCAGAAGCACGATTATGGGACACGGAAGAAAAACTCTGATTTTCTTTTTACAGGTGCTGACAGACCTGCTGTTTCTCCGTAGCATGCTCCAGTTTTATTACCACTCACTTCCCCTCCACTCCAGAATTTCAATGGGCCGGGAACTTTTATCCAGTCACAAAGATAGTGTCATGAGAATCAGCACATCATTACCACCCTAGAATATCAACTGCAAAATGTGCATTTTCTCAGGAAGCCAAAGTCACGGAAATTACAATATAAAATCTATATTTATCTCAGCTGTAAAGCAGCTTATTGTTCCTGCTTTAACCAAGCCTTTATGTGATTTTAAAAAACTGTATTAAGTACCTATTTTGAAGAATGATTTAAAGCAGATGAGGTCATATACTAAACCCAATCAGTAATTCTCATCCTCAATTGAATAAAATGTCACTCAATTGAATAAAATTTAACAAATCTTAACATTTGTTAAAATGTAAATCAGTTACTCATTCACATTATTTTAGAAAGGCAATATATGACAACCTATAACACATTAAATTCAAAATGTGGGCACACATTCATTGAAAATTTATGAAGAGCACCTGCTATAACTGTGGCTTCTGTAGGTGGAGCTGCGATCGGTTTCTCCAGTGTTAAGGGGACCATGATTCACTGTCATCGCCTGAGGCGCACACAATAGCTGCCACTTTGAGAAGAGAGCATTTCATTCTTACATTGCATAATCACAGTAACTTCCTACAAATCACAAAACATGATTCACAAACAAAAATGCAATTGTCATTTCATTTTGCAGGAAGGAAAAAACTTTCTAGTGCCTGAAGTGAATACATTTCGATTTGGTAGATATTTAGCCACCAGGCTTATTTCTAATTCTTGATCATGCAGCAATTCGGCATTAACAATGCAGTTCGATTTTTTAAATGTAAATTGACCTGGAGTTAACTTTGGAAACCAACTAGTGGTGCCAGCAGAAGTGTAGAGGTGATGTTAAGTTCAGAAGCTGATTTTTAAAGGCAAAAATCACCCATCACTGGGCTTGCCACTGCCTGAAGATATGGTGT
Source organism: Chiloscyllium plagiosum (assembly GCF_004010195.1). Taxonomy (NCBI): domain Eukaryota; kingdom Metazoa; phylum Chordata; class Chondrichthyes; order Orectolobiformes; family Hemiscylliidae; genus Chiloscyllium; species Chiloscyllium plagiosum. Next base: position 34,966,424 of record NC_057714.1, read on the forward strand.
GGCAGATAGTTCAGTCATCCATCACTCACCTGGGCAGATATGTCTGGATGGGCTGGGGGCTTTGTGGTTTCCACTGTCTCCCTCGAGGCTTGAACGGACACTGTAGCTGAGAAGTAAGATGTGCTCTTCCCGTTATCCAGAAAGACCAAATGAAGAGGGTATGGATGCAGGAAGCCAGCGGGGATGTGATTGAAATGCAGAAAGAGTTCACTGATCTGATGAAGTCTGTAAAGGTGAATGATACTCCGGTGATAGGTCTCTAACCCAACAAGCAACAATATGCAAGTTAACTGAGCACATGAAGTATCCACATTTCTCATTAACATTGTCAGATGCATGAGCACAAACATATTAGCACATTAATACAAATGCATAGGACATTATTGAGCAGCAGACTTCACAAAGGAGCACAGTGTCTTGTGTATATCATGCTAGAATGGATGAGGAGGGGAAAATTCCTCTATATAAAGGTGAAAAACTTCAGATGCAGGAAACCCGAAACAAGAACAGAGATGGATGGAGAAACTCGGGAGGATTGGCAGTATACATGGAGAGGAGAAAGTGAGGACTGCAGGTGCTAGAGATCAGAGCTGAAAATGTGTTGCTGGAAAAGCGCAGCAGGTCAGGCAGCATGCAAGGAGCAGGAGAATTGACGTTTCGGGCATGAGCCCTTCTTCAGGAGCTTTTCTCCTGCTCCTTGGATGCTGCCTGACCTGCCGCGCTTTTCCAGCAACACATTTTCAGCTCAGTATCCATGGAGAGTCAAACAGAGTTACTGTTTCAAGTCTGGTTACACTCTTCTTCAGAATTTCTTAAAATGTTATCTCTATTTCTCTCTGTACAGGTGCTGCCAGACCTGCTGAGTGAATCCATCAATTTCTGTGTTTGTTTACGGCTCCTCATACATCTGTCTAACATCCTGTAAAAAAAGGCCATCATTCGGGGAGATGTCTCCAACTGTTGTATATCTGAGGCAGAAGCATCACATTGTCCCTCCTTCATTATATACAAAGTGGCCTCTATTGGGCATCAGTCCAGCTTGGAATGGGAAGCATTGTGTAAATTCCACTGCACGAGTTGTAGGAGGAGAAGGTAGAGTTAGCTGTGACAGACATCCTCAGAGGGTGGGAGACAGAAACTACCATGGGTGGGTGAAGATGAAGTCAAAGAGGTTCTTTCTGAAGCATGGTGATAGGTGAGACCCCAAATGTCAGAGATTGTCAAAGCTTTTCAGATCTATAGGAAAATAATGGAGGGGTCCATGCTATACATGTGCCCCAAGAAAGCTCAGAGTTTTGAATGAGTGGTCACTCTTTGGAAAAACATATGCAGCACCATTGAGTGGATGGACAAGTAACACGATGACAGCCACAGTAAGATTTAGACTCTCTGTAGTATTGACCATTCAGTATCCAGCACTGAGATACATACAATGGATGCTGGTTGTGTGCCTCATCCAGCATGCAAGGATACCTTGAAATCACTAAGGCAGTTGAAAATGGTTCAAGGGGGCCACTTATCATGGGCAACCTCTTTCCCATCATCAGCCAGAATGGGAGCACCACACTGAGTTGTGTTGAAACTGTGGTACCGTGTCTTTGAGATGCACTTTATGAATCACTTGGTTGATTTTTTTTTGATTTTGTATTCTTTTTAATCATTTCTTTATTATATTTCTTAAAAGTGGCAGCTGAAAATGTTGAGATGAGTGCCAGCTACTATGACTGGTAAGGAGAAGCATCACTAGATGTGGAGGGGTGGGGAGCGGGTGGGCAACTCGAGAGACTGCACCATGAAAAACTCACCGCAAAATGTTGCTTTGGTCAGAGGAGACTGGCACATAGGCACTGGAGAAGGTCCATCAAGGCCTTTCCAGGTCTTACAACAATCAGCAGATTGGTAGACCATGTTAATACAACAAAATTTTACATAAACTTCTTCCAGTCCTCATAGCAGTTGACTCTGTAACTCACCCTCCATCAGTGAAAAATTATCCAGTATATAGGGACATCCGAGTAGTCTCATTGCTATCCAAATAGATTGAAAATGGTGCCTCCCCAAAGCCATCAGTACAACAAACAAGAAAAGGACTAGTGTATTGCCATTGCTTGATTTCTAGAGGGAGAGAGAGAGTACACAATTGAGAGATGGGGTTTCATGCACTGCCTTGAATTATGTTGAGACTGTTGGTTTGTTGTACTGATGGCTTTGGAGGCACCATTTTCAATCTATTTGGATAGCAATGAGACTACTGGATAATTTTTCACTGATGGAGGGTGAGTTACAGAGTCAACTGCTATGAGGACTGGAAGAAGTTTATGTAAAATTTTGTTGTATTAACATGGTTTACCAATCTGCTGATTATTGTAAGACCTGGAAAGGCCTTGGTGGACCTTCTCCAGTGCCAATGTGCCAGTCTCCTCTGACCCAAGCAACACAATCAACATTTTGCGGTGAGTTTTTCATGGTGCAGTCTCTTGAGTTGCCCACCCACTTCCCCCCCACCACCCCCCCGCATCTAGTGATGCTTCTCCTCACCAGTCATAGTAGCTGGCACTCATATCAACATTTTCAGCTGCCACTTTTAACGATTCTTCTATCAACCTCTGCTGACCAAGTGATACCAGCAGCTTCATGTTCCTTTCAGAGTCCAACCACTCACTGTTTGCAAATGCAAGCCTCTCAGCACTAGCAATGGAAACATTGCACCACTGTCTGAGCTGCTGTATGCAATTCTCCTGTTTGTCATATCTGTTGAACAATGCATTCGTTAGCACTCCTGGTTCCCCACTGTGTTTCCTAACATGTGCCAGACTCTCCGCTTTCCCCATGCCTCCCAATTGGAAATCTCAAACTGCTACTAAAAAGCCTGTTAATGAGCTCTCCAGTGTGTTACAATCTGTTAGTTGGAGGCATGTGGGTTACCAGTTGCAATCCTTCTGCCCTCCCTTTGAAAATTGTATTACCTTCTTAAGGTGCTGGGAGCCAGAGGTGTCTTGGAAGATTGTGGTTTTTTAATTGATCTCTACATTTTCATTCTTCTTAGCTTTTAAAAAACCAGCCTTTAGTCTAGAACCCCTATTTACAAAACTGATGTAAATTGACATAATACTTTTCATAATTTGTTGATAAAACTGAATTAATTTGAAAGGTAATAAAGTTTGGTAGTTGAGGTTTCTTTCCAGTCCATGTTGATGAGCTGGGTGATGGTCTCCTTTGTATTGCATTAGTGTAACTGATGGTACAAGATTGATAATGTTGTCATGCCCATGGTCTCCTAGTGTTAGTCTTGACCATGGCTTTTCCATGAGCTTTTTGATATTCTTCATCAAATGAATAGCTTCTCCAGTCTTAACCATCATTCATTTTATCACAGACACCTTATCCCTCACCTTTTTTTTATAGTATTCTAATGATGACTTCAGTGCCATTTTCTGCTCTTCTCCTGAACTTGAAAATCTCATTGACTTTGCTTTCTTTTTACTTGCCTTCACATGATACATCTTCACTCTTCCTTTTCTCATCTCTCTCAGTTTCTGGGATTAGGTTACCAATCATACTCAATATGAAATAATTGAATTCCACAACTCCTGTTTAATCATGTTTAACTGAACTGATTGAGATACTTGATGAGATCAAATCAGGGTTGGTGAGGGTGAATTGCTTGATATAGTGTACACAGATTTCCAAAAGGTTTTTGATCAAATGCTTTCTCTTTCCTTTAAGTGCCCAAAGGTACCATCCTGTCTCCATGAGAGGAAAGACATTTGGTTTGAGGTACCATGTTGTCCTCTCTCTTTACCATTGATGCTCATCACTTATGGGCTACAGGGATGGAGTGCAGGTTTGTGTGCATATCTGGCCAACAGTGAATGTGCTGGACCTGGCTCTGTATAGTATCACCCTGCATCCCATTGAGGTAGTCCAATGTATGGATGGCAGAGCCAGCATTGTATTGATAACATTCGTCCTCATTGTCTCTTCAGGATTGTGCCTTTGGTATTTAGTTAAAGCACCACAGTGTGAGGGGTACTTCGTGGTTTACAGCTGGGAGTAAACTCTGAAGCAGTGTACAGCTGGGATTTGAATACAGCACTAGAGGTCTGTATTCTTGAAGCACGTTGGCCACTTTGGCTGATCGATTCCCCAAGGAATATCCCATCCTTTCAGCTGCATAATTCATGAGGTGAAGAGTAGAAGACTGTGAGAAAATTCACACTGGACCATAAGGAACAGAGTGTCATAAACCTCACTTGCCAATGCATTTTAAATTAAATTGGAAAAGTTCAGCCCTTTTTTGCTTCTTTACTTGTCCCTGTATCATTCCACTTGGCCTTATACCATGATCCCTTTGTCATTGAATCACTCCTGATCTTCAGCCTGTCACAAACATTCCCACTCTTTCACTTGCCCCTTGCGTACATTTCCCAGTTCTGATAAATAGTCACAAACCTGAATAGGCAGTGCTGCTTCATTCTCCACAGATGCTGCCAGGCCGGCTGAGTGTTTTAAGTTTTATCATTGTTTTTCTTTCCAAAGGACCTTTCTTTTCCATGATGGGGTGATGACAGGAAATTCAGTAGTAGATATGTGTAAATCAACGCAATTCTCGGAATTATTAGCTGATTAACAAAACACTGAAACATCAGTCTCATTGTCATTGAAGGATAGGAGTTGCAGTAGTTGCTAGGTGAAGGGAGACAATAAATACATTCTGGTTACATGTATTAATGACATTATATAAATGTAATAGCTAAAAAAATGTGATTTGGGATTTCTACACTACTGTTGGTAAATTACCCTCAAAGTCAGTTTTTTTTCTTTTAGAAATGAGAACCTGTTACAGAATTAACAGTTACTTTGGCAAATGTGGATTAACTGAAGAACGCCAGCACAGATTTGTTAAGGGCAAATCATGTTTAACTAAAGTGACTGACTGTAACTCACCAAGGCTCCTCAACAATACCTTCCAAACTCACAATCTCTATAACCTGAAGGACAGGGCAGCAGATACATGGAAACAGCAGCATCTGTAAATTTCCTTTCAGGTCACACACCTTCCTGACTTGTACATCACTATTCTTACACTGTCACTGGGTTAAACGCCCTGGAACTCCATTCGTAACAACATTGTAAAGGAGTACCAACGCCTGACTGACTGCAATGTTTCAAGAGGGGCGCTCACTACCACCTTCTCAAGAGTAATTTGAGATGGTCTATAAATGCTGGCATGGATAGTGACAACAAGATGTCAAGAAAAATAACAAGCATAATGCACCAGAATATCATTCTCAGTCTGAATATGTGTCCCCTCTCTCTGTCTCACACAAGAACATGTCTGCACTTACACACATAATCAGTCTGATCCAGATGGAAAACTCTGATGCAGCACACTGCTCCAACTAGTGGCCCAGCTGAGAACTAACTAAGATCATTCCAACCATATCTGGCAGATTGGAGTAGAAGCAAGTTCTGGGCTGCCAACCCGCGAGCATCTGGTTGGGAAGCTAGACCTATAGGCTAGCAGACTGTCTTATTTAAAGCAGCTCTAAAAATGTCTTGCTCACATACTCAGCTGACAGCTTGACATTAAAGGCCATATGTCGTACACACTGCATACGATTTCATCATTGCACTCAGCTTGTACTCTGTAGCTGTGCTATAACACTTTCCAGAGAACCTTAGTTCATAAACAAAACAGACATGTCTGCTGCTGATGAGCCTAAGTTCTCAGGAAAGTATGACAGTACAGCTTGAATTTTGCAGGGCTGTTAGAGAGAACAAGCAGATGATGGATTGTGGCATTTAAGAATGCAAAATAAAAAGAAATAGTAACCCTCCAAGACAAAAAAAACTGATGTTGTAAATTGGCTTCTTTTCACAATTGTAATTCAGGGATCACAGCACTTAGCAGAGAATGCTGTTTGTGAATGGATCATAAACAACTTTACTTTTTTACATCTTAAACAACATTCCCTCTAAATTGCATGGCTGTGTGTGTGTGTGCGTCGCTTTGATGCTCACCATGATGGTCATGCCATTGACGTCCAATTCAGAAAGTCACTGCCATGAAGGAGCCTTGGAGATGTCCACCAGCCAGTAAGAAAACTAGAGGAAATGTTGCTCTTAGACTATAGAAATTTGCTTAATAATTAGCTTATTGCAGCCATGAGCATAGAATTCTAGCTGTTATAATTTACTGAGAGAGGTTATGGGCAACATTTGGAAATGTTAAATTTTTTCGACTAGTATTACCTGGTGGTTAGTACACATATTTCACTTCCGAGGATGTCACTAACTTAAGAGTTGCTTTATCACCCATGCCAAGCTATTTTCCCAGAGTGACAAGCTCAGCCCACTTCACATCCAGCATCTATGCAAGTTTCGGGACAACGATTGAACAATTACAGACTAAATATTAAGATGTGACCTCTCTGGATTTTATATCATTTCATGAAATTGATCTCTGTAAAATCAATAGATTTATATTTTCCAGCAAGGGTGCACCAAACATAGTGAAATAAATATTCAATTCTCTTAGGGCTTCTCCCGTTCATAAGAATCGCTCAGGGAATGAAGAACTTCACTTATTTATGTAGATTGGTGAATTCAGAAGCATTAAAGAAGTTGGAGAAGGGAAAGTTGACTTGAGATTCAATTGAAGTATACAAAATCATTGGGGTATGGACAGAACAGATAGGGTTAAACAATCCCTTGGTCAACAAATCGAGAACAAGTGGGTACAGATTTAAAGTAACTGGCGACACATGGAAAAGCTTTATTATACAGCAGCTAGTTAGGATTTGGAAAGTACTGCCAGAGAATGTGGTGGAGGTGAGATCAATCAAGGCATTCAACAAAGAATTGGATTGGTCTCTTAAAAGGAGTAAACTTGAGTCACCTCAAATTTTCACTGTGTTACATTGTTCACCTCTGTGAAAAATGTTTAGTAGTTTGTCCATCTAGACCATGCCTTTCTTTTAACTTATTCACAGGATAAGGGCATTACTGACTAGGCCAGCATTTGTTGCCCAAATTTAGGGCCCAAATGCCCAGAGGGCAGTAAAGAGTCAACCACATTACTGTATATCTGTAGCATACCAGACCAGGTTAGAATAGAAGTTTCCTTCCCTAAACAATGTTACTGAAACTGGATGGGTTTTTCCAGACAATGTATTCCCGGTCATCATTAGATCTTAATTCTAGATATTTATTGAATTCAAATTCCACTACTTGCCTTGGCGGGATTCAAACCCGGGTACCCAGAACATAACCTAGGTCTCTGGATTAATAGTCCAGCAATGATTTCACTAATCTGGCACCTCCCTTTCACAGCTTGAACTTCTATAGCTTCTTCTTTGTAAAAGACAGAGGACATTGTAAAGCAATTTATAATAATGAGGTATAAAATGGGTCAGTGTGCAAGAAGGATGAAGCCAAAGTAGGTTGCATGCAGGGACAGGCAAAATGACTGAGGACAAAGGCTCTTAGAGAGTTTTCGAGGTCGAGAAAGGAAGAAGAAGATGAAGTGAATAAGGGAGAAAGATTCAGAGGTAGGAAAATACTGAATGCATGGGCACCAGTGACAGGGTGGAGGAAACAAGATTGTAGGAGACAAATATTGTCAGAGGAATGAAATTGCATTTGGAAATATATGGCTGCAAGAAATCAATAGGTTAGATGAGCTAAAGCCATGGAGGCATTAGAAAATGAGTATGGGGCTTTGAATTCAATGCCCACGAAATAGAGACCTAGTAAAGACTTGAGAAATTGGGGTTGAATGAATTCACCATTTTAGCTGGGGAGGGTGTTTCCAGCATCCTGTTTAAATTATTAGTTGAGGTCAGATATGAGACCATTGCAGATTTCAAGGACCTTGGTAAGAAAAGCATAGAGTAGAATTTTAATAACAAAAGGAGAGCATTAGATGAAGAAGCAATCATTAAGAATAAACGTAAGGTAATGGGACTCATAGTGTGAAAAGGAAACTTAACTGCAAGTTAAGTAACACAACATGGAGATTTTGCATTCTCTGGTCCAGTTTTCTGGATAATCGACTGATTAAAAGTTATAGCACTTAATTACTCATGAGAACCGAAATGAGTTCATGTAATTCAGTCAATATCAGTTTTATTTCATTCACATTGCAATATCAGACAGGTAATTGGTAAAGTACAGCATCAGTTGGTGGAAGAGACAGGGAGCATTAGTGTATACGTGGAAACTAACTTAATGCTTTGGAATCAAGAATTATCTGAGAAATTATGTTGACGAAGAAAATCAAGGATGGGGAAATGAAGTACACGTGAGGTGATCAGATCAACAGACCAACATTGGAGAAATGTTAAAATCATCAGGCAAAGCTACATCCTAAAACTTTAAAATTTTGTGGTGCTTTTCAGAGACCATGCAATAAGTATGATGTCATGTTAAATGTGAAACCTGAGCCCTAAATCTTTTTGATACTTGCCCTGTGTAACATTGAAGTGTTCTATTGTATCATATCTACAGTAGGTTCTTTGTTTACATTTCTATGGAGCCTTCAGCATTTGCTCCAGGAAAAGAAAATGTGCTAACAGAAGCACAATAGAGCATAAATTTAATTCTACAGAACACAGAAAGACAATCAGAATGTGAGAATCTGTGTCATTTCTTGGGGGAAAAAGATAAACAGATGTGCCAGATTTCACTTTGACATTATGTTTAATTTAGGTTGAGTAGATGGTACGAATTGATTGTAATGCAAATACAGCTCTTTTTATTTTGTTTAACTTTTGATCATAAACAAGTATCTGCATGGGTTTCCTCCCGGTGTTCTGGTTGTCTCCTACAGCCAAAAGATATGCAGGTCAGGTGGATTGGCCATGCTAAATTTCCCAAAATGTCCTGCAAAGTGCAGGCTGGGTGGATTAGCCATGGGAAATCCAGGGTTGCAGGAACAGCGTAGGGCTGAGTCTGGGTGGATGGTTTTTAGAGGATTGGTGTGGACTCGATGGGCTGAATGGCCTGTTTCTACACAGTAGGGATTCTATGATTCTATGAAAATTTATTTCATTTGCAAGACAAATCAAATAAATCTTCTTACTGATAAATATATTGAAGAAAATCTTAATAAGTATGGAAACATAAGGAGAAAAATAGAAACATTCCTGTAATTCAGAATTTTAGTTGCAATGATGGTGAGGTACTGTTATTAATGAGCGAGTACTGCAGCAACTTTAGATTAAGAGCAGATGCACAGCTAAACATTGAAATTCTGAAGTTACTGTCGAGATGTGCTGTTGTGCATTAGCTTTGCAAGAAATGGCCCCTTGTCGTTGGGCTGACCATTGATCATATTGTGTATGTGAAGTTGCTACATTTGCAGACTGTACACAAACTAAAATCAGCGCAGAAAGTCATCACGCTGTTGAACATATTTAGAAGATGTTTAAGGTTTCTTTCTATTTAAATAAACCTGGAATGGCTGTTAGAGAATCTTTTTGTGATGTGATAATTTTTAATTAATGCCAACAATCCTTTACACAAAATAAACTATTGACAAGGTGTTTATAAGTGTCAAGGTTAAATTGCTGCATATTTAAAAAATATTAGATTTTGAAAGTAAATTTTGCTTTCCAATGTCTTTCTGACTTTTTCTGTTTTTTCTCCTATTTACATTATTTTATTTCATCCAATATTTCAATTTCTATCCAGAATAGACATTCAATTAATCCACGCTAATTTAAATTTCCTTTTTAGTCCTTGCAATGTTAATTTCATAACCCTGCAATCTGGTTGGGTAATGAGGTACACAGTTGCAGTCTCTGTTCACTCAGGGCCCAGATGCATGGTTTTTCTTGCTGTAAGTTTCAAGCTCACACTTCCTGCATCTTGCAGCACTAATATTGTTGAGAACAAATGGGAAAGGACAAATCTAACAAATAGCAGATGTTGATAGGTTTTTTCCTAAAGCAATATGGCCTAATTATCTAAGGACTAGAGTGAAATGGTTTATATTGACAAATAAAGAAAGGCTTAACTTCATTCAAATGTTATTGTGTATTAAATATGCAGAAGCTAGATCATTTATTTCTCATAGTTTTTAGAACTGAATCAAGTCTCTGTGACTGCAATCACAGATGGAGCATGACGGTTGTCACAAGTAGTCTTCAGAGGCAGATAATCATTGAAAGGTTATTTTGTATCCAATGTAATCTTTAGTTTTTGACCAGATAATATTTCTGTATGATATCAACAACAGCTTGGAATTAAACAGCACCATGATTTGGTGCTTCAAAAGTGTGGTTTTCAAGTGGATTTGATTTTCAAGTGGAATTTGACATGTAGTCATATTAGGAGATATCAGGACAGGGGACTTGGTCAAAGAGGTAGTTTTTGAACAGTGTTGAAGGAAGAAAGAACTCCTTTAGCATCACATTCACCTTACACAATTTGTGTATTTTTTTCCCCTTTCTTTTTCTAAATCACTTATCAGTTCACAAATCATATTCATCTCACTTATTGTCTCTAGGTGTAAATGTTAGTACATTTCCTCAGGCTATTTGTGAATCCCCCTGGATTCTGTACAATAAATAACAAAAGATCTATGGTTGTTACTCAGCTATTGAAATATTTGACTTGAAGCCAGCTTTAGATACATATTAGATTTGTTTTGAGTTTAGATGCCAAATAACAGAATTTCTTATTGGCTCTAAGACAGCAAAATATGATTCAGTAATATGAACCTGTCTTCAATTTAGAATCAAAGCCAATGTGTGGGCTCATGGTGTCATTTCTCCCCTTTCTGTCAAGTCAAACGAGCCATGAACGGAGTATTGTGATTGATTGTACAAGTAAACAATCAGATTTAGTGCCAATCTTTCCCTGTTGTCACTTCACTGAAATGATGAGCTATATGTAGGAAAGTGTCTGAAGTCAAACCATAGAGACTTGTACCTTTCATTTTTAGAGTGTGATATTTTTTCATAATTTCATATTTTGAAATGTCAATGATGTACATAAGTTTCCAAGTTAGGCTAAACTTATAATAGAATGCACATTTCACTCACTGCATGTAATTTAAGATCATAAAATTTAATCATAAGATTGTGCTCAGCAATGTTGATGTGGCAGGTTCGTGAGTCAGCGGTTAGGTTAGCAGGTGAGTGAAGGACTAAGGTGTCAGGTGGGTCAGGGGTGGGTTACAGTAAGTGGGTGAGGGGTACATGGCCGGTAGATGAAGGAATGGTGTAGCAGATGGGTAGGTGAGGGATTTTGAGTATCTTTCAGGATATTTGCTGCAACAATATCATTGCTATTGGAAGATCTGGGCTGCTATTTTTCAATAGCGAGCAAGAGTACTATAATAAAAATTCAATTAAATATTACAGTGTCTAAAGTCATTGCAAGAAAATTAACATCTAAAATAATAAAAGGAAGGATGACTACACTGTATTGTAGTTCTGAGTAAATTGATCTCTAAATATGACCACAATTTGATTGAATTTTGAAAAGGAGAAGAATGATTCTGAGACTATAATTTTACATTTTAAAAAGGACAACTATGTGGACATGAAAGCTGAGCTAACTGAAGAGAGCTGTGATATTAAGGCAGGAGATGTATCATTAGAGAAGCACTATTAGAAATTTAAAGTATTGTTTCAAAATACACAGAGTAAGTACATTACAACCATAAAGAAAAATTCCAAGGCGATAACCCCACCATCTAAAGTTACCTAAAAAAGCTAAGAAGGGCATCAAATGTGGAAAAAGTATATAATTGTGCAAAAGTGAGTGTGGCAGGTCAGATGATGAATCAGATTACAGAGAAAGACAGGGAATGATTAAAAGGGTAAACAGGACAAATAAATTGGAGCATTTGAGAAAGAGTTTCTCTTGGTATCTGAAAAGGAAATGAATAAATTCAGTGAGTGCTTGCCCTTTAGCGGATGAGAATGGGAAATTGATAGTAGGTAATAAAGAAGTGGGCCTAATGAAAAATATTTTGCTTTTGCCTTAGTTACAGAGGATACAAAAGATTCCTTTTAATACCTGTAAATTAGGAGATTGAAGGAATAGAGTAACTTGGTGATGTCATAACAACTAGAGAAGCAGGCTTTGAGCTGGAAGTCTCCATGTCGTGACGGACTCCTACCTGTGGTCATAAAGGAGATGGCTAATGGATTGGCAAATAAGTTTGTGTTAATTTTCTAAAGCTCTGATGAAGAATCTCTAGACTTAAACTTTAACTTTGCTTTCTCTCACACAGATTCTGCCAGACCTGTGGAGTTTGACCAGCAAATTCTGCTTTTGTTTCATTATACAGTGGGTACAAGCAAGGGAAAAAGAACCAAATTCAGAGATGAGGTGAGATTAGTGCCTTTGGGATCGAAGCCATACTTGAGCAAGTGTAACACCATGGAGTCTGAGCAAAACTAGAGTCGAAGTAAATCGGGGGAAAGCTCTCTGATTTTGGTTGGAGTCGTTCCTGGCACAAGGGATGATGGTTATGATTGATGGAGGTCAGTCATCTCAGCTCTAAGGAAATAACTGCAGGAGTTCCTCAGTATTGTGTCTTATGTCCCATGATCCTAAGTTGTTTCACCAATGACTTTTCCTATGTTGTGAGGTCAGAGGTGGGAATTGTTACTGACTATTGCACAATGTTCAGTGTCATTCATAACTCCTTAGATATGAAACAGTCTAGTCCAAATTCCTGGACAATTTCTACATTTGGACTGGAAAGGGGCAAGTAACATTCATACCACAAAAGTATCCAGCAATGACCATTGCTTTCAAGAAAGAATCTAGTGATCATTCTTTGACATTCAATGGTATTATAAATTACTGAATACCGCACTATCAAAATCCCGAGGTTACCATTGTCCAGAGACTAAATGGACTGGTCATATAAATAATGTACTACAAAAGCAAATCAAAGGCAAGAAATCTGCAGTAAGTGAATCACTTCCTGATTCACCAAAACCTACCCAGTATCTGCAAGGTGCAAGTCAGGAGCATGATCAAAAGTTCCCCACTTGTCTGGTTGTGTGCAACTCCAACCACAAACATGGAGTTTGACATCATTAATGCTAAAACAGTCAGCTGACTGGCACCACATGCATACATATTCACTCTCTCCATAACCAATGCACAGTAGCATGTGTGTACCAAGCCGCAGAGTTTAAGAATAGGGAAGTCTACTGGAACTATATAAACCATGGGTTAGATCACAGTTATGAGTATTGCGTGCAGTTCTGGAATCCACATCATAGGAGACATGCAAATATACTGGAGAGGGTGATTTACTCGGAAGATGCCTGGGCTGCAGCTTTTCAGTTACAAAGAGAGACAGACTGGTGTTATGTTCCTTACAGCTGAGGAGTTTGAGAGATACATGACTGAGTTATAGAAATTTATGAGGGCCCAGACAGGGTAGACAGGACAAAACCTTTCCCCATGATAAAGGGATCAATGACAAGTGGGTGTAGATTAAAGAAACCTTTTCCCATGTTAGATGGATCAATGACCAGTGAGTGTGTAGATTAAAGGGAAAGGACAGAAGTTTTAAAGGAGATGTGAGAAAATTCTTTCTCACCCAGAGGGTGGTGGGAATCTGGTACTTACTGCTTGTAAAAGTGGTAAAGATTTAAAAGTATTTGGATGCACACTTGTAATGACAAGTTTGGGAGACACGATGGATCAGTGGTCAGCACTATTGGCCCACAGCACCAGGGACCCGGGTTCAATTCCACCCTCAGGTGACTGTGTGAAGTTTGCACAAACTCCCTGTGTCTGTTTGGGTCTCCTCCAGGTGCTTTGGTTTCCTTCCATAGTTCAAAGATGTGTAGGTTAGTTGAATTGGCTAGGCTCCATTGCCCATAGTGTCCAAGGATGTGCAGGCTAGGTCTGTTAGCCATAGTAAGTGAGGGGTTAGAGGATAAAAAGGTAGGTCTGGATGGGCTGCTTTTTGGAGGGTTGGTGTGGATTCAATGAGTCTAAAGGTCCAATTCCACATTGTAGGGATTCAATGAAGGCTCTGGGCCAAGAGCTGGAAGATGGGATTAGAATAGTCAGTCCAGTTTTTAACTGGAACAGTCATGATGAATCAAAGAGCCTTTTTCTATGCTGTAGATCTCTATGACTCTAAAATACACAATATATATTTAGCTGGATAGTTTTATTTAAACTGAAGTGGGCGGCACGGTGGCACAGTGGTTAGCACTGCTGCCTCACAGCGCCAGAGACCCGGGTTCAATTCCAGCCTCAGGCAACTGTGGGTGTGGAGTTTGCACACTTTCCCCATGTCTGCGTGGGTTTGTTCTGGTTTCCTCCCACAGTTAAAAATGTGCAGGTTAGGTGAATTGGCCATACTAAGTTGCCCGTAGTGTTAGGTGAAGGGGTAAATGTAGGGGAATGGGTCTGGGTGGGTTGCTCTTCGGAGGGTCGGTGTGGACTTGTTGGGCCGAAGGGCCTGATTCCACACTGTAAGCAATCTAATCTAATCTAGTTTGTGAACTCTCCAAGCAAGGGAAGTTTGTGTTGAAGCTTTTGAGCTCTCAGGACTGAAAAAGCTTAAGACACCAGAACAAGAAAATATCTCTCACTCATTGAATCTGGAAAGAGTTATTTTAATAAAAAATTAAAGAATTAAGATAAGACTTATATTTCTCTTGGATTGAGTATCTGAAAAATAATGTTGCGTGAAATATTTTGCTGTTGAGGTTCTGATCTTTTCAAATTGAATTACACAGAGTTTTGGTTGTTTTCTTTTCAGTTTGTGTAACAAAAGTATACATTGGTCATCAGAATCTGTTCAGTAACTAACCACCATGGGAACCAACTTTAAAAATTAAACATATTTTATTCAAACCAGGTTTTTTTCTGGGATTGGATTTTCCGAGAATTACCATCAGTTGACATCATAGCAGTATCCCAGTTGTGAAGGAGATGAGAAGTTGTCATAATTTCTTCAATGTGAGGCAATTTAATGTTGGAACAGGCATTCCAATGTAACGTGTGGGCAGAAACCAGGGCCCAAGGTCACTCAGCTCTGTATGGAAACAGAAGGGATTTTTCTGAGGCAGTCAGGTGGGCAGGTGCCACGATGGCATTGTTACCTTCTTGAAAGCCCTGCAAAGTACCAGGAGAGAAATCAACCATACTAGGTTTGCGAAATATGGATCAAAACCAAACTACAAGTACAGGGGTATAGCAATTATTTAGAATAGGGAGTTGAGTACTATAGATGTGGTTAACTGAGCCACTTCAGAAAATACAACAAGTTGGCAACACTCTCATCACCTAAAAAAAAGTAACCATCTTAAAAAAGAAAAAGAAAATCCATAGAATTTGAAATTAGGAACATGGGACTGGGATATCATAGCAATTACAGAAACATGGCTCAGGGATGGGCAGGACTGGCAGCTTAATGTTCCAGGATACAAATGCTACAGGAAGGATAGAAGGGAGGCAAGAGAGGAGAGGAAGTGGCATTCTTGATAGGGATAGCATTACAGCTATGCTGAGGGAGGATATTCCTGGAAATACATCCAGGGAAGTTATTTGGGTGGAACTGAGAAATAAGAAAGGGATGATCACCTTATTGGGATTGTATTACAGACCCCCTAATAGTCAGAGGGAAATTGAGAAACAAACTTGGAAGGAGATCTCAGCTATCTGTAAGAATAATAGGGGAGTTATGGTAAGGGATTTAAACTTTCCAAACATAGACTGCCATAGTGTTAATGGTTTAGATGGAGAGGAATTTGTTAAGTGTATACAAGAAAATTTTCTGATTCAGTATGTGGATGTACCTACTAGAGAAGGTGCGAAACTTAGAGTCATAGAGATCTACAGCATGGAAACGGACCCTTCAGTCCAACCCATCCTCGCCGACCAGATATTCTAATCCAAACTACTCCCACCTGCCAGCACCCGGACCATATCCCTCCAAACCCTTCCCATTCATATACTCATCCAAATGCCTCTTAAACGTTGCAATTGTACCAGCTTCTACCATATCCTCTGGCAGCTCATTCCATACACATACCACCCTCTGCGTGAAAAGGTTGTCCCTTAGGTCTCTTTTGTATCTTTCCCCTCTCACCCTAAGCCTATGCCCTCTAGTTCTGGACTCCCCAACCCCAGGGAAAAGACTTTGTCTATTTATCCTATCCATGACCTTCTCTTGGGAAATAAGGCAGGGCAAATGACTGAGGTATCGTGGGGGAGCACTTTAGGGCCAGCAACCATAATTCTATTAGATTTAAAATAGTGATGGAAAAGGATAGACCAGATCTAAAAGTTGAAGCTCTAAATTGGAGAAAGGCCAATTTTGACAGTATTAGGCAAGAATGTTCGAAAGCTGATTGGGGGTAGATGTTTGCAGGTAAAGGGACGGCTGGAAAATGGGAAGCCTTCAGAAATGAGACAATGAGAATCCAGAGAAAGTATATTCCTGTAAGGGTGAAAGGAAATGCTGGTAGGTATAGGGAATGCTGGATGACTAAAGAAATCAATGTTGTGGTTCTGTTCGCCGAGCTGGGAATTTGTGTTACAGACATTTTGTCCCCTGTCTAGGTGACATCCTCAGTGCTTGGGAGCCTCCTGTGAAGCGCTTCTGTGTTGTTTCCTACGGCATTTATAGTGGTTTGTCTCTGCCGCTTCCGGTTGTCAGTTCCAGCTGTCCGCTGCACTGGCTGGTATATTGGGTCTAGGTCGATGTGTTTGTTGATAGAATCTGTGGATGAGTGCCATGCCTCTAGGAATTCCCTGGCTGTTCTCTGTTTGGCTTGTCCTATAATAGTAGTGTTGTCCCAGTCGAACTCATGTTGCTTGTCATCTGCGTGTGTGGCTACTCAGGATAGCTGGTCATGTCATTTCATGGCTAGTTGATGTTCATGGATACGGATAGTTAGCTGTCTTCCTGTTTGTCCTATGTAGTGTTTTGTGCAGTCCTTGCATGGGATTTTGTACACTACGTTGGTTTTGCTCATGCTGGGTATCGGGTCCTTTGTCCTGGTGAGTTGTTGTCTGAGAGTGGCCGTTGATTTGTGTGCTGTTATGAGTCCTAGTAGTCGTTTTAGTCTGGCTGTCAGTTCAGAAATGTTCTTGATGTATGGTAACGTGGCTAGTCCTTTGGGTTGTTGCATGTCCTTATTCCGTATCCAAGCTACAAATCTTCTCACAAACTTTGAAAGAAATTGAGGGTTTTGTTAAGAAAAAGAAGGAAGCAGATGTAAGGTAGAGACAGGATAAATCAAGTGAATCCTCAGAAGAGTATAAAGGCAGTATACTTAAGAGGGAAATCAGGAGGGCAAAAAGGGGACATGCAATAGCTTTGGCAAATAAAATTAAGGAGAACCCAAAGGGTTTTTATAAATACATTAAGGTCAAAACGGTAACGAGGGATAGAATAGGGCCCCACAAAGATCAGCAAGGCAGCCTTTGTGTGGAGCCACAGAAAATGGGGGAGATACTAAACGAGTATTTTGCTTCAGTATTTACTGTGGAAAAGGATATGAAAGATATAGACTGAAGGGAAATTGATGGTGACACCTTGCAAAATATCCACATTACAGAGGAGGAAGTGCTGGATGTCTTGGAACGCATAAAGTGAATAAATCCCCAGGACGTGATCAGGTGTACCAGAGAACTCTGTGAGAAGCTAGAGACGTGATTGCTGGGTCTCTTGCTGAGATATTTGTATCATTCATAGTCACAGGTGAGGTGCCGGAAGACTGGAGGTTGGCAAACGTGGTGTCACTCTTTAAGAAGGGTGGAAAGGACAAGGCAGGGAACTACAGACCAGTGAGCCTGATCTCGGTGGTGGGCAAGTTGTTGGAGGGAATCCTGAGGGACAGGATGCACATGTATTTGGAAAGGCAAGGACTGATTAGGGATAGTCAACATGGCTTTGTGTATGGGAAATCATGTCTCACAAACTTGATTGAGTTTTTTGAAAAAGTAACAAAGAGGATTGATGAGGGCAGAGCGGTAGATGTGATCTATATGGACTTCAGTAAGGTGTTTGATAAGGTTCCTCATGGGAGACTGATTAGCAAGATTAGATCTCATGGAATACAGGGAGAGCTAGGCATTTGGATACAGAACTGGCTCAAAGGTAGAAGACAGAGGATGGTGGTGGAGGGTTGTTTTTCAGACCAGAGGCCTGTGACCAGTGGAGTGCCACAAGGATCAGTGCTGGGTCCTCGACTTTTTGCCATTTACATAAATGATTTGGATGTGAACATAAGAGGTACAGTGAGTAAGTTTGCAGATGACACCACAATTGGAGGTGTAGTGGACAGCGAAGAGGGTTACCTCAGATTACAATGGATTCTTGACCAGATGGGCCAATGGGCTGAGAAGTGGCAGATGGAGTTTAATTCAGATAAATGCGAGGTGCTGCATTTTGGGAAAGCAAATCCCAGCAGGACTTATACACTTAATGGTAAGGTCCTATGGAGTATTGCTGAACAAAGAGACCTTAGAGTGCAGGTTCTTGAAAGTGGAGTCGCAGGTAAATAGGATAGTGAAGGCTTTTGGTAAGCTTTCTTTTATTGGTCAGAGTATTGAGTGCAGGAGTTGGGAGGTCATGTTGGAGCTGTACAGGACATTGGTTAGACTACTGTTGGAAAATTGTGTGCAATTCTGGTCTCCTTCCTATCGGAAAGATGTTGTGAAACTTGAAAGGGTTCAGAAAAGATTTACAAGGATGTTGCCAGGGTTGGAGGATTTGAGCTGGAGGGAGAGGCTGAACAGACTGGGGCTGTTTTCCCTGGAGCGTCGGAGGCTGAGGGGTAGCCTCATAAAGGTTTACGAAATTATGAGGGGCATGGATAGGGCAAATAGGCAAAGTCTTTTCCCTGGGGTCGGGGAGTCCAGAACTAGAGGGCATAGGTTTAGGGTGAGAGGGGAAAGATATAAAAGAGACCTACAGGGCAACATTTTCACACAGAGGGTGGTACGTGTATGGAATGAGCTGCCAGAGGATGTGGTGGAGGCTGGTACAATTGCAACATTTAAGAGGCATTTGGATGGGTATATGAATGGGAAGGGTTGGAGGGATATCAGCCGGGTGCTGGCAGGTGGGACTAGATTGGGTTGGGATATCTGGTCGGCATAGACGGTTGGACCAAAGGGTCTGTTTCCATGCTGTACATCTCTATGACTCTGTGACTCTTGAAAAGATTCAAGAAATTAAAGATATGAAACAGAAAGTGAAGGTAATATCCCCAGGAGAGGTCAAATGATCTCGGATGGACTAGATCGTAAAACAGAATTACAACTCAACATAGGAGCCATTGCTTCAATATTGGCAAGTAGTGTGCATGGTTGAAATCTGTGTAAGTTAGACCATCAATAAGAAAACTCCAATGCTGAGGAGGCAGAGATCGTCACTTCTGGCAAATCACAATGAAACGTAGTCACAAAGGATGAGATATCACTGAAACACTCGACGTACTAAAGAACCAGAGTATTTTTTGTGTTGACCAGAAATCCATGTATTTATCTTAAAGAGAAAATAGAGAAAGTACTACAGAATGAAAATAGGAAACAATTTTGTGAAGAATTTTCATATCCAATCAAAAGCTTTGGCATAACTCTGCAAGAAGCTGCAAGAGCCAAGTAAATTTTCCCTCCATTAATGGGCAAGGGAAAATCTCAGTTCGTTGGCATGATTGAAAGTGAGATCATTTTGCCCATGACAGCACTGAAATAATGGTGCTCAGACCTAGTAAGTATTCCCAAGACAAATGGAAAACTAAGATTTTGTTTGGATCTCACATAGTTGAACAAAGGAGTTTGATAAGAAATTTATTCCATTTTGTCTGTTATTGGTAATTTGGCAAAATTGGCAACAAGCAAGCTTTTCACAAAACAGAATGCCATCAGTGAGCCATGGCAGATATCCTTTACACAATAATTGCTATGGGACTTATTACACCATTTGGGCAATATTGTTTCAGCTATCCACTAATTGGAGACTCTTCTGTACTAGAGATTTTCCATTAGCAATGTCTAGAATCCTGGAAGGGAGATAAATGAACTATTTACCATATGGATAATACCATAGAGCATGGTAAAACAAAGAAAGAACACAGCCCAAGAGTCAGGAACATGTTTCAGGCACTACGAAATGCAGGCCTTTCAAAGCAAAAATGAGAAATAGCAATTCTCTTGAAAAGGTCCATAGGCCAGAACGTGGTCCACCAAGGGGTCATATCCAGCCCATTACTCATGTTGCAAATATAGATAAATACATGTGGAAGGATTTGCAAGGAGATGTTGCTTCAACCACAAGACATTTCTCCCTTCTCTTTGGAACTGATAAGCTCATCAGTGTTAAGAGAAGATAAACAGAAGAGCAATGACCTCTAGTTAAAAGAGCAGTGAACTGTGAGAGTGAGTAACTTCAATCAGCCTAAGGCATGGACATTGGGATCAGTGGTGGTACCAATGAGTGAAGGACAAGAGAACGGATGTCTGCTGGACAGGTCTTGGGCACAGGCTTCAAGTGGGTCTTTGGAGAGTCAGTGAGTAGCACCAGGGAATGGGACTCTGAGTGGTTTTGGGCATGGTTCAGCAATTGGCATCAGTGGATAACACTCCCAGTTGGCATGTGTCCGCGGCTGTAAGTAGCACTGACTCTTTGAAGGACTGCAATCAAGATGGTAGTGCTGCCCCAAGTCTGCACAGAGCATGTGTTTGTGAGTGAGGTTGTGAGTGAATGTGTATGTATATGTGCAAGTGTCTGCATGTATTTATGTGAGTGTGTGAGTGTTTGTGTATATATTAGTGTTTGGATGTATATGTGTGAATATGTATGTGTATGTGTATGTGCGAGTGTCTGCACGTATATAGGCAAACATCACATGCTACTGGCTTATAATCCTATAGGTTTATTTGAAACCACAAGCTTTCAGAGGACCTGCTCCTTCCTCAGGCAGCTGGTGAGAAAGAGTACATCGGACACACCTAAAATATATTGTCTGACCTGAAATGTCACCTTTATTCTGATAAAACCTGAAGTTATCTTGGGGCAGTGACTTGAAAGAAATTCTGTGATTTACACATTAATCAATCAAAACCTGCACCTCCACTCTAACTGATTAAAGACTTAATAGCCATCTAGGTTTGTTCAACACATTCATGTAAGTTGTATGACCCTTTGATCTTTCACTTATAAATTCTGTGCCCGATGTATTCTCTTTTACTAGTCACCTGAGGAAGGAGTGGGGGCACCGAAAGCTTGCGGTTTCAAATAAACCTGTTGGACTCTAACCCGGTGTCGTGTGATTTGTGACTTTGTCCACCCCAGTCCAATACCTGCACCTCCAAATGGATACATACATGTGTATTTGTGTGTGTATGTATGAGCATCTGCATGGATATGCTGTGAGTGTGTGTGTGTGTCTGCATGGAAATGTGTGATTGTGTATGTGCTCCTGTAAGTGTGTGCGTGTGTGTGCGTGTGTGTGAAAGGGAATGCTTGTGTGTGTGTAAGAGAGAATATGTGAGAGAGAGTGAATGTGTGTATGTGAGAGAATCTGTCCGTGAGAGAGAATGTGTCTATGAGAGAGAGAATGTGTGTGTGTGTGAGAGAGTGTGTATTAGAGAGAGAATGCAAGTTTGTGTGAAAAAAATGTGAGTGGGTCAGAACCTCCCAGGCCCACCATTAGAAGGCCACACAGAGGAAGTTGATTCAGTGGAAAGCAACATGGTAGTTTCTACACATCAAATTAAAGTCATAAGTGACATCAGTTCTCAGAAGCTTTCAGGTGGGTCAGCTTTTCTAACTTACATAGTTGGGTGCCTCTTTTGCATCCATTAACATATCATGACTAGTCATTAGCTCCCCAGCTCACTGGAATTAATGTTCATAAGTAAAATATTGATGTCCAAAAATGGAAATTGTGTTCACAAACCTGATTGTATATACAAGGTGAATGCCAAGAGGAAAAAAACCATTAAAAATAAACAATATTACTTGGAAATGAATGTGTTGGTCACATTGATGCTCCATTTTGAGACATATAAAATGACCAGTATTTGCCATTAGTAAGTTGTAGTGATTTTTCCTGCAGAATAGAAAGCTTCCTCTGAGCTCCAGTGAGTGAAGCATTAATCTACTGTTGTCCTCCATCTGAAACCAGCCGTTTTATTTTGCAAACACTTTTCAGTGTTTGCTCTTATGTTCAAATGCTCATAAGATGACACAGGTGTAAATTGTGAGGCTTATGCAATTGGAATATTTCAATGTTAGGGATGAATACAATCAGGCCTACAAGCCAACCTCATCAGTAAACAAATCTGAATGATGTCAGAATTCACACAACACCAGATTACAGTCCAGTTGGTTTATTTGAAATCACAAGCTTTCTGAATGCTACTCCTTAGTCAGGTAAAAAGTTTGTGATTTTAAATCAACCTGTTGGACTATAACCTGGCGTCGTGTGACTTCTGACATTGTCTATCCCAGTCCAACACTGGCATGTCCACAACCTGAATGAGACGGGCAATCATGCCATAACTTAAAAAGGGGATAAACTGAAATGGAGTTAACCTAAATTGGGATGCAATTTAAAAGCGACATCAGTTAAATAGAAGCCTCACAGATAGGGGGCTTGTTGCAAAACGTAGATAGGAAAACAGAATAAAGGGCATGATTTTCAAGGGGAGTTGAAGTATTATGGGGAATGGAAGGGCCAAGGTGGAATTGAGAGGGGAGAGTCAACGCAATAGGGGTAATGAAGGTTGGGAGCAGAATATTAAGTAGTGTATAGGAAAGGTTGATTTGGTGCTGGGTAGGGAGAAAGCGCAGTAGATCTGAATGGTGAGAGTGTTAGAGTGAGACATTGAGATTTGGAGGTTGAGATCTAACGTTGGGATTTAGGCAAATAAAAATTGGAATGTTAATGGACATTGTAAACAGACCGATATCAAGAGGGGAACGTTGAGCAGGACAGATGGGAAGGAAGAGGAAACAACAAACTCATCATCAGTAATAGGGAGGATATTGCACTTGAAAACATCGGGAAAAATAGGAAATAGTTATAACTAAATTGTACAGCAAATATCTGGCAAAAGCTGAATTTTTAAAAGAGGGATTCTGGAGAAGCACTGTGCAAAAAGGAGCCTATTTTCCCTGGAGCGTTGGAGGCTGAGGAGTGACCTTCTAGAGGTTTATAAAATCATGAGGGGCATGAATAGGATGAAGGACCAAGGTCTTTTCTCCAGGGTAAGGGAGCACAGGTTAAAGGTGAGAGGGAAAAGATTTAAAAGGGACCTAAGGGGCAACTTCATCACACAGAGGGTGGTGCATGTATAGAATGAGCTGCCAGCGGAGGGAATGGATGCTGGTACAAATACAATTTAAAAGACCTCTGGACGGGTACATGAATAGGAAGGGTTTAGAGGGTATACGCCAAATGCTGGCAAATGGGACGAGAGTAATGTAAAATATCTGGTTGACATGTACCAGTTTGACCAAAGAGCCTATTTCCAGGCTGTACATCTCGATGACCCTACGATTCTAAAATGTCAAATGCAAATCATAAAATCTCAATCCTCATCTTTCTTCACAAATCAGTAATTTTCTGTCAGATATTGGACACACTGAGCTTAGAAGCTGTCTTAGCATTGATTAGACAAAGGGGATGGAGGAGAAGAAGGGAGTAAAATGACAGCAGTATCAGAGACACAAATCTATTGGGGCAGCACGGGAGCTCCATGGTTAAAGCATCAGGCACCGGGGTTTAATTCCACCCTTGGATGACTGTGTGGAGCGTGCACATTCTCCCGTGTCTGCGTGGGTTTCCTCTGGGTACTCCGGTTTCCTTCCACAGTCTAAAGATGTGCAGGTTAGGTGGCTTGGCCATGGGAAATGCAGGTTACAGGGATAGGATGGAGGGCTGGGTCTGGACAGAATGCTCTTCGAAGAGTCAGTGTGGACTCGATGGGCCATATGGCTTGTTTCCACACTGTAGGGATTCTATGATGAAGTTCAGGGGTTGCAGCCATGACCACAGCAGTACATGAGAAATCTTCAGAGACATTGAACATTTTGCAAAGAGACTGCATACAGGACATATTACAGCTACCTCCAGATGAGTGAACGATGGTTCAGAGATATTTTTGCAAGACTAGGAAAGCAGACACCTGCTCCTGTAGGGAGATGCGCAGTCACTCAGTGTGGGAGTAAGGACGGTGCCTGTGGTACTGAAGATCATAATTGCATTGAAATTACTTGCCACTGCCTCCATTCAAAGTTAATCCGGAGATGTGTGTAACACCTCCCAATTGACAGCCCAGAAGTGCATTTGTCAGGTTACTGATCCCCTTTATAGGAAAAGTGTGTAGTTTGTACAATTCACATCAGACCCTGAGAGCCGAGCTGCGGGGTAAGCAGCCATCACTAGGTCCCCTGCACGTATGAGGCACTCAGATCAGAATGATGTTATAATTCAGACAGATTGCCAAACAGCAAGGAAGTTCATTCTCTCAAGGTTTATCTGCGATCAGAGGTTGCAGTTTGTGTTGGCGTGCACCAATCAGGGAGCTGTCATGGTGCTTCCATTCCATATAACTCCCAGGTTCCTAGAATGTTTGTCTCCCCCTCAACATCATCTCCACACCTTGCTTATAGTGGTAAACCAGAAGGCATTACTAATATCCTTAGACCTATGCTGAACATACAGCCCAAATAACCAGGACAGCCATCAATAAACGTTCATGTTCTAAAGGTGTAATTCCACTGCCTGGACCAGTCAGAAGAAGCACAGCAGTACTTACTGGATAGCATCTTCAGAATACGTATTGTTTGAAATGTCCTGAGTAACCTAGCTCAATGACAGAGCAAGAATGTAAGGGAGAGAAGATTGAGCCGAGCGTGTGGTGCTGGAAAAGTACAGCGGGTCAGGCAGCATCCAAGGAGTAGGAGAATCGATATTTCGCAAAAACCCTTCATCTGGAATGAGGTCAGGAATGAGTGAAGATTGAGCACCCGTTCCCCTAACAAGGAAGAAGGGTAGACTAACGGAGATACTGAGGAAGCCAAGCTGATGCTAAGGACACTGATGAACATCAGGCAGACAGGCCAAAAAGATCCTGATAGCAACCAGATATGAGAACCAATGACATTGCATAAACATATGTAGACAGTCATGATGCATAAGCCTTACTGCCCTCAAACAAATGATTATTTCATAATAATTCAATTTTATATGCTCCGCTTATCATACGTTGTGCAATTCTTTGTTCACTCTGCATCAGTAAATTCCTATTGAGTTAGATGATCAGAATGTCAGGATGGAGTTCCACTGGCTTACATGTGGGATGCTCTGGTGTCATACATAATTTTGTTGACTGGAGCATTCAGCTATCACTGAGATATAAAAGGGCTATGTTATACTCATTGACACGTACAGTACAACCCTGTAACTTACATTCCTACTTCCTAGAAGGTTTCTCTGCCCAAATGAGTTGTGTTTATTTGAGTTCTTTACAACCAGAGTGCAGGAGAGCATCGAGGATGATCATCATTTGCAAGCTTTCTAGATAGGAATGCACACTGTGAGAGGTGCAAGCTGACTTGTTAAGACTGCAGGAATGTTGAAAACTATGGTGCATTTATTTATATTTCAAAGCTTTACAATATGGTCCACAGTGAATTTTGAGCTCTAAAGAGGCTAAATGATCCACTATCCTTTGGCATGGTAAATCAAGAATGAAAATTTATCCCCAACTTAGTCAGTCTTACCTAAACCATACACAAACAGTTTTTAAGCAAGACCAGCAATCATATTAGAAACAGAAACAAACTGTAAGTTTGTAAAGAATTTTAGAATGTCCCAGTACATTACAATCTGGCCTATAACAACTGCAGATGTATTACTCAAAGGGCTAGTGCCAAGTACAAACTGATGATAGAAGAAAACTTGTATATTTTAAACTGCGATTGTTAATGGAGACTGAACAGAGGTCACAATCAAAACACAGGTGGTATGAGGATGTGCCTAGTTCACAGACTAGCTCAAATGAATGAAATGCAGGTTGAAAGGGATGACAAACCATTGGTAATACGACAGTGATTGAAAGGAATCACAAAATGCCTCCAAAGCAATAGCCAATGCTTTCCCAGCAATTTCAGGTCAAATACCTGATGAAGAGTACATAAAGCTCAGACAACTGTGTCTGCACAGGTGGTTGAAATATCATTCAGTAAACCAACTTCTGAAAAGATATCACAACCAAAGACAACACTTGACAATCGTCAAGATTTATTGGACTACAACCAAAGGATGGTTATGCAAAAATCAATGTGAAGAGAAATTCTGCACAGACTCCAAGGGAATCCGTTAGTCTATACAGAGCAATAGCCCGAAAATCAGCCAGGTATTTTGAAGGACAGACAAAATTACGTTTCGGTGTGCAATATGCATGCCATACACAGCCATGTGTCCAAACAAGCAAAGATTTCATCAAGATTTTGAGGAACATCACGGGAAAGGCAAGCAATGGATTGCTTCAATTTGAAGTGACAGATATATTTAGTTTTAGTCAGCTTTTATTTAAAATGGACTGAAGTGGCAAAGGGATAAGATCTGTGTAGACATCCAAAGATAAGTGATGCAATGGCAAGAAGCTAAATGTATTGGTAGCAGGTTTAGCTTAAATTACGCAATAAAGAAAATAGTTCCTGAAAAATTGTCATGGCAGTTGGTCTTTGCTGTTTGCAGTATGGATTTTGAGAGTTTGTGACCATGATTACCATAAAAAATTAGCAACTGGTGTAGGCCTTTGAGATCCTTGAGCTTACTTCATTATTCAATAGGATCATGGTTGATCTGACATTGCTCACATCCACTTTCTGGTGTTTTCCCCATAACTTGCGATTCCCTGACTGATCAAGAATCTTTACCATCACAGCTCCTTATGCCAAAGAGCTCCAAAGACTCATAACCCTCTGAAAGAAGAAATTCCTCTTCATCTCAGAGTTAAATTAGTATCCTTTTATTCTGAGACAAGTCCTCTGGTCCTGGACCGTCCTTCCATTGTTTTGAACGACCAAATGATTAATGGTAAAGGATATACCACTAGCTTCTGGTTTAAAAAATGCAGGTGTTTAAATTTGCTTATTTTTAATTTTCTATTTCATATGATACCAATCTCTTATATCGAAACTCCAGGAGTAATAATAACTGTGACATTTTAAAACTCATTAAAGCACTTGTTTTTAAAATTGTTATCAAATTAAGTACTGAAATATTGATTATCATTAAGTAAAGTCAAATTGAGAAATTCAGAAGCTCATGAATATTAACCTCCTGATGTCCACAGAGAAAAAAAATCTTCTTCTAAGAACACCATCAGCTGACAGCTAACAAGACACTGCAGCTGACACAGAGCCTCGAAAAAGTCGAAAATCCCATAGCCCCTGCTGGTGCTCTCTTCACAGGCTACAAACTGATGGCAGTCCCACCTCTTGATGGCAAACCTCCTGGTCGACTGCAAACATCACCATCTGTGGAGATGAAAACCCAGGTTTTCAACTTTCTACATAAAATCTAGACACCCCTCAGCTGTTTGGGAATATAGCAGGGGAGATGTTGCCACTTGCTCCACAAGTAAACTATGTGGAACTGCTCAAATTGTGACTGTGGCCATCCAAGTCAGGCCATAACCCATGTACTATTGCCAGAGGGATCTGTTCCTGGTAGCAACACACTGCGTCGCGTAATGTCATCAAATGGATTGCTAATTTCAACAATGAACCAGAACTGCTTCCCCAGACAAACAGAAATAATAATTATAATTTGGAAAACAGTCTTCACTTTTTCAGAACATACGTGGCAAAATATCTTAAAAATTTAATTGATTTGTTAGTTGCAAAGGACTTCAAACTGCAGAGATTTGACACGTCATGATGATGCCGGATGTCTTTCATCCTTTTGAGTGCATGCGTAATTTCAATATATGTTAGCATTAACAAAATCAGCGTATGAATGGAAGTAAATTGGACATAACCTCTGAACTATATCCAAACAAGATATTCTAGATCCTCAGTCCGTCAATGTTTTTGGTATGATCCCTCCCTTAAAAATGCAGGGTCTCCAGAATTTTCTCTTTTTTGTCAGCATTTTTGACAAATAGGGATTGAAGTCTGCATCTCGGTGGGAGCATGACTGTTTAAATATAACCCTTTGGTAGAATTGCTATTTATTGCATTTTACATATACAAGAGCTGAAGGAAATGTTCAAAATTACCATATGTGATTCTTTGTGTGAAAAGAGTAAGCAATCGAGTGCCAACAATTCAATACCAGACTTACCTCAGGATATTGACTGTCACGGGAAAGTGAGATGCTACACTGGTGTAACAGAGTTGCTTTTACAAGGTCCCAGTAAAAGAACACTGTCAGGGAAATATCTGGGGAATTTTGTCCCAAATCCTCCTTTTGTTATAACCTAACCTGAAAAAGTTTGATTCTAACACTAGGAGCAAAACGTGGGAATGTATTCCTCTGTCTAACACTGCTTAAAGGAACATAAACAAAAAAAGTGGCATGATGGCACAGCATGTTGGAACATCAAGCGAGGTGGCTTGCATATTCACACTAGTGATTCTCCACATGCTGAGATGTTAATCTCAGCCAAACCCCTGCTGGGAAGCACCAAATGAAGGCCAAGTACTTCTTCACAGTGAGAGAGAAATCAGAAGGAGAAACATTCCTGTTCTGTTCTACTTCATCTGCTGGATGCTGCTTTCAGGGGCATTGTTGAAAGCCTAGCCGGTCAACGATCATCAGGGTGGCAAACATTTGAGAAAAGATACCATTAAAAAAAAATCAAGTTGGTTGAAGATGAACTGTTGTTCCATCCAATTTTTTTTTAACATTTCAAATGAAAGTGTTGAACATTTCTTCTGCACATTGCAGGCACTTATCCACTCATCATATCACAAAGAAAATAATTAAATGCAGATTTATACAAAATTGCAAATAAGATCAAGTTGCCTTAACTTTCGAAGACTTGCTTCACAATTTGTTTGTGCTGGGGTAGTGCTTAGAATAGTAAGTTTTGAATGCTGTAAAGAATTCAGGTCTGCATATCTCACTCAATTACTACATTAACTGTATAATGATTAGTTAACTAGTAAATCATATTTTACACCCTCTATAACAATCCAGGCGTTTGAGAGCGAAATCTGCAGTTTCTTCGTAGGATCTTCCCAAGGCCACAGTCGGAATATCCAAATCACTTTCATGGTCGATCCTTACCAGAATTTTATTAGTAATCTGCGAATGCTCATCAGGCATATGACTGACTTATAGGTATTGAATGATGGAAAATTGGTTAGTTCCTGCACAGAGTTAATAGGCTGGGGCTGCTGGAAATAAGTGAAAGATGCTGAGAATATGAAACGGGATGCAGTAAGATGAGATCTACTTTCTTATGAGTGAACACAAACGGCTTTATTGAACATGACAATATACGCATGACAATGTAGCAGCAACAAAGACCAATCTAGGAAACACTGATTGATGGAGAAGAACCTGGGACTCCAATAAATAAAGCCTCTTGAAAAGGAAGATAAGAAAATAAAAATCTCACTCTCCTTTCTGTTTGATTCCATCTATCTATTCCTTCTTTCAAATCAAGGGACAAATGTAAGCTGGAAAAGAAGAACAAATGTTGTTTTGAAGATTACATTGAAGGCAAAGAGATGAATTCTTCTCACGATTTCTAGGATAAGAATTTCACTTTTAATGTGCAGCATATCACTTCAGTATTGCAGCGATTTCAAGCTGCTGAGGTGCATACATGGACATCTCAGGAACTCCACAAGAAAGTAACAGTGCAGTATAATGGACCCCAGAATATACTGCAGGAAAACTCTAGTGTGGTACTCTGATTTGCGAAGCTACTTGAAAGGACAATCTCCTTCCACAGGCAATCTCCGTTGTTAAAAAGAAACAAAAATTCTCCATCTCCCTTTTTTGAAAGGCTAGGGCAGCAGTTGACTGTAGCAGAAAGTTTTCTTTAGCTAGTCATTCAGCTTGATCCTGCATTTCAGAATATCTCTGTAAAAAAAGGAGAAATTTCCTCGATCAAAAGATTTCTCTGTCCAGTCACTGTGAGGGATCATTAGTCACCTGAGTGTAAGATTTTCGCAAATCGTCTACAACATTCTTGTCTCCAGCCTGTAAGGTTCAATTGTGCTATTTGGCTGCTAGCAGCTAGGTCAGTGTTAGTTCTTATTGAGCTTTGAGATAGTCAAGCTTGCTTCTCTTGTTCAACTTTAAGCTTCATAAAGACATTCTATATCTCTATGAATTAAGTAATTTGATCTTCTTGACTTTTGCTGGTTAAAAACTCTTTAGTGCTTTCACAGCCTGTTGGTGGATTTCTCTTACTGCACATGTGTGATTGTAATGGTCTTAAAGATTTAATGCTGAGAAGTGCATAAAACATTGGTCAATATGACAACATGGCATTGACTCAGAGATGGTAACAGCTTTGGATCTCAAAGGAGCAAGACCCAACATCAATGACTGTGTCACAGTCTCAGTCACAATGTTGATCATACTAACGTAATTTATAAATCTCAATATCATGTAGTAACCAACTTCATATTTGAGACAAGATCATCATTCTATCAGACTACATGGCAGTTTTCTTAACCACACTTGACAAGATTATTGTCAGGAAAAATGATGGTGGCAACAAATCTATGAAATCCATCTTACATTGTACTGAACTGTGGTAAGGATTCATCTTACAACATGGTAAGATGAGGGATACAGATTCTATTGAGCTGCAGCATACAAAATGATGGAACCACAGAGATGTGTAATTTTTTTATTGACACATCTTTACAAAGGCTGCTTGAGCAGACTGGCAGCAACTAGAAGAACTGAACTTTTGAGAAACCTGAAGGAGAGAATTGTATGGCAAGATTCTGCAAGGCGGAACCTACAATCAATAGTTAAAAGCATTTCAGACATGACAAGAGGCATGCATCAGTGAGTGTGAGCTGGAAACTCAATTAGGCTGGAGCATTAGTGTTACCTAGACAACTACATCAAATGACAATATCTCTAGGACCAGTCCAAAGATAAGGTTCAGCAAGAAAGCACACAGACACTGGGACTGCACAAGTACAGTTTAAACCCATAGTGGCAAGGAGATTGTTTTCTAACTGACACAGTTTATAAGCTGGTAAACTAGAAGCAGGCAAAGTAGTTACAGTCCAGATCAAGCTCTGCTGCTTTGTAATAGAGGCAGGTCCTCAGAAGATTAAAATGAGGTGACAGACATGGGAACATTGCAATGCAAGAATTAAAACAATAAAGGGACAATTTAGAAGCCAGAGTTAATAAGGTTTGCAGGACTTGGACATCAAAAAGGAAAGAGATCAAATATGTTGAGACAACAATACCACACATTCTTCTATTCAGGTCAACAATATCTGCAAATTGCAAATTAACATGATCCACTTTGGACCAGACAGTCTATTCTCACGAGATAGCTTCACGTTAGCTATTTGAAGTTAATGTACTGTTTCTTGGTGGGTCTTTTCTGAAGATTGAAGTATTTTTCTCTAAACATGTCAAACTCACATTGTGCATCCCTGTGCAGTTAGTTTTTTGCCATATAAAAGTGGCACCATCTAGCTTGTTTGAAGCTTCCATGGTCTTGACTTTGTTTTGAAGCTGATTCGTCTTGTCCTGAAGATTTCTTTCTGACTCCACAGTTCATGATATCTCAGATTCTATGATCACTTTACTAGCTGCAGGAGTTCCTCAGTGTGGTGTCTTAAACCATTTTCAGTTGCTTTAACAATGACCTTCCCTCCATCATAAGGTCAGAAATTGGGATGCTCACCGATGACTGCCCAATGTTTAGCATTATTCACGTCTCCTCAGGTACTGAAGCAGTCCATACTCAAACATAGCAAGACCTGGACTATATCCAGGCTTTACCTGTCAAGTAACAAGTAGCATTCACGTCATACATGTGACAGCTAATAATCCTCTCCAAAAAGACAAAAACCATACATCACCTCTTGAAATTCAATGGCATTACCTCTCTGAATACCCCATTATTGACATCCTGGGGGCTTATTGTTAATTAGAAACTGAACTGAGCTAGCCATATAAATACAGTGGCTCCAAAAACACATCAGATGCTTGGAATCCTGCAGTCAGTAACTCACCTCCTAACTTCTCAAAGCCTTTCCACCATCTTTCAGGCACAAGTCAGAAGTGTAAACCAATACTTTCTAATTACTTAAATGAGTGCAGCTCCAACAGTACTCAACAAGCTTGACACCATTCAATGGAAAGCAGCTGTTCTTGCGTAATATCCTATTCCAACATTTGTAGCACTAATTCATGAAGAGTCAGTATGGTCTTGTAAAAGGGAGATCATGTTTACCTAATTTATTGGTGTTCTTTAAAATATAACATCCTTTGTAGATAAAGGGGAGCCTGGAGAGGTACGCTACTTGGAATTCCAAAAGGCATTTGAGAATAAAAATTGGCTGGCTACCATAAAACAAAGAATATGCATAAGTGTGTCTTGTCAGGATGTGACAAGTGGGGTCCCATAGGGATTTGTGCTGAAGCCTCAACATTTTATAATTTGCATCAATGACTGAAATGAAGGGAGCTAAAGCCAACTCATAGAGGAAACCAAGATAAGCAAGAATGTTATGTTGTGAAGAAGACATGAGGGAGTTACAGATAGATGTAGACAGGTCTAGTGAGTTATCAAAAATCTGGTAGATCAATTATATTGTGGGAAAATGTGAAGTTGAATCACTTTGGCAGAAAAAAAATTTTAAAAAAGAGAATTACTTAAATGGCGAACGACTGCAGGATTCTGAAATGCAGTGGAATTTAGCTGTTCTGGAGCAAGAATCACAAAATTTTAGTATGGAAGTACAGAATTTAATTAATAAGGCTAATGGAATGTTGTCATTTATTATGAAAGGGATTGATCCCAAAAGTAAGGATGATTTATTTCAGTTTTACAGGGCATTGGTGAAATGACATCTTAAATAATTTTTAGGTTTTGGCTTCCTTATTGAAAGAAGAATGTAAATGTGATGGAGATTGTTCAGACAAAGTTTAGAAAGATTAACAGGTGGAATTAGTGAGTTGTCGTGTGAGGATAGGTTGGGCTTGTTTCCACTGGAGAAGGGTGAGAGATGATTGACTGAAGTATAAAAGATCCTGAATGATCTTGACAAAACAGATATGGAAACAATGTTTTTGTGGTGACTCCAGGAAATTTTAAAGCAAGTTTTAAAATTACAAGTCACCTTTTCAGGACAGCGATAAAGAGAACTGCTTTCTCTCAGAAGCTGAAACAACTTTGGAATTCTCTGCCTTAAAAAGTGGTGGAGGTGGGGTCATTGAAGATTTTCAATACAGAGATGAATTGATTCTTGTTAGGTGAGGAACTGAGGGTTATCATTGATCGATAGGAACATGAAAGTCTGAACACAAAGATAACTGTCATGATCTTACTGAATGGTGGAGCAGGCACGAAGGGCCCAATGGTCTACTTCTGCTTCTATTTCCTAAGTTTTAATACTACTGCAGAATAACAACATCACTCATTGTTAATCATTCGTAAAGGGTAACTTTTCTTTCTCCAGCTGGAATTAAGTCATCTTTTTATAAGCTGCAAATAATATGACTGTTGACAATGTGAAGGAGAGGAAAAGATCAATAGGCACCCTGCCAAAAGGCCTTTCAGAATTAAAAATTGCAGCAGAAATTATTAAAATGCGTTTGGGTCTGTTTTTCTAGTTTTAGATTGGGATAATTTGGAATGAGTTATTGTATTGACAGTTTCAATGAATGGAAAGTATGACCCAAATAGAACTGAAACGTTGACAACTAAAAATAGAGACTACAATCCATTTAAAGCTGACATTAAACCCTATTGTTGCTTTTAAAATAGCATTGCAGATAATAGTGATCAACTGTGATATTCATAGGCATTTGAAAGTGGCCACTTTAATTAAATTCAAAACCTAGATCAAATACCAAACTGAGAGATAAGCAATGCAAGCTTTCGGATTTGTAATGAAGGGGAGAAATATTAGATCAAAACAATGATCACAACTTATAGATATACAGTGCTATTATGTAGCAAAATATGAAGAAAATGAAGACTGCAGATGCAGAGTGGAGACTGTGATGCTGGAAAAACACAGCTGGTCAGGCAGCATCTGAGGAGCAGGAATCTGATGAAGGGCTTATGCCCAAAACGTCGATTCTCCTGCTCCTTGGATGCTGTGCTTTTCCAGCACCACACTCTCGATGATTTGGCAAAATATCGCAAGATACTAGACAGATGTGTTGAACAGATACAGGAATTAGCCTGGGAATTAGGAGATGAAAAAGGGATAATGATAGATGCCATCAAAGACATGGGCCATGAAATTTGGCTCCGTGTCAATTCTAGGTCTGTCACTATGATGGTTAACGGTCAGCAAATGGCATAAACAGCTCTTCTAGACTGTATGATTTGGCTGGGAAAGAAAGGAACAGAAGCATTTTCTTGTGCAGCAGAAGCATCAAGAGTGCTCAAATCACATTGTCGAGCTGCAATTTTGGCTGTTTTGATACAGGGTTTGAAAAATGGATGACACAGGTGTTATGCTACTCCAGTGGCTGTGACGTGGCATGTGAAAGGCTCTGACTTTCAATGAGGAAATTTTCAGATAAGCTTGCAGGATGTCCTCAAGTATATCTGGACTTGGAAGGCCCCAGCTGTTCACTGCTCAACTTTGACATGGATTGCAGTAATCTAGCTGTTCAACTGAGATGCACCAGCAAAGACACTGGTGGAGTGGCAGTGGTTGAAGAACAAGTATTGTAATCCAGAGTTCGTACTGTATGGCAGCACCACTCCCAAAGGGAACGTCTCAGCAAACCTGTTCAAGCACAGATTGTGGAATGGTCCTGAGAAACCATGAGCTCCTGTCAGTATTGGAATTCTCTGCCATGATGACGCATTTGAATGTGGGTGGCTTAAGTTGAGCCTAGCATGACAACAAGTTTTAACAGCTTCTGTATGACTCTCATGGCAACACTGAGATGTTCTCTAGTTTTGCTGGATTGTTTGGCTAAAGTTCAGATGGGGGGGGGATCTCATAGTGACTTATAAAACTCTAACAGGCTAAACAGGGTAGATACAGGGAGGATATTCTCGATGGTGGGTGCATTCCGAACCAGGGGACACAGTCTGAGAATTCAGGATCATTTAGGATGTCTCTTTTGGGACATTTCTTCCCCCAAAGAGTGGTGACCCTGAGGAATTCATTACCACGGGAAGTAATGATGCCAAAACATTGCATGTATTCAAGAGGTGGCTAGATTTGGCAATTGGGGTGAATGAGATGAAAGATTATGGGGAGAAAGCAGGATTAGGCTATTGAATTGGATGATCAGCCGTGATCATGATGAATGGCAGAACAGGTTCAAAGAGCCAAATGGCCTCCTCCTGCTTCCCCTTTCTATGTTTCTTTGTTTCTGTTCTGTTGTACTGAAAGGTGAGACATTAAAGATAAAGTTGCAATAGTCTTACAAAACTACAGGTCTTTTCTCTCATTAAAAAGAGAGACAACTGGTAATGAGTCACCGCACCTCAGGTTAGGGAGAGTTTGAGAAGGAGAGTCCTTCATGAAAACCTCAGCTGGTGTGAGAATTGAACACACTAATTTGGAAGTCCCATGTATTACAAGCCAGCCATCCAAGCTAACTGACCCCTTGTTGAGATGGTAGCTCCCAGATGATTTTTATTATAGTTGGAGTTGTAGGTACCGATATGCTCAAAGCACTCTTCCACATTTGGAGCAGAGCGTTCCATGCTCTTTAACAGTGAGAAGTAGTTATCTGGTAGATTTGTAAGTGCAGTGATCATATAGTCGTGTATTTTCAACAGCTTTCCCCTGTATGCTTCTCCACTGTAGTCCAATCTCCATACCTGCCTCCAAGGAATGCTTGAAATGTGATATAAAACAATGGTGCTTTTTCATCAATGTGATTTGTTATTTTCACTTTTCTTCCTGAGGCTGTGATAGCTGAGAAGGTTGTGCTTCTTTGATGTCTGAATCCATATATTCTGAAAGTGAAGGTTAATGTCAGCAAAAGTTGATGGACTGGGAAGCAAATGTTCCCTGACTATCCTATCAGCAGCTTGCAACTCATTGGAATCAAGATGAAGGTGAAACAGGACTTCACATCATTGTTTGGCAAAACACAAGAACATACTATCATCCTGATGAGATATAATGTGTATGGAGATGAAGTGGAGCATGCAATTGATAGAACTAAGTCCTGAGTGCAATTTATGGGTTATAGGCATCCACAAGCAAATTCTTTCTTGTTTCAGATTTCCAGCAATCACAGCATTTTTCTATTTTACTTATATTAAGGAAACTTGTTGTACTAGTAATGACATTGGGCTATCCAGAAGGCCCCATCAAATGCAAGGAGCTTGCCAGTAATGTTTTAATGCAAGGAGTCTGACTGGTAATACAGATGGATTTAAAACATTTTTCAGGGAATAATGATATTGTTAAAAATCATTGAGACATGGTTCATGGAAAGATAAGACTGGCAGTTCAATAACCCAGCGTATAGAAGTTTCAGTGGGTCAGTGGGTAGTGTAAGAAGAGAATAAAGGAAGTCATCATTTTAGTAATAATGGACGATGTCCTGGAAGGTCTTTAAATGAAGTCACCTTTGTATGGCTTAGAAATAAATAAAAAGAGGGTGATCACCTTGCTGGGATTATATGATAGGACTCCCAACAGTCAAAAGGAGACAGAGGAGCAGATTTGTAAGCAATCACCGAAAAGTGTGAGAGAAACTGGGTTATAGTTGTGGGTCAACTTGGCTAACAGTAACTGTGTGAAAGGTTTAGATGGGGTGGAATTTGTAAAGTGCATCCAGCAGAGCTTTTTACGCCATATATAGAGAGTCCTACTAGAGATGGGCAGTGCTAGGCCTAATCCAAGAAAAGGAAGGCAGTCAAATGGTTGAGTTTTAAGTGGGCGAACATTTTGGGAATAGTGACCATAACTCTATTAGTTTCAAAGGCTTTATGAAGGGATAAGGATATTGTAGAAGGTAACTAAGGGAAGCTGAGGGAAGTCCAATTACAATATCATTAGACAGGATCTGCCTGGGAGCAGTTACTTGAAGGTAAGTCTACATTTGGAAAATTGGATTTTTTTAAAAACAGCATAGTGAGAATTCAGGGCCAATGTATCCTTCTAAGAGTGAAGGGCAAGTGTGGCACATCCAGGGAACTCTGAAACCAAAACAGAAATTGCTGGAAAAGCTCAGCAGTTCTGGCAACACATATGGAGAGAAATCAGGGTTAACGTTTCGGGTCCCGTGTCCCTTGCTTAGAACTGGGAACTCTGGATGTTTAAGGATAGTGAGAGTTTGTAAAGGAAAAGAAGCTAGCATATGTCAGATACAGGACATTAAAATATCAAGTATCGAGGGTTGTTTAAAATGAAATTAGGAGGATAAAAATAGGACATGAACTATCTTTCATAGATGGGATCAAGAAAAACCCCAAGTATATTTTATAAGTATATTAAAAGTAAGAGGATTACCAGGGAAAGAATAGGATGTATTGGAGACATCCTATAGGATGTAAAGGATGCGTGCTGCCTGCAAGGATGGTGGAAGCAGGTACTCTTGTAACATTCAAGAAGAATCTATATGAGTATTTAAAGTTCTGGGGCATAGTAGGCTGTGGACCAAATGCAGGTCAATGGGCTTAGTATAGTTTGGCATTTGTTTGTTGGCATAGATATAGTGAGCTGAAGGACCGTAACTATGCTGTATGACTCTATCACTCTAAATATTCTGGGCATGTGAGCTCAAATCTCACCACAGCAACTGTTAGAATATAAATTCAGTTCATAAATCAGCAATAGTGAATGTGACAGCTATCACCAATTGTTCTAAAAACCCATTTGGTCCACTAACGACCTTTAAGGAAGATATCTTCGTCCAGTCTGGCCTGCAAGTTACTACAATCCCACAGCAATGTGATTTAGTTTTGACTGCTTTCTGGGATAGTCTAGGAGACCATTCACTTCAAAAGCATTTATGGTTGTTTAACAAATACTGGCCTTGTCAATGATTTTCACATCTCTATGACCATATAAAGAAATAAAACTATTAGTATCCAATCTAGCCTCTGACTCTGTTCCTAACCTCTTACTTTTAGTGTCAAACATGCA
The DNA here is from genome assembly GCF_004010195.1 of Chiloscyllium plagiosum. Lineage (NCBI taxonomy): Eukaryota > Metazoa > Chordata > Chondrichthyes > Orectolobiformes > Hemiscylliidae > Chiloscyllium > Chiloscyllium plagiosum. Next base: position 35,004,699 of record NC_057714.1, read on the forward strand.
CATATTATATCAACTTATGCAAATTAAAACATCAAAAGTTAGTGATCCAAATAATTTAAACAAAGAGTCAACATTCAATGAGATTTGATGTTCATTGTTTAAATGAAATTTGTTTGAAACAATCATAAATACTTTTGAAATAAAACTGATTGCCATATAATTTTCACTTTCATGTATTTTACTATTATAGATATGGGATGGAAATGTGTTGCTGGAAAAGCGCAGCAGGTCAGGCAGCATCTAGGGAACAGGAGAATCGACGTTTCGGGCATTAGCCCTTCTTCAGGAAGGGCTAATGCCCGAAACGTCGATTCTCCTGTTCCCTAGATGCTGCCTGACCTGCTGCGCTTTTCCAGCAACACATTTCCATCTCTGATCTCCAGCATCTGCAGACCTCACTTTCTCCTATTATAGATATGGCACAACATTGCTTTAAAAAAATCTGTCCTGTGTATTATCTTCTGGAAATTTCTGACATTAATTGCAGCAATGGATTTCATAGCACTATTTCAATAGAACTTTGAGCAGTTGTTTTAAGCCATGTTTTGCATCTTCAGCTGTTTTTACATTGGATGAGATTTGCATTAATACCTTTCCCTGAAAGCACAAGGCCCACACAGAAGGATACAACTTGAATGTGAAACAGCAGAATTCGCTAAAGCTGCTTGGCAGGAAGAACCTTTTTTCCCTGACTTCTGGCCGTGTTACATTTGCAGCCAGCTGCACAAAGCTTATACTTCTAGGAACTGGCAGCACCAGTATTCATTTTGAGCATCATAAAGACAGTTCTTGTTTCTGATTATTGTGGCTTCTCATGACTGGGAAGGTATGTGCAGATCAGTGAGTGCAAAACTTCTTGTTGGCCAGTGAAACCTGAGCTGTTCAGTTTACCATTGCCCAGAATTATATTTACATTGGTGAAAGGAGCAGCTCTGGTTATAGAGGTGCCAGAACAAAACATTACTTTTGATAAATTATGGGCTTTTTTGAGGCAGTAGCACCACCTTGTTGTCTGCATTGCAACCAACTTATTGATTGCCATTGGCAGGCAGTACAACACAGTACGGATGTTATGAAATTATTACTGTAAGAAATGCCTGCTGCTCGAACCTGGTTCTGCTAGAATCTTCTTTAAGTAGATTTGCTACCATCAACCTTTCTTGCAATACTAGTCCATGGGCATTACTAGTATTTAGTGGTGAAGGATTATTCACTAATATGTCATCAGCAGTACAGGCATGAAATGCACTCTTAAGCTGTAGTTTAATTCATAATAGTAAGCAACTAGTAACTACATTAACAATAGGCAACAGATATTGTTATTTCCTAAGAGATAGTAACTAGTAACCAGACAGTTACTGATACATGACTATACACTGTGCATTAACACTAACAAACTGACTAGCTCCTCCCAGCAACAGTCATAAAATATTATTGAGCAGAGCCTTTCTAAATCTTCCAAGTTCACTCCTTCAGGTCAATTGTCTTAAGCATCAAATAGTACATCAGGTTTTTCTGCTAAAACATTTCCAATAATTGTTGGGACTATACATCTTGATGGGTAACCACATTTTATATAAACCTGCATATAATGGAGACTTAACCCACAGTGGTGTGTTGAAGACATTCTCTTCCATTATTTCGAACAACCCTCCACAATATTGCTTGGCAGCTCTAATCCAGTTCATAAGGACACAAGGCCTTAGCACTTAACTTTGCTTAAATTTCACCACAAAAATACATAAACGTATATAGTTTGTGGCAATAGGAAATGTCATATTGTTGTTGTATGGGTGCATTGAAATCCTAGGGAAAGTTTTGCCTAACTGTTTGATATTTACTATGTGGTACCACCTGTGAAAGCATCTCTTAGGCCTTACCTTGTTAAGGATGCAAAGCTCAGGAAGTAAATTGATCTTTCATCCCCTCCATGATCCACCCCCATCACCCCCCAACTTCCTGCACTACACCCCACCATCCCCAAGTCTCATTGATCCCTCAATTTATATCCAGGGTATAAATTATTACTAAATATTGGATACATGCAAAGAACATATCTCTAAAGTAATTTTATGAAGATGTACATGTTATTTCTTGGGGCAATAAGTTGTAATCTAGAATGACATTTTCAATTAAAGAAGTCGGGCAAGGAATCATGACTTGAAAACAATACATCTTTCTTCTTGTTCTATTTGGGAGTTAACTGAGCATGTAATTGAAGTTCTTGCATGTATCCAATCAATCTTTTTTAGCCCATGACTTTGCTCTTTTAATGGAGCTGTGCTGAAACATTTGTCTTAGCGTTTGCACAGTAGGCCATTTAGTGGTGTGGGAGAATCAATTACATTGACTAGCACTTGTTAAATGGAATAAACAGCCACTTAAACACCTGAAAAAGCACAAGGGAGCCAATGACATAATTGTTTATGCGATAATTTTCCTTGACAACGGATGTTTCCAGATATAGGAAAGCACGGCTCTCTAAGAAGTGCTGAAGGTTCGTATAGAGTGGCTGCTGTATTACAGGTGTTTATTTAGGTCAGGTCCTCAAAGCCCATGTCCCTGAGCTGACTCCCAATATTTCGCTCCAAACCCTGATTCGCTACATTTTTGGCAGAGCAGTGGATATGTTATTCAGTTCTGTGTAAGGCCTTGATTATCTTCCAGTTTCCAATTCTTATGAGCATCAGATCATTCAGCATGGAAAGGTAGAAATCCGTAAAGCCGTTCGAGTCTGCTTCATCATTTAATATATTCATACTGGATCTGATCATTACCTTAATTCCAATTCCCTGCCTGACCCGCCAACAACTTTGATTTGCCTACAGACTAAAACTAATTCAGAGTCAAATATTTTCAAAAAGATCCAGTCTTTGGGGTAAAGAATTACAAAAATTGATGATCTTCTGAGAGAGAGAAGAACTCCTCCTCATCTTTTAAATGAGAAACACCTTATTTTGAAACTGTACTCCCTCATTCTAGATTCCACTATGAAAAGGAACATCATTTTATCATCTATCCCTTCAACACCCAACAGAATTTTCTTTGTTTTGATAGTATCATCACTCAACCTTTGGTCCAACGTGCTCAACATTTCAATACATAACAATTCATTCATCATTGGAATTAATGAACTGCCTTTAATTTGGTTTATGTCTCGTTAAATGCAGAGACCAAAGTATATGCAGTATGTCACATAAGCATTTTATGCCACTTATTGCTAACAATGGTTGAGTAGACAATTGCCACCATCCTCATTTTCTGAACGGCTCACACAGTACTGCAAACAGTCCTCAGGCAAGGATTCCCAATTGTTATAGCTCTGAACAAAAAGTTAAGATCCTGGGTGAGGAGAGATATACAAGCTGCCCTTTATTAAATCGTATCCCCTCTCTCTCACACACAAGCTGGGTTGGTTGTATCAAGGTTGATCTAAAAGTCGATCGTTTTCTTTGTGGATATGTTTCTACCAGACTAAATCAGTTAACCAGATTCATTGGTTGTTTTCAGATATATTGTTCCACAAGACTTTCCCAAATAAATGTTATGAACTCAAACTCAAGAATAGCATTGACCATTTGAGTCAGGCATTCCATGTGTTGTTGCAGTAATCATGATTATTGCAGTAAATGTCTTACAATCCTGGCACCCCCATTTTATTTCTTGATTCATAATCAATCCCGAAGTGATTCTTTGCTATTTCTTATCTCCACCCAACATTTTGGTCATCTGAACCAAGATCATTGCTTATTGTTGTCCTACTGTCATCTTTATTATCAGAGCTAACACATCTCTGATTCCTTTTCTGATATTGTTCTGAAATGTCAAATATGATTTCATATTCGGTTCATGGTCTTGCTCACTCTGTAATGGGTACCATGCCATGCCCATTTATTTCAATGTGTACTGGCAAATCATCCATCTTAATACAAATGTTGTAAGCACTCAAATAAAGAGTTTTTAATTCTGTCATGTTTTACCATTTTCCCCTACTCTGAACATTGCACCTTTATTCAAAAAGAATGCAAAGGAGGACAGATGATAATAAACCTGTCAGTCTGATGTCAGTGGTGGGTAAATTACAAGCCTCAATGCTGAAAAACAGCATTTAAACGTTACTTAGAAAGATACAAATAAATCAGGGACAGTCAGCGTGGTAATTTTGAAAGGAACATCACGCGTTACTAAATTAATTAATTTTTTTTGAAGAAGTATTAAGAAGGATTGAATGTGAAGAGACTAGCAGATGTTGGCTATGTGAACTTTAGTAAGGCATTTAACAAGATCCCCCATGGATTGGTTAGAATAATTAAAGCCCATGGAATACAGCAGAATACAAGTTGGATCCAAAATTGGCCGAGAACCAGGAAACAAAGGGTAGTAATGGTCGACAGATGTTTTTGTGAATGGAAAACAGTTTCCAGTGGTGTTCCACAGCGATCAATATTGGGGCTGTTGCTGCATGTTTTATGAATATTAATGATTTGGACCAGAATGTGAGAGGCATGAGAGGGAAATTTGCAGGCTACACAGAAATTGGTCAGGTAATTGATAGTGAAGAGGATGACTGTTGATTGCAGGATATCAATGGATTGGTTGAGTGGGAAGAACAGTGGCAGATGGAATTCCATCCAGAGAAGTGGAAGGTTATTCATTTGGGGAGGGTAAACAAATCAAGGGGAGTATGCTCTAAATGCCAGGTTCCTGAATTGGGTAGAGAGAATAAGAAACCTTGGACTGCATGATGGTGACAGGAAGGTAGATATGATAGCATTTGGGATACATCCCTTCACTGGGCAAATACAGAAGCAGGGATGTAAAGCTGGATCAATACAAGATATTGGTTAGGCCCCAGCGAGAGTCTTGTGTACTCGGGCGACTGTCTGTGTGGAGTTGGCATATTCTCCCCATGTCTGCATGGGCTTCCGCCAGGTGCTCCGGTTTCCTCACATGGTACAGAGGTGTGCAGGATAGGTGGATTGGCCATGCTAAATTGCCCTTAGTGTCCAGGGATGTGTAGGTTAGGTGTATTAGCCATGGGAAATGCAGGGTTACAGGGATAGGGTCAGAGGATGGGTCTGGGTGGGGTGTCCTTTGGAGGGTTGGTGTGGACTGGTTGGTCTGTTTTCTGGCACTGTGGGGATTCTATAAATTCTGGTCACTACATTACTTCAAAGATAGGTTCTCTAGAGAGAACAGAGAAGACATATAAGAATTCTGGCAAGACCTTGAAAATTGCAGCAGCTAGGAAAGATTGGATAGGCTAATTTTATTTTCCTTAGAACACTGGATTGATGGATGACTTGTTTGGGGTGCATTATATAATGAGGGGCTTAAATAGAGAGGTAAGGTAAAGGTTTCCCCTAGCACAAAGGTCAGTTACTGGGACACAGATTTATGGTGATTCGAAGAAGGATTACAGAGAACATTGCTACACGTCACTAGGGTAGTGCACTAGAAATAAAGCCCCATTTCTTTCTCAAATTTCCTGAGCATTCATAAGTCAGATGTTTATAAATTGGGAACATTCTGTATGCATAAGCTAAGATCTTGTCCAACCCTGAGGTAAGTGGCACTATGTTTGAAGGTGAGCAGGGCAGATGATAAGTGTGTTCACAAAGCACACAGGGAATTGGCTTGCAGCAGTGATCACATAAAACACAGTAGAAAGCATCCTTACGTGATACTGAGAACTACAGATGCTGGGGAGTGGATAAAGAGTGGAGCTGAAAAAAGACACAGCAGGTCAAACAGCATCAGAGGAAAAGGGGAGTCAACATTTCATAGAACATAGAACATAGAACATAGAAAAGTACAGCACAGGACAGGCCCTTTGACCCACGATGTTGTGCCGAGATTTAATCCCAATGTCAAATATAGTAACTTAACTTACGCACCCCTCAACTCACTGTTATCCATGTACATATCCAGCAATCGCTTAAATGTCCCCAATGACTCTGGTTCCACCATCACAGCTGGCAACGCATTCCATGCATTCACAATTCTCTGCGTAAAGAACCTACCTCTGACATCTCCTTTATACCTTCCTCCTAACATCTTCAAACAATGACTTCTTGTACCAGTCGATCCTGTCCTGGGGAAAAGTCTCTGGTTATTGATTCTATCTATTCCTCTCATTATTTTGTGCACCTCGATCAGGTCTCCACTCTTCCTCCTTCGCTCCAGAGAGAAACGTCCAAGCTTATTCAACCTTTCTTCATAAGGCAAGCCCTCCAGCCCAGGCAGCATCCTGGTAAACTTTCTTTGCATCCTCTCCAAAGCCTCTGTAAGGACAGCATAGTGGCACAGTGGTTAGCACTGCTGCCTCACAGCGCCTGAGACACAGGTTCAATTCCCGCCTCAGGCAACTGTCTGCGTGGGTTTCCTCCAGGTGCTCCGGTTTCCTCCCACAGTCCAAAAATATGCATGTTAGGTGAATTGGCCATGCTAAATTGCCCATAGTGTTAGGTGAAGGAGTAAACGTAGGGGGAATGGGTCTGAGTGGGTTGCTCTTCAGAGGGTCAGTGTGGACTTGTTGGGCTGAAGGGCCTGTTTCCATACTGTAAATAATCTAATCTATAGTAGGGCAACCAGAACTGGACACAATATTCCAAGTGTGGTCTCACCAGGGACTTGTAGAGCTGCAGCAAAACCTTGTGGCTCTTAAACTCGATACCCCTGTTGATGAAAGCCAAAACACCACATGCTTTCTTTACAACCCTATCCACTTGGGTGGCAACTTTGAGGGATCTACGTGCTTGCACACCCAGATCCCTCTGTTCCCCCACACTGCCAAGAATCCTGTCTTTAATCCTATATTCAGCATTCAAGTTTGACCTTCCAAAATGCATCACTTCACATTTATCCAGGTTGGCCGTTTCTCAGCCCAGCTCTGCATCCTGTCTATGTCACGCTGCAGCCCCCAGCTCTGCATCCTGTCTATGTCACGCTGCAGCCTACAATAGCCCTCAATACTATCAACAGCAACCTTTGTGTCATCGGCAAATTTACTAACCCACCTCTCAACTTCCTCATCCAAGTCATTTATAAAAACTACAAAGAGCAGAGGCCCAAGAACAGAGCCCTGCAGGACCCCAATCAACACTGACCTCCAGGCAGAATACTTTCCATCTACAACCACTCTCTGCCTTCCGTCAGCCAGCCAATTCTGAATCCAGGTAGCCAAATCTCCCTGTATCCCATACTTCCTGACTTTATGAATGAGCCTACCATGGGGAACCTTAACAAATGCCTTGCTGAAATCCATATACACCACATCCACTGCTCGACTGTCATCGACCTGTCTTGACACCTCCTCAAAGAACTCAATAAGATTTGTGAGGAATGATCTGCCCCTCACAAAGCCATGCTGACTGCCTTTAATCACACTGTGCTTTGCCAAATAGTCATAAATCCTATCCCTCAGAATTCTTTCCAAACCTTTGCTGACCACAGACATAAGACTGACTGGTCTGTAATTGCCAGGGGATATCCCTATTACCCTTCTTGAAAAGAGGAACAACATTTGCCTCCTTCCAATACTCCGGTACGACTCCTGTGGAGAGTGAGGAGGCAAATATTCTCGCCAGCAGCTTAGCAACCTCCTTTCTCGCTTCCCAGAGCAGCCTAGGATAAATCTGGTCTGGCCCTGGAGACTTATTCATCTTAATGTTTTCCAAAATATCTAGCACATCAACTTCAGGTCTGGACCATTCATCAGGACTCCATAAAACATCTTTAGCCTCACAAACTCTGTTTAGGCCTCTGCCACACTGAGTTCCATCTGAATACCCAGCTGCCAACTTACATTAGTGTCAGCAGGTTGATATCTGCCTAATCTTTGCTGACTTCAAAGTGGTGAGCTGTCATTGGATGTCCATTTGGACAAGTGGCCAATCGAGTACACATGGGTGGCTTATTGTACTTTCTCAGTTTTTCAGCATTTATATCTCCTGATCACCCTGGAGTTCAAAGTTGCTTCATTCTGGAGTTGCAGGACGTTTTGTGTTTATTTCAAATTTGACACGATGCAGAACTTACACCTGAGGTGTTGTGAGCTTTAAACACAGATTTAAGCTGAGAAATTGAAACAGCATCAATGATAATCCACAAGCAAATTGAACTTAAATCTCCCACTCTGCTGAAGCTTAGTCATTCCTGTCTCCTCTAATACCGAAAGAGTCTGTGACTATAAGCTTCAGAAATATACAGAATGGGTTCATAAGTGCCAAGTAGCATTTGTGTCATGTAAGTGCCAGACAATGTTCATCGATTAAGTGATAATATAACCTCCCCTTGTTATTCAAAGTGTCACCAGTACCAAGTCCCCTGTGAACAAAATTCTGGAAGCATTGTCACTGATCCAAAATTGAACTGGACCAATTATATGAATAGAAGCTTTAGAATGCTTGGAGCTCAGTGGTAATATCCCTACTTCTGAGTCAAGAAGTTGGATTCAAGTCTGACATACTCTGGAGTTGTGCCAATACGTCTCTTGAACAGGTTGAGAGAGACAAGTTTATAAAATATTGAGAGGCATAGAGTTAATGGTAGTTGTCTTTTCCCTAAGATGGGGAATTTCAAGACCAGGGGGCACATTTTTAATGTGAGAGGAGAGAGATTTAAAAAAACATTGCAGGCAATTTTTTTATACAGAGGGTGGTTCATGTGTGGAATGAATTTCCTGAGGAAGTGGTGGATGTGGGTACAATTTCAACGTTTAAATACATTTGGATTGATGCATGATTAGGAAAAGTTTGGAGGGATATAGGCCAGGAGCAGGCTGGCAGGACTAGTTTAGTTTGGGACTATGTCATAGGCTGGTTGAACTGAGGGGCCTGTTTCCGTGCTGTATGACTCGATGACTCTATGACTCTAAATTAAAGCTTGAAATTTCAATAAATCACCATACACCCATGCAAACATTTCTATCCTGGGCTGTCAATTGCATTCCTATGAAGCCTAACGTGAACTAGAGGAACAAGATCTTAGTTTTTGTTTCGTCACTTTACAGCCTTTAGTTGAATTCCACAACTTCAGAGCATGACCTCTGTATCCTCCAATCTTCGTAAATCCTCTGATTGCCTCCCCCACAATCCACACACACACGCACACACACTCACCTGACCCATTTTATCCTGATCACATGTCAATTACTCCTGTTTAGATCTCTATCATCCCTTGACAAACATTAGCAACTCTTTTGCCTTCAGCTCTGAGCACCCTTACCAGCTGTTCGTCCTTCCCCTCTGTATAGGATTGGTTAGCTCTGTTAGCTGGACTGCAGCTGAGTGATGCTACCAGCATGGGGTTCAATTCTTGCACGGGCTGAGGTTACCACGAAGGTCCCTCCTTCTCAACCTTTCCCCTCACCTGAGATGTGGTGACCTTCAGATTAAACCATCACCAGATGCCTCTCCTTCATGAGAAGGAGAACAATGGTGACTTTACTTTAACAGCATCAAAAACCTACTTTCCAACCACTTCTTGCTCTTAAGAAGAGTCGTACTGGACTTGAAACACACATTCTGGTTTTCTCTCTCTATAACTGCCACCATACCTGCTGAGTTTGTCTGGCACTTTCTTTTTCAGTCATATAAACACTTTCGCCACATAAGCAGGTCAGAGGGCAGAAATTCTGTAGCAGATTCTGAATTCCCAAAGTTTGTCCACAAGGCACAAGTTAGGAGTATGTCAGTGTTCACTCAAGCTCCAACAACATTCAAAAAACTCAACACCATGCACCAAAAATCAGCTCATTTGATTGGCACCCCTTCCAGTGCTGTCAACAATCCCAATCTTCCACCATAGCATGTGTACCACCTAAAAGATGCACTGCTACAATTCGCCAAGGCTTCCTTCAGACTCGTGACCTCTATCACCTAAAAAGATAAGGGCAGGAGATAAATGAAACATCAACAATGACAAGTCTTCCTCTTGGCCATACATCATTTCAACTAGAAGATATGTTATTGATTATACCATCGTTGAATCAAAATGCTTGAATTTCTTACATAAAGCACTGTAGGTGTGCCTACTTCCTACAGACTTCAGTTGTTCAAGAAGGCAGCTCAGCTTCTCTTGGGCAATTAGAGATTGGCAATCAATTGCCAGTAAGACTCATAAACCATGAACAAATGAACAAAAAACATCCTCTCTTTCAGTGGTTGTAGCTGAAGACATTATTCGTATATTCTATTAGTACAAGTGATACAGCCAACTCTGACAGTAATCCAGGTTATTAGAGTTTAAATTACTGCTAACATTGAAAGCAATCCAGACTATTAGCAATGGAATTATTGCTAATACTGACAGTAATCCAGGTGATTAATGCTGGAATTACTGCTGACATTAAAAGTGGTCAACATTATTAGTGCATGAATTAGAGCTAACATTGATGGCAATCCAAGCTCCATTATTAAAAGTGCTAAACCTTTCCATCTCTCCATCTCTGTCTTTCCAACTCTCCAAAGTTCATTAAAATAGATTTTTGAGCTGGAGTTTGGGAAATGGCTCACAATTTGAGATCTGCTTTTGGCCATTTCTATTGTAGCTGGCAGAACAGAAAGTTGCTGTTAGCTCCTTGCTTAGGACTAGCATTGGCCTGAACAGGAAGTTGCTTAATGTGTTCAGGCCACCGACTAATGATGATGTATTTCAACTCTTGTAGCTTTTCAGCACTGCATATAAAATGTCATTTTTCAGACGATTGATTGTGACCGTAATGAATAAGGTAAATATGAAGACTGTCCTCTATCGCATGTTTAGTGATATCTACCTTAGATTCAGTGATATGTTGTTATAGTTGACTGACTTTGGAAGCCAACTCAGACTAGTTTTTTTTAGATTAGATTACAGTGTGGAAACAGGCCATTCGGCCCAACAAGTCCACACCGACCCGCCGAAGTGCAACCCACCCGACCTATTCCCCTAACACTAGGGTCAATTTAGCATGGCTAATTCACCTGATCTGCACATCTTTGGACTGAGGGAGGAAACTGGAGCACCCGGAGGAAACCCACACAGACACGGGGAGAATGTGCAAACTCCACACAGGAGTTGGGAATTGAACCTAGGTCTCTGGTACTGTGAGGCCACAGTGCTAACCACTGTGCCACCCTGCTGACTACTTGTGATTCTTATTTTGAATCCTGGTTTGTATTAGTGTATTAGGTCATAGCCACTGGATTTTGAAGGTATTTGGTGGGGCATTTTTTTGTATATCATTTCCAAAAGATTATGATTAGTCTGGATTGTAAGGTGTTTACCAAAGAGTTATGTTTCAAATTACTGTATTTCAAATACAGTATCACTGTAAAAGTTTTTCTTTAGAAGTAGGAATAGTTTGCATTAGTGTTGATTGGGATTTTCCAGTATGTAAGTAATTTGAAATAACCAATATTACTGTTTTGCCCATATTACTTACATCTCTAATTTCCCAATTCACACCATGTTCAATGTTACTACTGTTGTTTGATGACTTATAAACAACCAATGTTTTATGTCCATCACAATTCCTTACCTTCACTCAAACTGATCTTACATCTTGGTCTTTCAATCTGAAGTTCTCTATCACAAGAATACAAATCTCTCTCTCCCCTACTAAAGCACTTCATTATTAACAGCTCCTTTTCCTTCTTGCTTTTCTATCATTAAGGACAAGTATCCTTGGATATCCATCTACTAAGCTTGATGACCTTGTATCCATGATTCAATCATATCCATTTATTGCAATTTGTTCAAATCATTAAGAATGTTGTGAAGCTGGGTATGCATGGCTGCAGCCAGGCCAAGAGCAAAGGATGGCTTATGGGTCAGCTATTTAGTGGGCGAGGATACAATTTCTGACATCGGTGACTGTGCTGAGAATGTTGATGGACTGGCATTGAAGTGTATGCTGATGAGAATGGGAGCTGCTCTGCTTCAATTTGACAAGGGCATCCTGCATAGCCTCCTGCTCCACAGACTTTACTCTGTTTCACTGTCAAACTCACCCAGGCCCAGAGATTTTGGGCTGCGTTTTACAGTTTTTGGCTAAATCTGAGCTGTGTTGAAATTTTTTCAAGGGATTTCTGCCACAAGATCTATCAAATTTCCTTGCTATATTTTAGTAAATTCACCGCATGAGCTACCTACCCCAGTGTTATGATGATTCTCATATTTGATTTTGGCCGCATTGTACCTATGCCATTCCCAAAACACTCAGCAGATACCAGCCAAAAGACCTGCAGCCCTTGATCCTGTTCCCTCTTTGAAACACTGCTGTGTACCCCCCAACAAGTGTTGGCAACCCATTACTTCCCCTCATTAGCAATGTCATCGGGAATTTACTAAGCCACACTGTTCATGGCTGGTTTAGCTGACATTCCCTTGCATATACAACCCCATTCTCTCATCCACATTGCTGTTTAGCTACCACATCACATACTTTACCCATCAATACCTATATCCTATCTGGACACCCTCTAATTCAGCACTATCTTGATGCCAGTGCCACAGTTTAGAGCCACAGTTTGTTATTTACCATTAGAGGAACATCACATGTTGGGAAACAAGTGGACAAATCTCAGCTTACCCTTTTATTTACCAACAGCAGAAGTGATCCGTAAACAAAATAAATAGAGGCTGCAGTCCATCCCAACAATGCAAACCAAATTTTGACTTCATGATGGATGAATATTTTGAAGTCACAATGGTCTGCTGCACCAGCTCTCATATATTTGAACCAGGTGTCAACCAAGTTCTGTCTGGCCCATCATACCCAATGCAGTTGAACGCTGTCATGGACAAGGAGGATTTCCTCATTCCCAATATCCTCATCTTCATTGTCACACCATTTCTCTCATTCCTCCAGTTCTTCAGCATCCATCATATTGTCTCATTGCCTGCTCTAGTTGTGCAGAACACAGCATGCCAGCATGATCTGTCACACTCTGTCTGGATTAGACTGGAGGGACTGCCAAACCAGTCTAAACAGCTCTGCAGTCTGCTTTACAACAGACTTGAAGGGACCATGAGCAGTAATGTATCTGTGCTCCACAACGCACAACACTTGTGCAATAGTGTTATGATCTATCGTCACAGTGGGTATCCCTTGGACCCATAACCAATCCTGTAAAGCACCTGACTGTTCAAGCACATCAGGTACATGAGAGATGTTGGCAGCTCTCAAAACAGTTGGCACATGCCTTTAGGTAATAATAATGTTTATCACAGATCACCAGAACTATTGATAATGTATCGCATGAGGATAACTACTCCACAAGCAAAGGGTAAGAGAAAGAGAAACATTTCCATGAACTTCTCCAGCCAATATGGATTGAAACAAAGCTACATTCCTACAGACTTATATAAAATTGGTAACTCTACAGCACCACATACCTCACTGGAAAGCTGCAGTCATAACGAGATTTTGTTGAAGATGCTAAGTCCTTATCTTTCAATTCACATTCATTCCAAACTTCATACCCCAAAGACATTGAGGTGGAGAGAATGCAGAATCACTCAGGGCTCCTTAGTGTGCTTCTCTACTTGACCTGCTCCCATGTTTAAAATAAATAGATCAATAATTACCTTCAAAGAACACACACAATAAATTCACATAAATATCTTAGCCAAAGTACAAATGGGAAAAGTATATCACACTCAGTGTTTGTCCAACAGGTTCATGGAACCCTAATTTTCTAATCACTAGATAATAGCAAGATTCCTTTTCAAATTTTGAGGAGCCATTTTAGAAGCTTTCAGTCAAAGAATTGTATGTAGTATTATTGTTCAGAACTGATTATATCAAGCTTCCCTGCAATTGTTGCTCCAGCCAGTTCCAGTTACCAGACAAGTAATTAAACATGATAGTAAAACTTGTTTTTTCAGTTTCTCATTGCAGATGAACTCACCAATTTTGTAATGAATCCATGAGAATGAACAATTTGTTCCTCATGGCCTAATGTGATATGTAGAAGGCTAAGACCTATTGTTAAAGGTAATAGATTCCACATGACAGGATGAAAGTGGAGCAAGCTGCTATTTAGGTATCAGTGAAAAATGTCCCCTGTGCAATGACCGACATCTGTTTTATTTCATGGTACATGCACTGCATTACATAAATCGCATAGTTTAACGGTGCATGCAATTTACAAGTGATCCTGTGATTTAAGTCAGAATTTTTGCTTGGCTTGTCATTGTCCAAGTGCAAACTAATCCTGCCAACAGAGCAATATAATTGCTTTGCATTTTAATTCTCGTGTCAGTATCAAACCTGTACATTACAGTAGTTTTTTTTCCAACCGGAGATTGGGAAGGGATGTTGCAAGTAGCAGCTGGGAATCAGATAATATTTGCCTTATTTGTCTGAGCACTCCATTTCTGTGTTAATCCATGGCTGTGTCATAATCTCGTTCCAATTGAATTTATCAACATGCCTTAAGAACAGCAGAACATGTGTTAGCTATTCGCCCCATCAAGCCTCTTCTCCCACTCAATTAGATTATCAATGATCTATATTTTAATTCCTTCCCCACTTTGCTTCCAAAAGCTTTAATACCCTAGCCTATTAAAAATTGACTACTCTCAGTTTTGAAACTTTGAATTGAAAATTCACTTTTTTTCGGGTGTCCCTTCTGTGGCCAGCTGTGATGCTGTCACAGTGAGGGGGATCATTGGGGTGGTGTAGTTAGCTAATAAGAGAAGTACAGTAAGATGAGGTGAGAAATCTGACTGGGCCTCATGAGGAAAAATTCTCCTTACAACTCAATAAAGCTGATACTTAGTCAAAACCAACTTATATTCATCTCTAAATATCTCTCCATCATTAAAGTTGGTCTGCCTTGCTGACCCACAGCATCCTTCTGTACAGCTATCTTCAGAACAAACTGCCTTCCAATACCATATGTTCATCTATAGCCAGGCATTTCCCAACTTCGTTTTAACAGCCAGAACTCAACCTTACCCTCTGGTTAATATCCTCTTATACCTATGCCTCACTGTTGCCCTCCACTCCACAGAAAAGAACATTTCTTGACTCACAATGCTCTGCTTTTATTTCCTTAAAGTGCTGAACTCAAGAGAGTCTGAAGATGATTCGCTGGTGATAACCACATTGATGATTACTGGCCTTGTACCCCCATCTTATCTACTGGGAAGGAGCATTCCTTTCAGGAGTCAGGAACATCCTGTTGTGAATGGCTGAGCTTTCTGAAGCACTGATATACACACATGTTCAGAGAGTTGCTGTTCTGCCTAGGGAATCTCACCTCCTTGCAGCTGGATCCCTGGGGTGCATCCTGTCTTTCTCATGGCTAGCGTGTGGCAGAGGAGAATGCTGGTGCTGCTGTCGGTGTTGCTGATGCTGCTGTGCTATTAGTATTGACGCTGCTACTCCATCACAAATGCAAAGTGGAATTGTACATGCAGTTCTCTTACTGCATTGATGTTGTCAGCAGGGATGTGCAGTTCAAGGGGAGTGAAGCATGAAATGTCTTCCAAGAAATTTACAATCACTTGTCAAGCAATGAAATCACTCTCTGAGAAGAGATGTTGTGAACACCAATCTCTGATCTAGGCAGAACTGCAGCTATTCCTTTTGCTCCTTAAAAGCTACCCAGTCTATCAGTACACTAAATAAGCTCTGTCCACTGCATTCTTATCAGGATGGTACTTGCAGATGTAAAACAGCTTAGGAATCCCATTCACTGCCTGTTAAAGCCAGAAATTCTGAGCTAAATTCTGAGTTAATTGTGGAACTAAATGTTTACTTACTGACATGAGAGACAATCAAGTAATGATGCCCCACTCCTGCAGCTTCACCCAGTATAAGTGCAGAAGTGAGCAGAAGTATATCAACATTCCAACAAAAAGACACTTGGCCTTAATGCCTCAACTCATGATCAAATCTCCCTGCCTTCCTCCACCCTCTATCCTGCCTTAATCTTGGAAAAGTTGAATTATTCTCTCATTGAACATTAGTCAGACCAATGCTATTGAGTACATCTGCAGTTACAAAATTCCTGTGTTTGCCATTGACTGTATCTCTCTCTCTCTGGGATCTCTCGTTCTGGTTAGTGTCTCAGTTTGAACTGGATTGTTTACAATATTGTTAACCTTTGGACCTCTGAAGTTAACCTCTAATTCCACATTCTCTCAATCATGCAAATTACTTGTCTGACTTTTGCTGAAATGAGGCTTATTCTGACAAATTGTTTCATCGTGTACACATCAGGTCAAACACAAGAATACTAAATTTCAAATAGAGCAGCAAAAGCAACAATTTGCACTGCATGAGAAAAGGGGGCTTTTTTGGTACGTTATTTCTAATTGATCAAGATGTTACCATGGAGAATGAACTAGAAAGCTATTATAGCCCATATTTTGTTTAATACAAAAACATTGGAATGCCTATGTATATTCCTTCTATCTGCAGATCACAGGTTGCTGCATATGTTAATGTATAGCTTCTACCAAGCATGAGTGGATTGAACTGACAAATTTAATAATTTTAAATCTTAATCTTGAGATTGGAATGATCAGTAGCTCTGTTCTATGCAATGGTAAGCTAATTACTGTTTCCAGTCTACTGTTGAATAATTATATAAAAACTTCATTGTAACAGATTTATCATCGGTCTTCAGAACTGTTGTCCACCCCATCAGTTGATCCAATCCAACAATAGCTAATGAAGACTATGAAATAATACAAGTAAAATCTTCCAATGTCACCATTGAATTTTAATCTTTCTAACACACTTTAGATTCATGATTATTGCTAACTGTGCCTCTGTTGAATGTTATAATCACTTGGACTAATCCCTCAAGCTGAAAATAGACAAGTTAATTATAGTATCCAACAGTCCAATACCTGCTGCTCGGGTTAATTTGTGCAGTGTAAATGAAGATTTCAGGAGTTGCCTCCTGAAAAAGTGTAAAACTTACTGCTGTGCTGGGTCAAATTAAGTAATCTACACTGAAAGCGATCTTGTTATTTAATTATATGCAAGAATATTTATTTTTTAATATTAGTAATTAATTATAACTTAAATATATTACATTTAGTCATGTGCAAATAACCATTGTTTGAAGCATATTTATAAAAATGTTCTAATAAGTCAAACAGAAAGCTGCAAAATAAGGACGATAAGGACAGAATTGTTTAGTTATATTAAAAATCTTTCATGGGATTTGTGCATTGCTAGCTAGGTGAACATTTATTGCACATCTCTAATTACCCTTGAGCAGATGGTGGTCAGTTTCCATCTGTAATCACTGCAGTCCATGTGGTGAATAGTCACAGTGCTACTATGGAAGGAATTACAGCAATTGAAGCAGCAACTGTGAAAGAACAGCGATATCCTTCCAAACCAGGATAAAGTGTAGCTTGGGAGGGACCTTACTGTAATAGTGTTCCAATGCATCTGTTTAGTTTGTCTATCTATATGGTAGAGGTTGTGGGTTTTAAAGTTGTTGTCTAAGGAGCCTTAGTGAGTTGACCGGTTGTAAAAGCTGTAAAGAATGTGACTGAGTTAAAGGGACAGGAATGTCAGTTAATGCACAACTTATTTCAACACTGCTGAAGTGAAAGTTAAATTGTGTGTGCATGCTAATGCACTCAAAGCGCACAATTGATCCCTGCATCCTACAGATACTGTATTTTAGTGGGATTCTTCTCATAAAACTGATCCAAAGTATTTGTCGCTTCTTCAAACAACTGAAATAAATTAGCCAAATAAGGTTTCCCTTTCACAAAATCCTTTAACTTTGGTGACACTTGTGCTCTGTGCCTGTAATTCAGATTTCAAGCCTGGTTGTCTCTTTGCTTTTCCTCTCACTATATTACTGTCTTTCTAGTAATTCCAGGCCTCAATGTGTGTGACAGAGGTGGAAGTCACGTTTTCAATCTGCTACCCATCAGTAACACTTGAAAGCGGTGACCCATTCAATAGTAGTGAAGATCAATAACTCAATAAAGCAAGATTGAGGTCATCGCTTTTTCATCAATAAAATCATTTGAAACTCTCTCTCACAGAATTTCTGTAAGACCGTAAGATAAAGGAGCAGAATTAGGCCATTCAGCTCATCAAGTCTACTCTGCAATTTGATCATCGCTGATATGTTTCTTGAGTGGAGAGTGTGGTGCTGGAAAAGCATAGCAGGTCAGGCAGCATCTGAGGAGCAGGAGAATCGATGTTTCGGCCATGAGCCCTTCATCAGGGATGCAATTCCCATTCCTGATGAAGGGCTTATGCCCGAAACATCGATTCTCCAGCTCCTCGGATAATGGCTTACCTGCTGTGCTTTTCCAGCATCACACTCTCCACTCTGATCTCCATCATCTGCAGTCCTCATTTTCTTCATATTTTGCTACATAAATGGCACTGTATATCTATAAGTTGTGATCATCGTTTTAATCTAATATTTCTCCCCTTCATTACAAATCCTAAAGCTTGCATTGCTTATCTCTCAGTTTGATATTTGATCTAGGTTTTGAATTTAACTAAAGTGGCCACTTTCAGATGCCTATGAATATCACAGTTGATCACTATTATCTGCAATGCTATTTTAAAGGCAACAATAGGGTTTAATGTCAGCTTTAAATGGATTGTAGTCTCTATTTTTAGTTGTCAACGTTTCAGTTCTATTTGGGTCATACTTTCCATTCATCGAAACTGTCAATACAATAACTCATTCCAAATTATTCCAATCTAAAACTATAAAAACAGACTCAAAAACATTTTAATAATTTTTGCTGCAATTTTTAACTCTGAAAGGCCTTTTGGCAGGGTGCCTATTGATCTTTACCTCTCCTTCACATTGTTAACAGTCATATTATTTGCAGTTATAAAAAGATGACTTTATTCCATCTGGAAAAAGAAAAGTTACCCTTTACGAATGATTAACAGCGAATGATGTTGTTATTCTGCAGTAGTATTAAAACTTAGGAAATAGAAGCAGAAGTAGACCATTGGGCCCTTCATGCCTGCTCCACCATTCAGTAAGATCATGACAGTTATCTTTGTGTTCAGACTTTCACGTTCTTATCGACCAATGACAACCCTCAGTTCCTCACCTAACAAGAATTGATTCATCTCTGTATTGAAAATCTTCAATGACCCCACCTCCATCGCCTTCTCAGGCAAAGAGTTCCACAGTTGTTTCAGCCTCTGAGAGAAAGCCATAACCTCGATGCCTTTGATAATCAAGAACCTATCAATCTCTGTCTTAAATGTACTCTATAAATTTTTGCAGCAATGAGCTCCATAGATTAACCACCCTCCAACTGAAGAAATTCTTCCTCATCTCATTTCCAAGGAGTTATTATACCGAGGCTGTGCAAATTTGGCAACAATGCCATCTGTTCCTTCGTCCAGATTGTGAATGTATAATGGGAATAGTTGTGTTCCCAATATGGATTCCTGCAGAACTCTACTAGTCACTGGCTGCTATCCTGAAAAAAAAAACATATTCTCCAACTTCTGCCAGTCAGCCAACTTTCTATCCATGCGAGTACCTTGCCCTTAACACCATGGGCTTTAATTTTATTTAGCAGCTTCTTGCATGGTACCTTGTCTGGAAATCTAAATAGATCACATTCATTGGCTCTCCTTTGTCTAATTTGCTCATTAACTCCTCAAAGACTTCTAACAGATTTGTCAGGTATGGCCCACCTTGAAGAAGCCATGCTGACTCAGTCCTATTTTACCATGCACTTCCAAGTACTCCGCAATCTCATCCTTAATAATGGACTCAAGCATCTTACCAATGACCAAAGTCAGGCTAACTGACCAATAGTTTCCTGTCTTCTGCATCTCTCATTTTTTAAATGGAAATGTTACATTGGTCATTTTTCAGTCCTCTCGGAATATTCCTGACTCCAGAGATCTCTGAAAGATCACCACCAAGTTATCTCCTTCACTATTCTAGGATGTAGTCCACCTGATCTGGGTGATTTATCCACATTCAGACCTTTCAGCTTCCCCAGCATCTTCTCCTCAACGATGGCCACTACAGTCACCTCTAACCCCTGACTGTATTGAAGTTCTGGTATTCTACTGGTGTCTTCCATCAACATTGATGAAAAGTACATATTCAGTTCTTCCATCATTTCTTTGTTCCCTCTTACTACTTCTCCAGCTTCCCTTTCAAACATCCACCTTGCCTGTCTCTTACCATTTATATATTGAAATTATTTCTTGCAATCTTCTTTTATATTACCAGCTAGCTTACCTTCATATTTCATCTTCTAACCTTTATTCTTTCATAGCTATCCTCTGCTAATTTTTGAATGTTTCCCAGTCCTCTGGCTTTCCACTACCTTCATGACATTGTATGATTTTTCTCTTGCTTTTATGGTGTCCCTGAATGCACCTGTCAGCCATGGTTGCCTTATCCTTGCCTTAATCTGTTTCTTCTTCATTGGGATGAATATCTGCTGTGCCACCTGACTCCCCCCCCCCCCCCACTAGAAACTCTTGCATTGCTACTCTACTTCTTCCTGTTATCGTCCCCTTTCAATCCACTCTGGCCAGCTCCTCCCTCATGTTTTTGCAGTTACCTTTACTCTATTGTAATAGTGTTGCATCTGATTTCAGCTTTTTCCTCTCAAAACTTTCTACTTGCTTAAGGATACAAAGGTGAATCGGTAACTGGAATGAAGTCAGAGGCACATGCAAAATTCTCAAATTGATCATTTGCAAACTGAGGCTTTTATCCAACACTGCAATATTGGAAATCCCATGTGCGTAATAAATTCTATTGATGGATTGACGGACTGCATTTGCTGCCAATACTATCCAACTGGTTAACTTCAAACCACCCCAAATAATGATTAATAACTTTCGAAGGCTTCTCGCTTGAACTCAAATAAATCCATGCCTGGTTTGTTGGAAAACTAAGAGTAGAATTGATTCATTCTTTTTCCTAAATGGTTGCAGCACATGGAATGCAGTTAATACTAGTTACATCGATGCAGTGAGTAATATTTGACCACCTTACAGATTTTTACCCTCTTGCACAAAACTTTGTAATCCCCAAATGTCCTTGGTGAAATTTGTAATTAATATCCTGCTGAAGTGCACCTGGTATGATGCAATTCTTGCTGAAGACTAGCAAGTCATCAATGACAGTGAGGTGCTGGTACTGTCTGATATATTGATTTAGTTTAGAACTTTCATGTACATATTCTGGTCATCCTTCCAGGCAATATTTCCAGATTTGAATACATTCTTCTACCTGCTCTATGGTTTGCCTTAATACTTGAAGCATCCATTCAGTACCTAGGGTGTTCTTCATGATTAAGGAGGCATAGCTTTCAAGCTCCTCAGTGGTGTTGATGTCTTTTGGTTCAGTTCCACTAATGGTATTGGTAACTGCTGCTGTTGTTTGGTATTTTCCATCTCCACATTAATTGATTGAATTATACTCATGAGTCTTCATCTGAACTGCTGAATTCTGGATGGCATCTTGATCATGCATTTCATTATTAGAAGAGTGTGGTTTTAGGTCAATTTCAATTTAGGATCATATGCCTCTTACATAATCAGATTTTTTTTTCACATCCTATGTTACTAGTAAAGCTTCTTTTCCAATCATGGAATACTGCTGTTCCATGTCTGTTCATCATCTAGAGACATGAAAAACTGTCTTACACTCAATGATTTCCAGCTTTTGAAACAATACTGCTCCAAGTCCTGCAAAAGATGCATCTGCCATCACTTGAATTGCTAAATGCATATCATTGTGTGCTGAGATTTCTGAAGAAGTTAGGAGTTATTTACTCACGAGGAACAAAGAACTGTGAATGCTGGTGATCTGAAACAAAAGTAGAAATTGCTGGTGTAACTGAGCAGGTCTGGCAGCATCTACGGGAAGGAAGCAAAGCTAATACTTCGGGTCTGGTGACTCTTCATTGTTAACTTGAAAAGTTGAATCCATTTCCTTCCCACAGATGCTGGCAGACCTGCTGAATTTCATCAACAATTTCTGTTTTTGTTCAGAATTTTTCAATCTTTGCAGATTCCAGCACCACTATTGAACCTGTCTCAAAAACCATCCTCAGGCTTCATTGAATTCTCCCAAGCTTAGTATGAATTTATTTACTTGATTTGCCATACCAAGGAATCCTTGAAGTTCTGTGACATTCCTGGTTGGTGAAAATTCTTCTAGAGATTTGACTTTTAGAGATCACATGATACCAGTGGGGTTGGATAATCTTACAACGAATTTTATCTTTAGTTTGGCAAACTCACATTTTTCAATAAGTAGGATGTTTTTGTGATACTCTCAAGATTTTTGTTCTTAAGCTTGCGGGTTCTTTTCAGCTGCTGGTCTTATTTCTTCTTTTAACTATTTCCATTGCTGACATGTTACCTTGGGAGCACTTACTCTCTCAAAAGTTTACTGTTTGAATGCAGGTCATTTTTAATGCAAGAACTCTTTCTACACAGTTAAGTCTTTTTCTACATTCTTTTCACATGAGCTTCAAGCTCCTGCTTCCTTCCAGATCTCTTTACCCATTTGTATGACTGTAATGAAGTCAAGAAGATGAGTAAAAGCTGATCTTTAGTGCTTGCTTTGTTAATTTGTGCGAGTTAAGAACACCTTTTGGTTTGAGGAATCTTGTTGCTTCATTTTTAATATAAATAACACGGTTTCATACTTCTTAAATTTAAATGAAAAGTTTCTGGTTGCTACTGAGATCCCTCCGAGCAATGAGGACAGATAATAGATGCAACAGGATTGTCCACATGTTTTGGATTAATATTAAAATTATCATTGGAGCAAACTGCACAGTAACTATGTTTTTAATGCTGTCTGCTGTAACCTGCTTATAAGCTCTACTGTGGCAAGAACAAGAAGATATTTTGGAGGATTTGTGCTTTCACACAAATCAACTTTATATTCCTGCTTATGTGCAATCACTTTTCTACAGTATGTAGAGAAATTCATAGACTTTAGAACACCTTTGTGCAGCCATAGAAAATGTTAGTGTTGCAGATTTCTAAAGAAATTAAATGAACTGAAATTAAAAATGTTGCGTCTGAGCTGTATAAATTAGCATCAGCATGGTTTGAGGCAAATGCTCCACCATTTAGAGAGATCATACAGAAAACAAGGGAGGTCAAATGTTTCATTATCTAATCAATGTCAGTGTAACCATTTCTCAGCAGGAACTTTTATTGAAAAGGGTTAGTAAGCAATTGTTAAACACATTCAATGTTTCAGACAACATCAAACAAAGTAGGAGTATGTGACTTAAAAATCCTAAAAACTAAAAATAGTTTTTAATGAATTGAATTGACCAGATCTCTCTTTTCTATCATTGTCACCATGTTTGATGAATGTACTCTACGCACATCCAACCACTTCGAGTGGGCTCCTCAATGACTACGAACATTGAACCCATGGAAGTATCGGCATAGATGACGTGTAACCAAGTCAAGGGCTTATCTGGCCATTCCCATGAATGTGGGGCACTGCTGTCAGTAATTTTTGTTCTTGTTGGCAGTCTTGGCGCTGCCCCAATCATCATCCAATCCTGGCTGCCAGACATAACTTCTCACCAATGACTTTATTTTGGAAACCCCTGGGTGACTCTGGTGGGGTTCAGCCAGTATCTGGCAGCAACCTTTGCTCAGGACAATCAATCTTGTTTTCCATAATAAAATGCCATCCTCTGCTGTGACCTGGTCTCACCAGGTCCAGAAGGTTTAAATTTTGGCCTTTTGTTTCCCCCATCATCACCAGGCAGTGATCATTTTATGTCCACAATGTGATATTGTCAACAGTGACCAGAAGGGTGTCCAGAAAGTTTAAAACCAGAATGGACTGCTACTTGGCTTCCGGATGATGTTCCAACTTGTAATTAGAATGAGAGCCCACCACTGACTTCAAACTGAAGTATGGGTGGTACACCTTGTCCTCTTTGAGTAGCCCTAGCAGGGGTCTGTGGTCTGTTACTATTACAAATTTACATCCATATGGGTATTGATGGAACTTTCACACACTGCAGTTGACCACCAAACCTTCCTTCTCTATCTGGGCCTATTTGCGCTTTGCATCAGCTAATATCTGGGAAGCAGACACTAATAGGCATTCCTCTCCATTGAGCTATCTGTGAGCCAATGCTATCCTGATAGCATACAGGGAGGCAGTGCATGTCAGCGCCAGATCTCACTTGGGATCAAAGTATGCCAACACCTTCTTCACTTGCCCAAAGACTTCCTCTTGTCTATGAGACCATTTCCAAGGCTGACCCTTTTCCAATGCCAGATGTAAGGGTGCCAGGATTGAAAGCTGGTTCCATATGAACATTCCATAGTGATTAACCAATCTAAGGAAAGAGCTAAGCTCCTGCATTGTGAAAACTATTGCAAGGTATTTATTCAACTGTCTTTTCTTGGTTCCCCAAAAAATTGTTATTTCTCCAGCCTTATTCTCTAAGTGAACATATTCTTAACGTTCACTTTGGTCTCTTTCTTCCTTTTTGTATGTCCGTCTTGATATCACATGCAAGTTTACTTTCAAAGTTTATCTTTTACATTTTTATGGTCATTATTTGGGCAATAGATGCTAGCCAGCCAGCGACACCCACGTCCCATCAATGATCTTTTAAAAAAGACTTGCAACTTGGAAATGGATCTTGTTGGTATTATAACACTTTGAGATCTTCTGAGGCTATGAAAAATGCTACACTATGACGCATTTCTTTTTAATTTCTAAGTAACTGGGAATGTCAAAACAAGGACACTGTTCCACTGAGCTATAAACCCAAACAGAAACAGAATCAGGAGTTATATCACCCAGCACAACAGACCAAGACACATAAATAGCAAGCAGGACAGAACACCAGTGCTTCATCGGAGGCTCACTGATGATGTTAGCTAACATGGTAACAAAATATCTGAGAACAAAACTACCAGCTCAGCCAGCAAACCTCTATCTCTCTCTCTTCTTTGTAACCATGAAACATCATTTGCAGACAGAATTTGCCTTCCTAGCCTTTCACCAGATGATGGGGCATGGTATATAGACTAAGAGGGAAGAAAACAAATTTAATTCAAAGACTGAGAATCATGAAAAGATAAAAATTAAATTACTTTATATTAAAGTTTATATATTTAAAAGGGTACTATGAAAGGTAACAACATATCTTTTTGATGTTATCTGGTTAACCGTATGCCTACAGTGTAACATTTTTTTAATAACTCATTATTGTGCTTCAAACCTTTATTAGACTGTTTGAACCCGAATAATATTGAGTTTCACTCCGGCCTATTATGAGACACTAACGGTTGCTAGGATTTGTAATTTGCTCCTCCTTGATGTACCAGTAACTAAGACCATTAATTTGTTCTTTCAATATATTGTTAAGTAACTCAACTCTTCATGTCCTAGCAACATCAGTAATAAAGCTTTAATTTGCTCAAGTATAATTGGATCTTTCATCATTCACCATGGTACAGGCTATTTTGTTGTCAAAAGAGGTAACCGTAGGCATAGTGCTAATATAAAATCTAAATTGTTATTGATTAAAGCACAAAGCCAGTACTTGTGCTACAACTAGGAAAAAATTAGGGGCATTGAGTGAAATGAAGTGAGGAAGTGAGTGCACTTCAGGTTTACCAGAAATTGACAATGGGTTTGATGGGTGTAAGCCTACATTCACTAGACTATGTGTTGAGAAAGGAGGAAAACAAGAAGCATTCTATTTATTTCCCATGTGGGCTCGTTAGACCTGCCAATGTAAGATATGTGGTAGAATAAAGCAGTGTACCTGTTGTATTTTGTTTTTATCTATTTAATATTCTAGTTCACTTTGAACAGCTTTGCTGGTGGTATATGATTTTTGTTCTATATTTTGAGACAATAGTCCAGTTTCCTGTGATCCATGGAGAATCCCCTTCAATCCTGATGAGAAATCAAATACTAATTTTCATTTTTGGAATAAGGTAGATCCTGGGCATGTTGATCTGTATTCTTCTTCAAAGTCAGGATGGCATATTTCTGTTGTGGTTCAACGGGTTCTAAGATGACTTACATAATTTTGTTGCATCACTTACAACAATTTCTGAAAAATAATGATTACTTGTCACAAACCTGTTTTCAGTTGTATTGATAACATTATATCAGATTAAATCTATCAGTGAACATTTTTTATATCAAAGAAAGCGGACAGTTATGCCCCATAATGCCATCTAATTGTACTCGGTCATGGATGATTTTACATTTATGCAAACTAGTTTTACAAAAAGCTTGAGCTGTTGCCTATTTTGCACAATTTCAAATGCAAGTTGTGCTCGAATTCCCTATTGCAGCCAGAGCAGAAACTCTACACCTAACTCCCTTTGTTGTTCAAGTGACAGTTTTCTTTCTTAAGTTTAGTTAAATGTTTTGTCTGGACTGTTAGTGCTCAAACTTCCTGACAATTGATCTTTACTGTACGCCAAGCACCACCTGTCCTGCAAATCGAAACTTGGTTGGCTGGACTTTCCAAACATATTCGAACCCTTCGAAATGTAGTGGAAGCGAGTTGTCTCCCATTCTGAGAGATTGCGTTAAGACACTATTTTCTTGACAATTGCAGCCAGAATCCTTTGAAATGAGAAATGGCATTGAACTCCATCAATCAAAAACAGATTTTTTCATAGAATCCCTACAGTGTGGAAGCAGGCCGTCCAGTTCATTGAGTCCTAACTGTCCCTGTGAACAGTATCCCACCCTATCCCTGTAACCCTGTATATCCCTGGACACTATGCGTAATTTACTATGGGTAATAATCCCACCTAACCTGCACATCTGTGGACTGTGGGATGGAAGTGAATCACCTAGAGGAAACCCATGCAGATATGGGGAGACTTTGTAAACTCCACACAATAAGTTGCCCAAGCATGGAATTGAGCTCTGGTCCCTGGTGCTGTGAGGAAGTAGTACTAACCACTGAGCCATTGCGCCACAAGGATCTTAAAGAGCATTATTTCAATAATAATGTAATTGAAATTCAAAACAAGACATTGTTTTCCAATTTCAGTTATATTTAGGCTGTCTTTGAAGGAAAGTAATAAAAAAATTCTATTTGAGGATCAGTAATATTTTTGTATGTGATTTGATTCAGCAGTAAACATTTACCATGTAGGATTGAAAACACTAATTAAATTAATTATTAACTACTGATGTGGTCAATAATGTTAAATTTGAAACGTTTAATTATTTCAAAGCCAGTAAAACAAGTTGCACTTTGTTATCCTTTACTACTACAAGTCAATACATTTACTGTCATTTACTTTGTGCACTGAGAGTAATTGCAATATAAATTGGATATTGAAAATCTTACTGATGCATTAATACCCATTAGAATGCATTCTGAAAGAGTTTTAAAAATATGCACAGAAGTAAATTAAACAAATAATTCAGGAAGCTGAGAACCTTTTAAAGTAAATTCTTGCAAGAAATTACCAGCAAGAAAATGAGTTGCAATTAGAAGATGAATGTATGCCATGGGATGAATTTTAATGTCAATTTTGTCACCCTCTATGGAGGGCATTTCCCCATTAGCCTGAGTAGACTTTCTTATGCTATTTTCCAAAATCTCCTCATTACCTATGGACCAGGTCACACATATATTTCCTCTCACCGTGGCTGGACAGGTGTACCATAGCTGGCACCTCCCGGGATTCCTGTGCCAGCACCGTTTTGAAACATAGTTGTGCACCTGCACAGTGTCAATCCTGAGCAGCTCTGCATGGTTCATATAAATTGCCTCAATCATGACAGACAGAGGAAAATTGGCACCAGCTTTGGCGAGAGTGACCTGGGGCCCTGGTGAAGGGGATCATATGGTGGACAGCTGTCCAACTTCCTCAGGACCAACAGAAGAGACAACAGCGCCAGATCTTGTCAGCCTGGTCCAAGCTTGCCATCCAGATCATGGAGGGAAAGCTAGCAATGCAGGAAGGTGATCAATGACCTTCTCTCCTCACTGAGAGTAAGTGTTACCATCTTCTCTGTGCGACTTAACACTCACTATATCCCTTCCACTCTTGCACTGCATACATCTGCCACCAAAGTTAAAGTGTGCTACTTCCACTATGGCATGCAATATCTTCCCTCACTTGGTCTCAACACCTATCTACCCCCAGTCTATTAACCCTGCATGGCCTCTGCACTGTCTCCTCATTCATTCAGGAATCTTCATCACCTCTTCTCCACCTCCACTGACATTAACAGCTGTGGCATCCATATTCAACTCACTCAATACCTCCTTTTGTCTTGATTTGGACATTAGTGAAACTGAGCAGAGGCTACAGCAATGGATGAATGGACCACACAATAATCAACAGACAGGAGTGTTCCTTCCAGCTGGAGAACACCTCAACATTCCAGGACATTCAACCTCAGACCGTCAGGTGACCATCCTCCAAGGCGGGCTTCGGGACAGGCAGCAGCGAAATGTGGCTGTGCCGAGGCTGATAGCTAAGTTTAGTACCCATAGGGAGGGCCTCAACTGGGACCTTGGGTTCATGTCACACTACAGGTGACCACCATTGCACTATACACACACACAGACACTCCTACATACACACACCCACACCCACATCCACACACACACACAACCACCCTCACATACACACCCCACACACACTCCTTTGTACTTGCAGAGTTACATTGTACTTTGCTCAAAAACTGCATGAATCCATGTAAGACTCTGTGTTAACTCATTTTTTAGATTAGAAGCAGTCTAAACATTATGGCACAGACAACAGCACACAGTGGGTGAACAGCTCCAACACATTATCTGGGCTGACACAAATTGTTAAAGTTAACCTGAGAATGTAACATTTAAAAAAAGTTTTGTGTTGTACATATGAAAGAAGTGAAACTAACATGGTCATTCTAACAGATGAGAGACTTAAACAATCAAGGTATTTTTCAATGTATAATTTCAGTTACATCGCACTGTAAACTTTAGCTATAAATTCTGTGTCTTACAATTGTGTACTCCATAACCACCTGATGAAGGAGCAGCGCTCCAAACGCTGTTGCTTCCAATTAAACCTGTTGGACTATAACCTGGTGCTGTGTGATTTTTAACTTTATCCTTTTGTCTTATTCCAGAAGAAAACAAACCACAAGAAGAAAACAGCAATAGAACAGAGGGAGACTAAGACATGTGGCAAGGTGACCGACATTCAGTTCCTCATCCACTGCAAAGAGATGATCCTCCAAGTGCAGGATACCGGTCCTTGGAAGATAATTGCTACTATGGCAACCAGGATGAATCTTTCCAGGCCGTGATACATTGCTTGTACATCACAGTCATTACTGGGATTGATTCTTGTGAATTAAAGGTGTGGCCAAGAACGCTAAGGCCAGGAATTTTAGCTGACACTGCAGGCCAATGACTAAGGCTCACATACAGCTCACTCTGCGTGTTGTGCCTGTCACTTTCAGCTACATGGTGTGCTTGTTATTTGCAGCATAGTAGAAGAAGACACAGTTTAGCTTCACAAAGTGAGTCACCTAGTCAGCTTCTCAGTCTAGATAACTCCCAAAAGGTTTATATTCCCTTCTTGGTAGCTCTCCCTATTACCTGCATGGGCTTTGATCTTCCCCACAACGACATTCAACACACGTATTTATCTGTTTATCTCCCTACTTTACTCTTCGAGCCCAGGCAAAGCAGTGCACTGTCTCCTCATCAAAGTACTGAAGGATGTCATTCTTGATTTGACTATGGATTGCTTTCTTTAGACTTTGAAACCTGGCCAATTGGTTGAAATACATGCAGTGTATTGTGGCTTAAGTTGGTAGCACATTGTACAGGTATGAGATTGATGTAGGACTGTGATATACAACAACATGTCCACCTCCTTGACTGATCCTAGTTGATAACCATGACAAGTTAACTGGCTTTGTGTCTGTCTTATAAGGAAAGCATTGTGAGCCTTTAAGCTCTGATTAAGGTGGAAAAGTGCACAAAGGCAAGGCAAGGCAGAGATGCTGTGAACAGGGTAAATGAGCTGAGAGCAAGCAAGGAGTCCTGCAATGCACCTTGGTCAAGTCAATGAGCTGGGTGCCTGTCTCTACATTCAAAGTGTCCAGCAGTAACATGCCTATGATAGGTAACAGTGCACTCCAAAGTGCAGCATTGAAATGCAACACTGTAAAATCAGTTAATTAGAGATGTGCCATGAAGGCTAATGTATATGGACAGGATGGTACAGGGAGTCACTGCCCATGAGATGTTGATGACTATTATCCAAGATAGAGGGCCAGAGGAACAAGTAGTGAGCTTGAGTCACAAGGTAACTGCTCTGGCTTACATGTCGGGAATTTCCATCATCTAGTTGGGAGAATGGAAAACTGCCTATCAATAAAGTGAGATTAACCAATAATGAAAAAAAAGGGTATAGTTGCCATGATTGTCCAAGAACATAGGGCTGTTCTCTCATTACAGATTGATGACTGGTAGTTATTTAACCCAAGGTCACCACACCTCATGCGAGGGGCAAGATTGAGAAGGAAAGTTCTTCATGGTATTGTCAGCCAGTGTGGGAAATACACCCATGTTATTAGTATCAATTTGCATCACAAATCAATCATCCAGCCAACTAAGCTAACCAACCTAATAATGGGATGCTAATAGATGCTACTGGATGTCAATATTCCAGACCCTGTCAAGATTTTATTTTGTTGTTCAATGCTTGGTTTGAGAATCAGATTTTTTTATCTGAAGGAAACTTCACTATTTTGGCAACGAACTGTTGCATGGAATGGAATCTTCCCAGACCCTTGAACCACATTGGCATTAGTGAGAAATTTGGTAAAATAGGGTGAGATCAGCAGAAGTGAGGTTCTCAATATCTGTAAGACCATGTGACCATAAGATGTAGAAGCAGAAATAGATCATTTTGCCCATCAGGTTTGCGTTGCCATTTAATGTGATCATAGCTGATCTGGAAATCTTCAATTCTTCCTTCCTGTCTTTTTACCCATGACTCTTGATTCCTTTAAGTGATTAAAAATCTGCCCACCTCAGCCTTGAATATACTGGCCTCAACAGCTATCTATTGTCAAGAATTTCAAAAATTCATTACTCTTTGAGATAAGAAATTCCTTCTTATCTCTGTCTTAAAAGAGCGACTCCTTATTCTGATAATATATCAAGATATTGTGGCAAAATATTCTTAGGGGACTTGACAAGGTAGATGTGGGGAACTTGTTTCTCCTTGTGTAGAATCTAGGACCAGAGGACATTGTCTCAGAATAAAGGCAATGATTGGATTCTCTTTTGTTGGAGATGATCATGAATGTGTCTTGCCGCTTATCTTCAGTGAGGACTGCAGATGCTGGAAACCAGAGTTTAGATCAGAGTCATACTGGAAAAGCACAGCAGGTCAGGCAGCATCCGAGGAGCAGGAAAGTCAACGTTTTGGGCAAAAGCCCTTCATCAGAATAATTCCTGATGAAGGGCTTTTACCCAAAATGTTGATTTTCCTGCTCCTCGGATGCTGCCTGACCTGCTGTGCTTTTCCAGCACCATTCTGATCTAAACCCCACTTATCTTCCCAAGTCTATTTACTGTTATGGTCTTGCTGTATTTGGATGTGGACTGTTTTGGTGTCCAAGGAGTTGAGAATGGTGCTGAATATTGTGTAATCATCATTGAATATCCAACTTTCTGATGGAGGGAAGGTGTTTGATGAAACAACTGAAGGTGGTTGGGTCAAGAACATTCCACTGAGGAACTCCTGCAGATAAGTCCTGGGGTTGAGCTGACTGACCTCCATCTTCCTTTGTGCCAGATATAACTCTAATTAATAGAGAGTTTTTCTCTGGTTCTTATTGTTTTGACACAGTTCCTTCAAGCCACATTCAGTCAAATGCAGCCATAATGTCACAAGTAGTAGCTGTCACCTCTCCTATGGAGTTGAACTCCTTTGTACATTTTTGAACTAAGGCTGTAATGAGGTCAAGAGCTCACTGACTCTGCTATAACCCAAACTCAATATCAGTGAACAGGAATATAACAAAATAAAGCACTGCGGATGCTGGAGATTGGAAACAAAAGCAGAAATTACTGGAAAAACTCAGCAAGTCTGGTAGCATTTGTGGCAAGAAAGCAGAATTAACATTTTGAGTCCATTAACTCTGCTTTCTTCCCACAGATGCTGCCAGACTGGTTGAGTTATTCCAGTAATTGCCATTTTTGTATCAATGAAGATGGTTATTGCTAAACAAATGCTGCTTGATAGCATTGTTCATGACCCATTCCATTAGTACTATCAAGTTAAAAATTATGTCACACCTCTCTAACTAAGTATACATGCACATAACATCACCTTTACTGCAGCAAATTGTGATCTGTACATTTCTCCCATTTTGGAGAGCTCATATTCCTCATGGACATTACTTCCAAAGTGAAATTCACAGCCTGATTTAAAGTTAAATGCTGCCAGAGTGAAGGAGAGAGCAACTGGATCCAGGAGAGCAGTGCTTTTCGAGCACCTTTTGTGAAACATGTGGAGTAAAATTATTCCCCCCAGCTCCAACAATGCCTTTGTCCTCCCTTCAGCTGGTCAAGGCCTTTATTTGCTCTCACAATTAGTAACACCCATGCCCCTGTCCACCAAGCTCCAAGCTCAAACCTTCAGCCAGACTTTGACACCCTGCTTCCCCACCACACTCCCCTTCCAATCTCTGCTTCAATATTGGCAAACTCTGATCTCAGATGTGTAGGATAGGTGGATTAGCCTGGGGAATGCAGGGTTGCAGGGATAGTGCAGGGGGTGGGTCTGGGTGGGATGCTCTTTGGAGGGTCAGTGTGGAGTCGATAGGCCGAATGATTTGCTTTCACACTGTAGGGATTCCAAGATAATGTTTATGATTCCTCAAAGCTGTCCTTAACTCACCTCAATCTTTTTTTCCCTCCCTCCCTATTGAGAGGTATTGAGACCATCTTCCAAGAACTAAGGCCACCTGCTCCCCCCATCTTTTCCAATTGCCTAAATCTAATCCCCACCCCAAACCAAACCATCATTTCTCCCAGCTGGAGAAAATTGTCAACATTTCCTGATTATAAGTTCCTATCTCAGTTTATCTACCTGGCAGTCAGCTAAACAGTAACATTGGCTATCTGTCAACATAGAAACATGCAAATAAACTACTGACAAGAAGGTTCAACCATTGATACAGGCTAGTCCTCTTCGTCTTCAGATTTTCCTGGATATCACAATAGGGCCATCTTCTGCTCTTAGTCACCTCCTAACTATTGGGGTCACTATGTCAGATATGTAGCTTTCCCAAGGAGCAGAAATGAGTTCAGAAAACTTCAAATTACCTCAGTAGCTTACAAAAGTTGTTAGAACAGGATTCCTAACTTTGATGTTGTCCTATTTGCTCATTTAACTTGGTATTGCTCTATTCTCAGAAAATTGCTGGAACTGTTCTTGTTGCCTGAGGATCACTAATAACAGTTATAGTTTAAAATTTGCAACACATTTTTTTTATTTCTCTTGCCCAATGTAATTAAACATGGATTTGCATTATCAAAAGAAAGTGAGGAAATCAGATGCTGAAGGTCAGAGATGAAAAGTGTGGCGCTGGAAAAGCACAGCAGGTCAGGCAGCATCCGAGGAGCAGCAGAGGCGATGTTTCAGGCATAAGTCCTTCATCAGGAATTAACAACCCTAATTACTTTATTTTACACAGACCCATTTAGATTGGAAGCCAGATATAGGTAAAGCTAAAGATCAGCACTTCAAATGGACAAAAAATATGAGCATTTTCTCAGAATTTGCCTCACACTTGCACTTTCTAATTCTTACTAAAGTCATATGAGAAAATATAGGCAACAATCTAATGAGGATTCTATTAAATGGTGACATTTCTGCTTAACTCATTTATAGCTTTTTTTCCAAAATTGAAATATGCAGTAGTTCAGCTTTGGTGTTGCTGGATTAGCTAATCTTGATGTGCTTGGTGCACTTTTCCTAGAAACATCACTTCAGGAGTTCTGCATACTCCTGTTTTATATGCAACTTCACACTACACGCTCCAAATATCTGGAAGCTGTGTGATTAATTAACATCTAATCATAAAGCCTGATTTTATTGCAAGTTCTCAGGAACCAATTAACTTACTGTGAACCTATAGCAAAGAGAGCTATAGCTGAGCTTTTATCAACAAGAATGCTAAATATATTCTTGACGCTCAATGCAGTCATGACCCCACAGCTTCATAAGTGCAGTCAGCTCTCTGCTGGTGCAGGTGGATACATTTAAAGTGTGCTCTCTTGAATGGTTACAGTGTGAAACGTTTGTAATGATTGTCAGCCAGAGTATGTGGGGTAATCTTCAAGGGAATAGAAGAACTGGATGAAAGTTTGTGCTTACCACGAGGTGGTAGTAGATGGGCCTGTTTTAAACACTATCTAATTTTCGTCAGGTGGTGCTTAAAACAGGCAGTTGATGTGCTGTTGCTTTTTTCTCATGAGACAATTATTATTAAATATTCAATTTGAAAATGAAGTAAAGAAAAGGAGCAACTTTCACTTTGCTTGTCTTACTATAGAAAGCATTAGGTAGCAACCACAAAGGCAGAAGTTAGCATGCTGATTTTTAATTTGCACA
This sequence comes from Chiloscyllium plagiosum, assembly GCF_004010195.1. Taxonomy (NCBI): domain Eukaryota; kingdom Metazoa; phylum Chordata; class Chondrichthyes; order Orectolobiformes; family Hemiscylliidae; genus Chiloscyllium; species Chiloscyllium plagiosum. Next base: position 35,039,314 of record NC_057714.1, read on the forward strand.
AATTTCAATGTAGTATCAGCATTATAAACATACTGACAATATGCTTATCAATATTGGTATTAAATATGATTTTTTTTAAAATATATTTTGTAGAACACCAATACAATCCATCAGTGGTTCATTTTTAAAAGGAGTACTACTCTAAATCAATTTGCAGCTAGTATTGTGTTTTAAAGAAAGGCTTTTATCCCTACACAGATTTGCTTGTTAAGCAGAACCTTCAACCCAATTATGTGATAGAGGAAGGAAAATTACAAAATGATATTTCTATACAATTCTCAGCTAATGTAATAAAAAACATCAGACTACAGGAGTGGCTCCTGACCAAAGAAACATACACCTAAGGGAAGGGATTCTTGTTGCGACCAATCATGGGAACAGGTGAATAACGGAAGAGGCCAGTTCATCCCTCCTCATGAACTTAAAAATTTGGGATATCACCTCTAGAACCATTACAAACTGAGAGCCAAGTGTATGAGTAGAAAACTAGGGCTTCCTTCTCTACAGTGGAGAGCCATGTGTAATGCTTGTTTAGTTTTTTTTCAGGAAATTGGTCACTTTATTCTGGATTTGATTTTCTGAAGGACAGTTCCGCCCTGATATCATTTACATCAACGGCTATCTTAAATATTTGGTTAAATTCTGGAATTGCAAAGATATGCCTACTTATTGAAATTGCTTTTGGTTTTTCAATAGCTAGCTGGAATATTTAAATCCATACTACCATTACTTTTTTTCTGAAGCAGGTCTGTCAGCAGGGCAGTTACTGTGCTGAGGTTTGGAATGAGCGATCGATAGAATCCAAACATTCTCAAAAACCATTTGAGTAGAAGATGTATCCCTGTGGTAACTGAAAAAAAGTGCGCTGGTATATAAATATAAGTCCTTTTTTTTTAAAAGTAGGTCTCAGTACTGCTTCCTGGTTTGAAATCTTTAAGAAAGACACTTAAACAAATGAGCATAACCAGAAGATTTTGTGGAAGAATGTTGGGGATGTACTACCATGATAGATGCTAATTCTGGTAAGTTTACCAGTAGTCAGTAAGATTGTAGTCACAAATAGCAATTAGCAAACAGATTCACAAGGAATAATTCCACTAACTTATGCCACCACAGGCCATTTATTTATACAATAGTTCCAGACAGTTTTAGAGCTTTTGGTGAATGTTCTAGGGCCACAGAATCAGATAAATGTATAAATAGAAAGAGATGAGAATGCAGAGGCGATGGACGGACTCTTGAACAAACTTGTTGAGTGCCTTTTATCTCTCTCTGAAAATGGTGATCAGATTCAGTTATTATATGTCTTTCCTTCATTTAATATTTAGTGAGTGTTTCAAAAAGTTCACAGTTACTTGCCTCATCCATGAAAGAGCTGAAAATGTGTTGCTGGAAAAGCGCAGCAGGTCAGGCAGCATCCAGGGAACAGGAGAATCGACGTTTCGGGCATAAGCCCTTCTTCAGGCTTATGCCCGAAACGTCAATTCTCCTGTTCCCTGGATGCTGCCTGACCTGCTGCGCTTTTCCAGCAACACATTTTCAGCTCTGATCTCCAGCATCTGCAGACCTCACTTTCTCCTCATCCATGAAAGAGTACTTCAACACATTGGACACAGATATATTTTGGTCCCATTTCCTGCAAGCTATATCTGTTTTGCATGAATTGCAAAATTTAAAAATGGGTCATTCTCTCTTTTTAATTAGAGTCTCCCAAATCAATTACAGTCAGGAGTTACAAGTCATAGCTTATAACAATAGATTCTGCTTGTAAAGAAGCCACAGAGCCTTATTCTCCTAGTATTAGACATTTTGAATTCCTTCTACAATATAGATAATACATAACATTCAGATAGAATGAAATTCTATTTCTAATATCAACTAAATATCACCTAAGGTTAAAAATATTCAGGAACTAAATCAAGCCAGCTTTATCCACTTTTGTTCTTTCCAAAACCGCAGCAAATATGACTGGGATTATTAATGTGCTATTTGCTACTGTTGTTTTAACTGCTGCAATCATTATATTTCAAATATGCCTGCTAAGATCACAGGTGTTAACTAAAATATAAACATTCTGGGGGGGTACCACCGAACAAAAACTGAACCGGATTAGCCGTATAAACGCTGTGTCTATTAAAGCAGATCTTAGGCTAGGAGTCCTGCAGCAAGTAACTCATCTCTTGTCCCATGACTGTTTGCTCCCCATTTACCTGCATGGGTACAGCTCCAAAAAATATTCAAGAAGCTCGACACCATCCAAAACAAAGCATCCCACTTGATTGGCAATACGTTCACAAACATTCACTCCCTCCACCACAACGCTCAATAGCAGCAGTGTGTACCATGTATAAGGCACACTGCAAAAATTCACCAAGGGTCCTTTGAATGCACTTTCTTGAACTCACAATTACTACCATTTAGAAAGAAAAGAGTGAAGATATATAGGGATACCATCATCTGATCCACAGCAAACATATTTAGGATATATGTTTGATGTTGAAGTTAAACTGCATTGTGGGAGGCAAGGGCCCAAATATGGGAAGTTGTGGTGAATCACAGAGCAGGGAACAAGGTAACCGTTAAAGGACAATTAATGTGGGAAGTAATAAATAGTCAATGACAGCAAGGGACAAAGAATGTGGATCTAAGACTAAATCAACAGGTAAGACTAGAGGTTAAAAAATAGCAGAAAGGACAAACTGAAGGCATTGTATTTGAATTCATACAGCATTCAAAACAAAACTTATGAACTGTAAGTACAAATTGAGATAAGTAGACATATCCTAATGGCCTTCACTGAAATGTGGCTGCAGGCTGACCTAAATTATAAGATTTTGAAGGGAATGGACAAGGTGAACAGAAAGCAGCTAATCTTCCTAGTAGAATGATCAGTAATATGGGGCCATAATTTTAAAGTGAAAGGCAGGAGATTTAGAAGTGAGTCAAGTAAAACACATTTTCACCCAGAGACTGGTGAGGGTCTGGAATGACTGCCTGGGAGAATAGTTGAGGTGGAAATCTCACAGCCTTTAAAACATTCTTGTTGAGCAGTCGAAGTACAATAACATTCAAGGCTATAGACCTAGTCATAGAGTGAGAAACAGACCCTTCAGTCCAACTTGTCCGTGCTGACCAGATATGTCCAAAATAAATCTGGTCCCATTTGCCAGCACTTGGCCCATATCCCTCTAAACCCGTTCTACTCATATACCCATCCATGTTGTAGTTGTCCACCACTTCCTCTGGCAGTTCACTCTATATACGCACCACTTTCTGCATGAAGACATTGCCCCTTAAATCCCTGTTAAATCTTTCCCTTCTCACCTTAAACCTTTGCCCTCTGGTTCTGGACTCCCCCACGCCAGGGAAAAGACCTTGTCTATTTACCCTAACCATGCCCATCATGATTTTATAAATTTCTATAACATCACCCTCAGCCTCTGATGCTCAGGGAAAATAGCCCCAGCCTATTCAGCCTCTCCCTATAGCGCAAACCCTCCAATCCTGGCAGCATCCTTGTAAATCTTTTCTGAACCCTTTCAAGTTTCACAAAGTCCTTCCTGTAGGAGGGAGACCAGAAGTGCACACAATATTCAAAAAGTGTAGGAAAGTGAGACTAATGCAGGTTATTTTTGGTAGTATAGACTCAGTGAGCTGAAGGGTCTCTTCTGTGCTGTTTGACCATGATTCTGATTGACCTGAATATTGAAAGGTATGCAACATTTATGAAAGACTGGAAGCTGGGAGAGGGTGGAGGAGTGGCTCTGTTAAGTAAAAATGATATAAGCATGATAGAGATGATGGCTGAAATTTAGGAAACCAGGATACAGGAGCGGTGTGAATAGAGATGAGGAATGATAAAAACTACAGATAGCTTCTGTGAATTGTGTTCAGGCCCCCTTACAATAACCACATGGTAGGACAGGATATCAAGGAAGAAATAACAGGAGGATATCAAAACAGTACAGTGATTAGCGTGGGGGATTTTAATCTACATGTAGACTAGAAAAATCAGATGTGAAAAGTATTTTAGGTGATAAATTTATTGGATGATTTCAGAGCGATTTCTTGGATTAGAATGGCTATCGTACCAAACAGAGAGCAGGCTAGACAAGGTTTTAACCAATGAAATAGGTTTAATTACTGACCTCATAGAGAAAGCATTCCAAGGTAAAAGCAGCTGCAATATGATTGAATTTTACATCCAGTTTACAGAGAGAAGTGTGGGTTCAAGACCAGTATCTTGATTTTAAACAAAGGCAAATATGTGGGCATGAAAGCAAAGCAAGCAAAAGTGAACTGGTGATTTAAATTAAGGGATAGGTCAACAGCAAAACAGTGACAAGCATTTAGGGGATATTCCAGGAAGCGCAGAATATATAAGTTTCTGCAAATAAATGAAGTTCTAATGGGTAGACCCACGATCCGTGAATAACTAAAAATGTTAAAGAGAGTATGTTTGTGCATTCATATGAAAATCTGCTATTTCTTCTCCAAGCCAATTACCATCCTCACTTGGAAATGCATTATAGTTTCTTCACTGTGCCCCCAGCCACATTATTGGTGGACCTAAATCAAATGGATAGCAGTGATTCAAGAAGGCAGCTGACCACTATCATCTCAAGGGCAATTAGGGATTGCAATAAATACTGCCCCAGCCTGTGAATGATTTTTTTAAAAAAACCATAATGTATTTAGCTTTACAATAAACATGTCATGCTATTTTGTGTGCTACATAAAAGGTTTCTCACCTACATGTACCATTAGATTTAAGCCACTATTTCTGTTGCTTTGATGGCATCGTTTGCTTCTCAATACTCTTCTTCAGCAAGGAAACTGTCTTAGGAGAAAATGAAATGAATATACAATTTTTGAAGCCAGAAGTTGTGTATTTGTTTCATATGGAAAGAAAGTTGGTCACTCTTTATACTTTCATTTGGCAAATTCACTTTCTGCTTATTAACTGGCTAGAAATGCAGAATAAAGGTGAGGGTTCACATGGTGTAGGCTCAAAAAATTGGGATATAGTTAAAATTTAAAACATTGTGATAAATGAAGATTCAAATCTCATTACATTAATATGACGTGAGACAGAAAGAAGGAGATTTTTCTGGATTCCTACCCAAAAGTCCTGGTCATCCGCCCACAATGCTTACCTGAAAATTCAGCAGGATGGAGTACTTGCCTGTAAAGGAAGCAGTTTGATTATCCAATATTCTATTAACTTGAAATAAACCTACAAAAATGTATCCCATGCCAAACCTTAGCATTCCAGGGTCATAACGTATTTCTTATTTGTTTATTATTGCCTGCACATATTAATTTTATCCATCTAGCATTGGTCCAGTCAGGGTGAGATCTCCCATAATCCAAAACTCCTAAAGAGGCCTAACATGCAACAGGCAACTTCTTGAATAGTCTTGTGTACACTGCCAGTGATTTTTAAATTTAAGTGAAAGTTACAAGTGCCTGTATATTGATACTTAAATGCTAATAGTTATTTTGTTAAAGCTTACTAAGATTTTGAATTTTTGGCCTTTCATTAAATAAATTTGTAAGCATAAATAAAATGTTCAGCAAATACTATTTGTGTTCTTGTGTTCTATTAAGTTCTTGTTAACATTGTGATTGAATACAGGTCAATTTTGGCCATAATGTGCATTTTGTTAACACAAATTCACTGAATTGATGAATTGGCAACACTGTTTCTAAAGCACAAACTTTTAAAACATGTGTCGGCTATAAGACAATTATATCACCAACACTTTATGCGCTGTTTCTAAAGCATGATTTTTCTGTAACGCGGGGTTGCAAAAGAACGCAACCATCATGTTATAGAAGAAACACCTGTAGTTTATACAAATACTACACATGAAACTGCAAAGATCTGAGTTGATCCCCACATCTGGATAAGTTTGGAAGAAGTCAATAAAGTGCAAACAATCTTTTTGGAAATAACTTTGAGAAGTCATCAAAATGCAAATGAGCTTTACTGTGGTGAATTCTTCAACTAATTGAAACCCGGATTTCACAATACTGTTTTATTTTTAGTTAGTAATCGTACAGACTTTTCAACTCCAAAATTGTGGGTGTGATTAGCTCTCTTCATCAAGATGGTATGTTGACGGGTGATACTCAAACTCCATTGCCTGACAATGGCCTAATCTATACAAACTATAAAGAAATAACAACGAAAACAGAAATTGCTGGAGATACTCAGCAGGAAATTTTCTGGTCTCACACCAGAGTCAGATAAAGAGATGAAAAATACTCAGACTAGCATCAAAAAAATCTGCCAGTATGGATCTGGGTTGGCCTTGCTCTTTTCACTTGAAAAACTATACGAGAATTCTGGTACAGGGACTTTGCTATTTCACTTTATTTGAAAATGTAGAATTCTGTTACTCTGACCATAAATAGCAACAAATTAGTCTGCAAAAGGGCTTTTCAAAACAAAGAGAATCAAATAATATACAAGGAGTTGTAGAATTATGCTTAAGAGTAGGTTTGAAGAGATTGGATAAAGTGGGGAGAAATGTAACAATGGGCAGGTTTAAAATGATAATTCCATAGGATAAAACCTGATGAGTGATGGTTGGTGTGACAGTGAGATGTAATCTCAAAGAATAGATAACGAAAGTTATGTCACAGTGCTTGGGGGAATATGATTGGCATGACAATGAATTGAAGAGGTGGGAAGTAATATTTCTGCTAGTTTAGGAGTTAGTGACAAGGAGACATCAATTTAAACTTTTGACAAAGAATGAGAAGAGATTTAGGGAATAATTCCTTTTTTCAGAAGATTTCCAGAGACCATTGCAACTCAAAGAAAACGTGAATAAATATTTGAAGCAGTGGATAAAAGAGTTCATGAAATTGAGATGGATAATACAACAGGAATGGTTGTCTTCAACTTGCATATAGACTGGGTTAAGCAAGTCAGCACTAATTTCTGGAGCATGTACAAGATGTGTTTGGGAACAGCATGCTGAGGAACCAACCAGAGATAGAGTGATGGAATCATAGAGGTCCACAGCACAGAAAAGGACTCTTTATCCTATCGAGTCCATGCATGTCAAAAACAGTCATTGAACTATTCTAACCCCATTTTCTAGCTCTTGGCTGATAGACATATATGCCTTGGCACATCTAAATATTTCTTAAATATTATGAGGATTTCCACCTCTATTCCCTTGCAAGTTTTGATTTTCAGATTGCCACCACTCTTCGGGTGAAAAATATTTTCCTCACACTCCCTCTGAATCTTCTGCCCCTTATCTTAATTCTATGCTCCCTGACCATTGATCCCTCCTCCACAGGGAAATATTCCTTTCCATTGATTCTGTCTATACCCCTCACAATTTTATAAATCTTAATCATGTCCCCTCAGAATCTCCTCTGCACCAAGAAAAATAGCTCCAGACTATCCAATCTCTTTTCATAACTATAATTCTTCAGCACAAGCAACATCCTGGTAAATTTCCATTGCACCCTCTACAGCCAAATCACATCCCTACTATGGTGTGGATGCGAAAACTGCACAAAATATTTTAGCTGAGGTCCAACAAACATTTTCTACATTTCCAGCATCACCTCCTTGCTCTTAAATTCTATGCCTCACAGTTAATGTATTAACCATTATAAACATCTGTCCCACTTCACATATACCAGTGTCCCTCTGATCCTCAGTGTTTTCCAGGATCATACTATTCATCAAGTATTCCCCTTGCCTTGTTTGCCCTGCTGAAGTGCATCACCTCACACGTAGCCGAATTGAATTCTATTTGCCACTGATCAGCCCATCTGACAAGCCCATCTATTTCCTTCTGTAATCTGAGACTATTCTACTCACTGTTTACCACCCCACCAATTTTTTTTGGTATCATTCACAAACTTACAGATCACCCTTCCGATATCCAAGTCCTAGTCAATTATATAAGCCACAAACAGTAAGGCTCCCGACACTGATCCCGGCAGAACAAGACTGAACACAGGCTTCCAGTCTCAAATCACCACTCAAGCATCACTTTCCGCTTTCTGCCACTCAGCCAACTATGTATCCAATTAGCCAATTATCCTTGGTTTCCATGGGCTCTTACCTTCTGCTGTCATTCCTCCATGCAGGACCATATCAAGAGCCTTCCTGAACTCAACGTTGATTACATCAAATGCATTGCCTTTTACGCATGGTTATGTCTTTGAAAAATTTAATCAAGTTGGTCAGGCATGACTTCCCCTTAACAAAACCATGCTGACTATTCCTGATTAATCCCTTCTTCCTCAGGTGTAGATTAATTGTGCCCTCAGAATTGCTTCCAATAGTTTCCTCACCACCACCCATTACACTGATTGGTCGGTAGTTTCCTAACTTATCTCTTGTTCCTACTGCATTTATTAACCCTCACCCAAGCTGAATACTCTCTGATCTGACTTTCACTAAAAACAAATGACAACCCCGACCTCACTACCTCCGATTACCTAATTACCCCTGACTCCTGATTGCAATGTCAGACACACAACTCTCCCTTAGACTTGACAAAAGGTAAAAAGGTAAAGTTACCCATAGTCTGATTGGACCATAGGGGTGTTCTCTCATTACAGAGATGATGGATGGCGGCTTAATCTGAGGATCATCACACCACAGCTGAGGACAGAGAAATGTCATTAAAAACAAACTTTACCTGTTGACTCACTGTGTGCTTATTCCCACTCTATCAGTATCCTCTAATGTTTATACAATGCCAGTTTCTGAGCTGTTTGCTGTGAATGTCAGATTGAGAGACAGACTTTCTTCATCAATGGGCTACTGCAACTCTCACCCTTCATGGAGCTGATGCTGCACTGTGCGGACAAGCAATAGTTCCTGTGTATCTAAAAGTAAATATGCAGAATGAGAGTTTTGGCTAAAGAAGGAAGGCTAGTTGTCATGCAAGAGGCCCACGGTGACAACATCTCCAGGAAGAAATCATCCTCCTGGGATTTTCCAATGATGCCAGCTGCAACAGCCTCAGCTGCTTGCAGCCCATTATAAAGTGCACTGTATCCTCCAAAGGCCCTAGGGGATGCAGAATGGTCTGTCATCTGCTGGTTCTCTGCTCCCTCTGACTATGAGCACATTATTCAGCAAAAGCATGGAAAGGATACAAGTGCGTGTCTTGTAATATGTGGGTGATGTGCCTAACTTTGGCAAATAATTCTCAGTATGAAGAAGCAGAATGAGGTCTGTGTGAGGCTGGCAGCTTTGGTAAATGTCAAGTAGATTTTATTTGTAATTTCTACCATATGCAAATGATAGAGTAAAGAAATGAGCCAGTATTCCTCCAGGACCAAGGTGCTACACAGACAGCACAAACAATACAATCTCACAAAGGGCGGCATAAAGTGCATAAGAAGCGTGAAACATGCATATTAATGTCTAATGAAAGAATGATAATTGATAGACATTGTTTCAACAGCAATTGGAAGTCAAGAAAAGAATTTCAGATGGGAAAGAGTCCGATCAGACTGTGTTAATGAGCCTGATGGCTTGGGGAAAGAAACTGTTGTGCAGTCTGGCCGTGAGAGACCCAAATGCTCTGGTATCTTCTGCCAGATAGCAGGAGGGAGAAGAGGCGAAAGTGAGGACTGCAGATGCTGGAGATTAGAGTGTTGCTGAAAAAGCACAGCAGGTCAGGCAGCATCCGAGAAACAGGAAATTGACGTTTCGGGCAGGAGCCCTTCATCAGGAATGGAGGGAGAAGAGTTTGAGTGAGGGGTGTGTGGGGTCTTCTACAATACTTTTAGCCTTTTGTATGGTTTAAATGTCTCTAATGGAGGGAAGAGAGACCCTGATGATCTTCTCAGCTGTACTCACTATTTGTTGTAGGATCTTACAATCCGAGACAGTGCAATTCCCAAACCAGGCAACGATGGAACAGCTTAGGGTACATTCAATGAGCCCCCTGGGGGGCTCTGTGATCAGTGTGATGGTGTTGGAGATACAGTTCCCAATCCAGACTGACCGTGGTCTCCCAGTCAGAAAGTCCAGGATCCAGTTACAAAGGAAGGTATTTAGGCCCAGCAGACTCAGGTTTCCAATCAGGTGCTAAGGAATGATAGTATTAAATGCAGAACTGAAGTCTATGAACAGTAGTCTGACATAGGTGTCCTTCTTCTCCAGTTGGGTGAGGGCCAGATGGAGGGTGGTGGAAATGGCATCATCAGTTGAGTTGTTGGGATGATATGTGAACTGTCTGACCTTCAGGTAAAGTCTATGAATGTTAGGCATCATTTCTCTTTGCTGATGTGTAACTAATGGAGGGATAGGGAGTTCAGCAGCCTTGTTGCTGCAATGGGTAGGAGATATCTTTGAATGTTCATCAATGACCTTGACCTCCCATGAGAGATTGTCAAGTATTCCCTGGCATTGTAGCCAGACACTTGGGTTCAGATTCCCTGAATTGATATCTCTAGGCACCTGTTCCCAATCCCTTCTCAGAGTGTACCTTGAAGACCTCCTACTCTCCTATGAAAAAAAATGGTGTTACTCCTCCCTTCAACATCCATCACTGAATCCTTCAGTGCCACATCGGAACAACCGGAAGCCCTTGCCCTGGTGTGTTGCTCTATTTGTTGTCCTTTGCCTTTCAACACAGCAGTCCTGAAACTTTTGCAACAACATCCATTGTGAGAGAGCAGTTCCCCTTCAAGAGGGGCAGGTTTCCTTTAAGAGATCTAGCCTTATTGATTACCTACTACTACTTCAGTGTAAATGATGAAAGAACTTCTCCAAAAATTAAGTGAATTGATTTATTGATATTAAGTAACATTTTTCTGATCGAAGCTTTAAATTGTTCCCTCCATATTGTACATTTATGTAAATCAATTAGTATAGTAAAATGACTTAGATGCTGGGCAAGGCTCTCCAAGTTCCAAACAGGATACTCTAAATTGTCAAGTTCCCAGGTGAGGAAGGATGAGCGGGCTCCCCTTCTTTAATCACCCGTGCCTGGCTTGGTCATAACAAGGTTAATTCGCAATGGATCCTTTGTCTTGTGGATAGCTAACTCCCAGATCATGTTTTACATGGAGCCAGCTGCCATGGATTCATAAAAAGTGAGTTTAGTAGCTAGTAAAATATGACAAAAATAATTACACAATACATATGGATTAGAAATGAGAGTGAGTCAAAAAGTAAAGATAAACAGTGCCAGATGTACAAGTCAGTCTTTTTTTTGGTGGTGAGAGTAGATGATGAGACGTTGATAGTCAAGCAGTTGATTTCAAGATTCTTGACTTTGCAAGTTGAATGAAATTCTTTTGTCCTGTTTTCTTTAGCTTGGATTGCCAGCTGGCTGCTGTCCAGCACTCAATGATAAAGTATTTCACCTGCAACCCAGGGCTGACTAGTGGGTTCTTTGGCTGTGACCTTCAGTGTATTTGAACCCAGGCTAGTACACATAGATATCTCAGCTTACTGGCACATATAGATCTCCTTTATTCTTTCAAAGGGAAGTCACAAAAACATCTCTGACTCAGGCTGCTATCCTTTCTCGCAGCTTGTTCACAGTCTGAGATCACTCCTAGGAGTGCACAGTTCAGTTTGTAGTGCATTCCTCCCTTTTAAGTCCATCCCTTTCGAGCTTCTCCAGCACATCACCAGATGTGATGTTCCAAGGTCTCTCTTGAAACAACCATTGAATTTACATCTGCAGCCAACTTTTGGCTGTTATGCTCTTGACTAGGATTCATGATTCATTGTCATGAAAATAAGCAGGAAATATTGGAAATTAATTTATATTTATGGTTTATTTCTTTAAAGTATACTTTAAAAGCATGCTAAACTGTTCTGTAACTTTTTGGTTTTATTACATATTTAATGTTCCCAAAATATTTTGCTTCAATAAATATTTAATTTCAGGTCTTTTTATTTAGAGATATATTTAAAACTTGAATGATGATGCAATGAACCTAAACTCTTTATGAAGTTTATTCCTCAAAAAGAAAATTGTTCAGCTCAATAAAAAGACAAAAATGATGAGCCAAAAGATTCTCAAAGAAAATTTGAAGTGATTTTACTCGGTCTCTTTGTTTTTCCTTTATTGAGGGAGTCCATTGACTGCCCAGCTTTGGTTTCTTTGCTTTCCTCTTGTTTGACTCAATAGTTGAATTATTGATGTGGAATATAAAGGTACACATTATAAGGAATCAGAGATCAAAGTTAATGAGAGATAACTACTTTTGTTTACAGAGCTACAGATTACCTATAATCAACTGACAGAACTTCTGTGAAGTGGATACAGCAAAACAACTTTTTAAAATTTCACTCATGAGATAAGGGCATCTTTGGATGGGGCCGGCACTTGTTGCCCATCCCTAGTTGCCCAGAGGGCAGTTAAGAGTCAACTACATTGCTGTGTATCCAGAGTGACATATAGACCAGGCCAGATTTCCTTCCCTAAAGGACATTAGTGAACCAGATAGGTTTTTCCTAACAATCGACAATGGTTTCATGGTTATCATTAGATTCTTAATTCCAGATTCTTTATTGAATTCAAATTCAACTATCTGCCAAGGTGGGATTTGAAGCTGAATCCCCAGATCATTAGCTGAGTTTAATATGGATTAATATTGTCTTGAAGAGCTTATACTCAAAACATCAGCTTTCCTGCTCCTTGGATGCTAACTGGCCAGCTGTGCTTTCCCAGCACTACACTTTTTGTTTCTGGATTAATAGTCTAGAGACAATTCCACTAGGCCATTGCCTCTCCTTAACTGATATTATTTACATGGATTGCAGGAAGCCAGTTAATCCCAGGATGTTTAAGATTATTGGATCGATGGCATTAAACTAGATTAGGTTTTGGTTGGCTTATAAATGGCATGCAATGCATGAGGACCTATGAATTGTGAAATATAGGGGTTGCTGTCAGAGACTGGTATTAAGTCTATCTTTTATAAGTGATTTAAAGAACAGAATAATTTTTAAGATGTCCAAGTTTGCAGGTGATATCATTATGAGAGCGGTGAATGACAAGTTATCAATGCGCATCAATCCAAAATGATTCAGAGAAGCTATGTTTGTGGGCAGAGAAATGGCAGATGCAATTTAATATGGATAAGTGTAAAGTTATGAATTTTGGCAGAAGGAATTGTACTGTGGATAATGTACTAAAATAATGCAGTGTTACAACAGGAAAAGATCTTTGGGCTTTGGCTGACAGATCATTAAAATCATTGGCACAAGGTTCCAGTGAGTTAGAAAAGCTTACAGGATGTGTGAATGCGCTGATAGAATGGGAAAATTAAGGGATGAAACATCAGAATGACACCTGGTCTTAGACTAACAAGATTTAAAGTACTGAGCGCCACAACTTTCTCCTCATTTTCAAAAGTGATTTTTGTCTTGAAATTTGGTCATTGAAAATTTCAGATGGATGGCAACAGTCTGAGATTAAGTCAGAATATTCAAAGCTTTTGATCCTGAGAAGTGTCTCCAACATTGTTCATGCCACCTCTCAGACTAACTATTTTCATCCTGATAACAAGATTTTACTTTGAACCTGAACATCTGCTGATAGAAACTTCATCTATACTGTTGCTACTTCTTGATTGAATCGACCATTCCAATGTTCCAGTACACTTCTGGCAGGTGTTCAACATTCTATACTGAGCTTATCTGAAACTTTGCCTCTGTCCAAACTCTCAGTTAGACCCATTCACATATCACCCTTGTGCTAACAGATGTATATGATTCCCAGTCAAACAGCACCTTGATTTTAAGATTGTCATGCTTGTTTTCAAATCCCTGGGATTCTTTGCCCTTTGTGCTTTCTGTAATTTCCTCCAGTCAAGCAACACACTGAGATATCTGTGTTCTTCTAATTCAGCCACTTGTGCTTGCCTGTTCATAATTGCTCCATGATTGGTTGCTGTGACTTCAGTCAGCCAAGCTCCAGAATGCTCTTGTTACAAACATCTCTCTATCTAACTTGTCATGTTCAAAGTTAAAAATCACACAATACCAGGTTAAGGTCCAACAGGTTTATTTGGAAGCATTAGCTTTCAGAGCAATGCTCGTTTGTCAGGTAGCTAATCCTCCTCTGAAAGAGTGGGACATTTCATTGTGTTAAAAATATATTATAAACATGATTTGTTGTTACCAAGGATTGAGGTAGAGTGCCAGATGGATAAGATGTAGGGTATCAGAGTCTCCAGTAGGTAGGGTCACAGGTAAGTAGGGTGCCACAGAGGATAGGGTGTGAGATGGAAAAGGAGCTATGTAAGCGGTAGAGTGTTTGGCATTCACTATAAAGATATTGGACCTCTGACACAGCAGACACCAGTGTCTGTGTTAAAGATCTACAGAACAGTCTTTTCTTTGAAAGGATCTGCAGTGGAAGAAAGCTGCCTTCTTTACTGAAATGAGCACGCCTTTCTGTTTAATACTTGTAAAGTTCACTACTTTCTTCAACTCCATCTTTCATGAGTATGTGGTGTGCACATGATGTAGCATTTTAATCTTTCACAGTGATTTGATTTATTTGATTTATTTTTTGCCACATGTATTTTGTTACAAAATACCATGAAAAGTGTTGTACAGTGTCACCGTTCTCCGGCGCCATCTTAAAACACAGAAAAATAAACCAAAACATAGAATATGAGGCAAAAAAATAAGGAAATAAAGAAGGAAAATGTAGTCAGTTAATTAGAGTTCAGAGAAAGCATTTTTCTTTGAAAATTAAGGATAAGGATGGCAAAATTCAGAAACCTTGAATGAAACGAGAATTTGTGAGCTTAGTCAAAAAGAAAAAGGAGGCAAATGCAAGATTTAGAAAACTCTTGACAGACAAAGCCCTCGAAGGGTATAAAGAAAGCAGGCGTGATTGTAAACAATGAGGTAAGAGAGCTAAAAATGGCCAAAACATGTCCTTGGCAAACAGGATTAAGGATAATGCCAAGGCAGTTTATATGCAAGAGGATAGATAGGGAAAAGGTAGGTCCACTCAAGGACAATGGAGCTGGAGGAAGTGGCTGTGGTCTTAACAAATACTATGCATCACTATTCACAACATGGTAGGTAGTGAGTTTAGAGAGGTGATTGGTGATAAGTGACCACAATTCGGTTATGTTTACTTTAGCGATGGAAAGGGACTTTAATGTGGAGCATATTTAAGGACCATCTACTGCGGGTGCTTGATAAGTATATACCAGTCAGGCAAGGAGGAAGTTGTCGAGTGTAGGAGCTGTGGTTTACTATTGAAGTTGAATCTCAAGACGAAGAAGAAGGCTTATGTTCGGATGAGATGTGATGGCTCAGTTAGGGCACTTGAGAGTTACATGTTAGCTCGGAAAAACCCAACAAGAGAGCTAAGAAAAGCCAGGTCAGGAAATGAGAAGTTGCAGGGGGACAGGGTCAATGAAAATGCCAAGGCTGTCTATTGGTATGTCAGGAAAAAAAGAATGAGTAAGATTAGGGCCAAACAAGCAGAGTAGTGGGAAGTTGTGTGTGGAGTCAGAGGAGATGGGGAAGTGCTAAATGAGTACTTTTCATCAGTATTCACACTAGAAAAAGACAATATGGTCAAGGAGAATACTGAGATACAGGCTACTAGACTAGATGGGATTGAGGTGCACAAGGAGGAGGTGTTAGCAATTCTGGAAAGTGTAAAAATAGATATGTCCCCTGGACCAGATGGAATTTACTCTAGAATTCTCTAGGAAGCCAGGGAGGAGATTGCCGTGCCTTTGGCCTTGATCTTCATGCCTTGGGTGACTGTCTGTGTGGAGTTTGTACATTCTCCCCATGTCTGCGTGGGTTTCCTTCGGGTGCTCCGGTTTCCTCCCACAATCCAAAGATGCGTAGGTTAGATGAATTGACCATGCTAAATTGCCCGTAGTGTTAGGTGCATTAGTCAGAGGTAAATGTAGGGGAATGGGTCTGGGTGGATTACTCTTCGGAGGGTCAGTGTGGACTTGTTGGACCAAAGGGCCTGTTTCCACACTGTAGGGAATCTAATCTAAATCTAATCAGTGATAACCTTGCGGTTAACTAGGCTCATAAGCTGAAGTGGATGATTGTGAACAGTAAAATTAAACCTCAATATATTCAGATTTAAACATCCATATCCCTGTAGTTCATCTGGATTTCATAGAGTCAAAGAGATGTACAACATAGAAACAGACCCTTCGGTCCAACTTGTCCATGCCGACCAGATATCCCACCCCAATCTAGTCCCACCCGGTCCATATACCTCCAAACCCTTCCTCTTCATATAGTTAAAATTCCAATGATTGGTAGACACAAATATTCATATCTTCTGTTTTTTATAAATAACAATGTGAAAGGACAAAGACAGTTTCTTTTCACAAATGCATGCCTTGTGATTGCTAGGTTAACTACAGAATTTGCAATGTATGCAATTACCTCAGTATGTCAAAATACCTGAAAGGATCTCAGTGGTTGGGATGAGTTTGAAAATGAGCCAGAGAACCTAGCCAACCCAAATAGGCCAGTTCAGTAAAATTGGCAAGAGCTTTACATTTAAGTACTCACCATGACACACTGTGATGATAAAAGAGCGGCTGTATTATCCCTTCAATTCTATTTCCTTCTTATTCAGCAATTTGAGCTGGATTAATGGTGTGTGCATTCTTCTCCTTTTATTTATAGCTACTTTGAACTACAGTAAGAAGGAGAACTTGATATATTATTTGTTCAAAGCTTCAAATTTGATGGACTTGATCTAAATCAGCCCAAATATGAATGGCTTCATCCCATTCAAGCATATCAGTCCGATTTACAGCAGTGATTCTGACAGCTCAGTCCTTAGTTCGGAGTATCTAAATGTAAACATCAAATTTGGCATTAAAAAGCACACAGAAGGTTAAACAAGGTAGATAACACTCACATGCTGGTGTTTCACAAATTAAAATTAATCATTCAAGCACCTATTTCAGAGCAGAAACTGGGTTATGAAAACAAATGACAGAAAATGCAACACAGTTATTGAAAATCAATGCAATCTTTTTGAAGATTCATAATTCTACATGAGACATTGTTTTATTGCATAGTGCTTATGTTACTGCACTGGTAATCCAAAAGTATGGATTAATAATCTGGAAGTATGAATTCAAATCTCAGCGAGCAAATAGGGCATTTAAACCCAGTTACTTAAACAAAGCTGGCATAAAAAATGGGGGAGCCAAATGGAATGGCTAACCCAGACGTTGGCATTCCTTTACATTCTGTTGGAGTTGAGCTCCACATTTTGTTTTTTTTATTCACTCTTGGAAAATGGGTGTTGCTGGCTGACCAGCATTTATTTCCCATCCCTAGTTGCCCTTGAGAAGGCAGTAATGAGCTGCTTTCTTGAACTGCTGCAGTCCATGTGCTGTAGGAGTTCCACAATGTCCTTCGGGAGGGAATTCCAGGATTTTGACCCAATGACACTGAAAGAATGGCAATATGTTTCCAAGTCAGGACCACAACACCTCATGGAAACCCAGTATTGATTTGTTAAATGTGTTTGAAGACTGACCCATTTAGCATGGCGATTGTGCTGCAAATCCACTTTGTGTTTATGAGATCAGCCAGTAGGTTGTCAGCCTAGAAGTGAGCTTCATTGATGGGCTTAGTGTTTTCTTATTAATTCAAGTAAGATGGGCATTGCCAGTAAGGCCAACATTTATTGTCATTGAGAAGTGGCGATGAGCCATGCTCTTCACAAACAAGCAGTCTCCTTGGCCATTTTGGATGGCAATTAAGGTTTATCAGTATTGTTGTAGGTCGAGGGTCATGAATAGGCTGGACCAAGTAAGGGCAGGAGTCTTCTTTTTCCAAAGGATATTGGTGAACTATCTGGATTTTATAACAATCCAGTAGTTACATGATCAACATTATTGAGACTAACATTTTCTTATAGATATAAATAAACTGAAATTAATTTCATTAGCTACTCCAGTAAGAATTGAACCCATGAATGGGATTGCATGTTCAATTCAGGCACATACAATTGAAATGTTGTCATGCCAATCAAATTTCTTTCATCATATCAGCTTTCAACTCCAACCTACCAATTTGTTACTAAGCTGTTAAGCTGTTTAACAACTCAATTAGTGTCTTTGTTACCTATTGATTTTAATTGGTTAATTCATAAAATGTTAACTTTCCAGGCAATGGATGTGAAAACAGTTTTAAAAAAGTGACACAAATGTGGGAGAAGAAGTCTCTGATGGTTAAATGCACCAACTGTGAAAAATAGCAGTGTCCATATCATTTTCAATTACTTTCTTTTTTGCAACTTTATTAAATAGTAAGGTTGACTTCTTAGAGCAGGGGACCATGACAATGGTGGGGCACACAAAGTAAAACATGCAACTTGTTACATTTTATCTGCAATGTCAGCCAATGACTATAATAACTGACACCTAGTGGAGTGACAAGAACAGAAAGTGATAGTTGTGTGAGAGCTACTCGACAATGCAAGTTCTAATGATGAATTTTAATGTTCCATAATGATGTTAGCCAATTTGCCCCCAAAGCTAATTGTAAGGTGGAGTGAAATATTTCTGATTCTACAATGACATTTCCATGGTTAATATTTTTGCAAAGTAAAATATGATTCCCTGAAAGGAAAAGTTATAAAGGATGCATAATGTTTAAAACTTGAAATAAATTGCAAATAGCTCTTTAGAGTGAACATTCACATGCCGAGCATGCTTAAGCATTGCTTATTTCCTTAACTCGACATAATGGCAGAAAAAACATAAAACATGCAACTTGGACCCTCTCCAGTTTAAAGAGAAGGTGGAATAACAGACAAATGCGATGAGAGGGAAATAATTTGTTATAAGCATACTGTCTTCTGCAATGTCTTCAGCATTGTAATTGCACTTGGCCTCAGTTGTGGCTGCTCTGTGATAACAAAAATAACTCTTTCGTCAGGATGAAGACTTGCCTTCCAGTCTATTCCCTACCTGTGAGGTGCCATTGCCTACAGTTATGCAGCACCTTGTCATGCAAGAGAGAGTGAAGTGTATCAGTCATGGTGGTGCAATAGCATCAGTTGTGTGCCTGTCCTGGTTGAATAGATGCAGTGCATAAGAGATGTGGAATGTGACAGATGTGTTATGAGTGAGGAGAGAGGCGGAGTGGTGAAGTTGTGATAGGTAAACACAGGTCTAACTTGGTAAGTTGATAGGAGGAATGAATCTGGTTGGTAGCTGGAAGCAAGGGTCAGTTGGATGGTTGGAAGGGAGGAGGCGGGGCTGGAAAGGGCGGCAGGGAATAGGTGAGAAGGTTATTTGAAATTGGAGAACTCAATGTTGAGTCTGCCCCTGTTCCCACCCATAACCCTTCCCTCCCACCTCTTTATCTGTAGCTCCCCCTACTCCTGCCTCCAGTCTTGAAGAAAGGTCAGATCCAAAACATCGACTTCTCCACCTCCTAACACTGCCTGGTTTGCTATGCTCTTCTAGCTTCCTGCTCATCTACTTTGGATTCCAGCATCTGCAGTTTTGTCTTTAACAGTTGTATGGTTGTGGCGTCTGAAGACCTATTCATTCACCTTGACCTTTAGTGCGAGGTATTTTGACTTTGTGTGGCATTGCATCCAGGTCCTCAGAACTAGCCTCCCAGCACTGATCACTGTAGTGATCTGCTCCCACCGCCTTTGTTCTGTCTATTAGAATGTGTCCTAGTCTCCTGTCTTTGATCTATACCAAAGCCATTAATTATTTGTTGGAACATTTTTGAGCTGCTGTTTGCCATGATGTGCCATTTTTGTCTCTTTCTCAGCGAATACCCTTTGCTCGAATAAGCTTCCTGAATCAAAATGCACCTCCAATCTAAAAAGGGTCAGATTGCAACTTTAACCCATGCTAACCTTTTACAATTTTGCATCCGTTCTGGTTTTCAGCCGCCAACTTTGTGATTAGCACCGGCTGCACATTACAGTTGTATCTATGAGCAGCCATCTTGGAGTTTCTTGTTCGGGCTTGCATCAACAATGATTTGGATCAATTGTGCAATGTGATCCTTGCACCCATTTCAAATGTCAAAGTTTTCATATCTATTTTGCAAGCTAGTTAACCAATATTTAATGGTCATCTAATATTGTTCTGAATATCTGCTAAAATTAAGATCACTGAGGTATTTCAATTGCTAGTAGCAGCCCAGCTGTTACCTTTACTTTGTAAGTGTCTTCCGCAGAGAAATATTCCCCTAACATCCTGGCTGGACATAGCCTGATGCTGAGCACCCTCAATTCTCTCCTTTTTCTTTCTCCTTGAGCAGTTCTTTGTGTCGCCACACACCATACTCTCTGCACAACAACAAAGCAAATGGTTCATAAACTATTTGACCTCTGCTTCAGAGCAAGTGTATGAGTAGAACTCCTGAAATGAGTACCAATATCCTTATTAAATGTCCCATTACTCCCTGTGGACTTCACTAATTTTAAGCTGCTGTACAAACCACTGGACTAATCTAGTAACTCAGCAACAGGTTGCTATTATTTCATCACATTATTTTTCACTTTGTACAAATCCATCATTCTAAAGCTGCTTTACAGTTACTTTGCATTTTTGTTTAGTTTTTTTTATTCTGTTCAATTGTTTTGTTCTATAAATATATGTAATATGGATTTGAAAATTGTCTTAATTATCTATTGACTTTCACATACAAAGTGACAGATTTTCCAGCTGCCTGAGTAGCTAAAATTTTATAATGTTTGAATTTCTGAAATACTTATTTAGTTCTCGAGATTTGACTTAGAACACTTCTTCCACCTGCACACAGAGGTGATAATTGCCAAGCTTTGTAACATTTGGTTTCTTTCCTCCCCGCTAAATGACAAAAAAAAATGCAGTAGTTCAATTTATCTCAATTGTTTACGTCTGTCTGCTGCTTCTTCCTTGTTTGCCAGATTTACGGGTCTTTGTTTCCTTCATTTTCACAGACTTTTCAATGGATTTCCTATCACTATCCTCCCTGACCTTTTAAAATCTTTGTTGTACCCATTTTTCTTTGTCCAGCTATTTACAGCATATAGATATTTTTACTCAAAACTAAAGCATCTAACTTTGCTTGGATTCAGATTGTTGCATTGCTGTCTAAAGGATTAAAACCATAAAAGATATTTGGAACAATCTGGACACCTTCAGAAATATTTTCTTTCCACCGAATTCCAGCTCTAAGTTAGATGTTCTCACATGATGCAGAGGCAGGGTTGTTACATTGACTGCAGGAAGATGGATTTGAGTTAAGCAGCAGTTGAGACTTTGGAATCTGAAATATTTCTTCAACAGCAAGGAACACATAAATCTCATGACTGAGATTTTGCTGATGGCATTGGAAACAGGGCATAATCCTATATTCTGAGACAGGGCCAGTGACAACCAGTGTGGCAGCCAATTAAATTAAACTAAATTGAAGATTTGGCTACCCCCCTCTGCCAAATCCCTCAAAGAGTGGTCAACTTGACCAGAGGATCAGCAAGTTAGCAACCAGAGAAATGCAAGGAGAAGCGTTGGCCACTGCTGGAGGAAGATCACATAGCAATGGATATGGAGGCTCAACATCAGTAAGTTAAATCTGCAGATGCAGCAACCCAGTCAGGCTGGCACTGGTGAGGTGAGCAGGATGGAGGTGGTGAGGGCAGGCTGCATCGTCATGGCAATGGCTACTGCCACCAAATAGCTCCAAGATGGAGAAAGAACCATCTAAACATCTCCCTGCAAAGTTGACTGGGAGGTGTCCAAGGTTACCTGCCCCAATAGCGGATCCTTCCCACCCATCTCAGCAGCTGTCAATCTGTCCTCAGTTGACCAGTTCAGGGACTCAGTTAGGTTCTGGGTTGGAGGGCCACCTATCACTGTCTCCACAATTGGCAAAATGGATGAGCAGCTCAGGACTGAACGTGTTAAACTGCAACTTCCTTAGCCACTAGCGCAGTCTCTGAACCCATGCCTAAAGACCTTGTAAAGCCAATCCCCACATGTACTCAGTCATTCAGAGAGATCATGGCAAGGTTTAGTAATGTTTCATTTGAAACCATAGTGTTGTTGAGTAATATTGAAAGGGGATATGGCATCTCTCAGTGTAGCATTCTGTGCCTATTAATACCAATGAGCCTCCAGGCCTGGCAAGATGTCAGGGAAAAATATTGCTGCCTGCAAGCAGCCTCCAGGTGGCAGATCAACTTGCCAGGTTCAGAGCCAAGGGCCAAGTGCCCAACAGAGGTTTTGAGGCCTTCTCGACTTGACTGGTTTCAGTTATGTGAAGGAATGGTAGTCCAGCTGTTGAGACCATTTTTAATTTTAAATTAACCTTGGAAGATTTTGGAGGATCCCCTCACCCCTGTACCTGAAATAGGAGTTTGCTCTGCTTCAGTGTTGGAAGGCTTCCAATTAGCTGTTCAAATCCAATAGCATACCCACTGTCCTTAACTGGATGGTGGATCCATCCTCTGGCCATTAATGGGCCAATTTGGTGAAATCACTGGCATTGACTGCTCACCACACACACTGCAAGCTTCTGACCAACTTCCCCCCACCCCCAACCCTGACTGTGAATGAAGAGATCAGAAACCCTGGGAGTTAAAAAAAAAAGCTACTTCAAGTCTGTTTTTCAGCGATTCCAGCATTTGAGAGTGGTGCACAAACAAGGTTTTTTTTGTGTGAATGCATTAATTTTGGCAAGTGTTTCATCAATGCATCCAAATCCTGTAAAACTACTTTTTAATAAGAAGTAGGCAGAGACTTTATAACTCTGCATGGAGCCAGAAACAGGTGTCCCTCATTCTGCATTATTTATTTCCTATTTAAAATCAGTATTTCCTTGTTGGCTGATTAAGAAGTTGAAGTATTGGAAGAGCCACAGTAAGTTTAATTTGTTTCGTAGATGTCTAATCTGTTTTCATTTGAATTTTCAGATGAGCTACGCTGTATTACCTGATAACTCCAAATTACCATACATTCGTTTTCCCAAAAGGTATAATTAAGTGGTTCTTGCTTAAAAGTTTTTTCTGAATGTATCTAAGAGACATATTTGGCAACATTAACACTTTTTGTTTGAAAATGTTCTGGTATATTTATAAGGGAGTACTTATAAACACATTTGCATATATTAAGATGAAAAATTCATTTAAATTGCAGTCATTTGCATTTCTTAAGCATATGGTATATCAGTGGAGGCCATTGGGCATGCCTTCATTAATTGAGTGTTGTTTCATCATTATCCCATTTTCATGCTGTGGTTCCCTGTGGTGGAGCCTTCTGTCCCCCAGGTTTCAGTGACAAGGGACAATATGTCCCCAAGGTGAAAATCTGGACAAAAGATTGCAGATTAGCTCTCTAAGGAGTTGTAATTATTATTTTATCAGACTAAAAGAAATGTACGCTGTTTTTGGAAGAATATTAATCATTCCACTGATAGTATTCAGAAGTACTTCATCTTCCTGTGCAGCCCACACATGCTAAATACTTCAACATTAACTTTCAGCAGCCTACAGCTCTTAATTATGACAAGATTAGCATTTGCACAGAATTCTATAGATCAAGAAATGTTGTGTATGACAGATTTTGTGATACTGTTTGTCAGAATTTGACATGTATATTAAAACATTGCGACAGCGTGATTCATGGCAAGCTATTTTGAAAAAAGTGCTATTTACAGTTCATTTGTTTTCAATAGAATGAACCTTCTTGTGCTTAAAGCTGTTCAACAAGCCATAAGTGGTATCTTATTATCTTGATCTTATATTTTTTAAATAAAATATTCACTCCTCAGCAATCAAAGTCTTTGTGAAAACAAATACCACTTCTTGTCCACATACAAATGCCTTTCACAACTGCTTGACACTTTGTGCTTCTGCTCATCAAGCCGTTAGATGTTTGTTTTAAAGTGACACAAAAAAATGGATATATTTTATGCTTTGAGAATGTTGGTAATTTTATAGTCAAAAAGCCACACTGTTAATTGGTCATTTCATCTTCAAACTTTCAGAAAATGCGACTAATGCAATCAGGGTTGATTTTACTTCAAAGCAGAAATGAGAGTACAAGAATCCAGGGTTCAGTGTGGCCTTTAGAAGTCCTTCTGGCACACAGGAGCCAAGACTTTTTTTTTATTTAAACTAAAAAGTTAACCAGGTCTGGATTATTTCTTATAGCAACTTTTGATGGTACAAATGGATCATGATATTACCATTTAAACTGGTATCCTGTTCTTGTAAGATGCACAGCCTATCCACCCCCAAAGACAAATACGTAAACATGTTAGGGACAGGGATGTACCATGAGCTCCTTCAGCCCATCACTGCTTTTATACACCTGCCACTCATTTAGATTAATGCTGCTGCTTTGGGGAAATGGGTTAAATCTTCTCTCACATGTGAATAATGGAAAACAGAAACCTGCTTGTCATAAATTACATACCATTAGTTAATGAGTGGTTGTATATATTACTCAAATATATTAAAAACATTTCATAACACCAAAAGACAAAAGCTGAAGCCATCATGACACATTCAAGGTTTGTCACATTCATGACACTTCTGTTTGCTTCGTGTTTTATTTGTGTGACCCAATCAAGAGCGATGGTTACATTGAAGGTCCTAAACTCTAAAATAATGATTTTTAAAAATGTAGCCTTAAACAAATTTCACGAAATCTAGTCTACATTTAATAGCTCTTATCAAATGATATTTATTCAATCAGTTTTATATTCAAAATGCATTAATGTAATATTCAACAAATTTAATTTTAAATTTCACACTGAATATTTTTATTTCAATTTTGATTGTCTACCTAATATATTGTATAAACAGAACACAGTGTGAGGAGTTGTGAGGATACAATTTAAACCTGACATTTGACTACAGTGTTTACAAGCTGTCTGGTTAGTTTTTTGCTGAGTTTAAGTCACATTTCGCATGTTCTAATCATAAATGCTTTATGTCTAAATAAAATAATGTTTACCAATCACCACATATCCAATCTCAGCAGTTAATCAAACTAGTTAAAACTCCCAACTTGCCCTACATGCCTAATTATCTTATCATAGTGGAGATCAGTTGCCATGTTGAATTAATGTAATTAGTGTCATGTTGAATGTCTGATCTGTTACTTGGTTATCCACTTACTTGAACACCAGTGTTTTCTGCACTGTTTCAATGAATCATACCCCACTATTCAAAATAATGTGAGGCCAATCTGAGCAAGATGAGCTGCACTCAAGTTCAGAAAATGACATGAAGAGCCTTCTTCTGCTTTTTAACATCAACTTAGTGGAACAACACTGTCACTAAAACACATTTTATTTTTCATTGAGCATGCTTTAGGCCCCAGAACATTTTTTTTTTCCCTTTCACGTCAGATATGTCAATTGTGAAACACAGGATTTGAAGCAAAGGGAGACAGTATATCCTGTGGCGTACTGTTATCTGGTTTTGACATTCTTTCATTGCTCTCTGTCATTTCTACAATTATGTTTGACATTTAATATGAAATTACTACTGAGTGCTTCAGCCAATGTCATCATAATGGTGGAAAATTATCAGAAACAATTGGAAAAGACTCAAAGCAATGATTGGTGTTACCACTCAAACCTTTGTACAGGCACCCAGTTGCATAGACCAAATAATTACAAGGTTCAAAACGCGAAAGACTGAGGATGCTGGAAATCTGAAATAAAAACAGAAAATTCACACATGCTCAGTAGGTCCAGCGGCACCTGCAGAGACAAGAAGAGAGTTCATATTTCAGGTCAATGTTTTTCATTGGAACTCAGAAATGTGACATAAGTGATGCGTTTAAATAATTGAAAACAGAGAGAGGATGGGTAAAGGAACAAATAAGAAGATAATGGTAGGATTGAGGGCATGACAGATGAAATGACAAAAGTCGTGGTTATGCATGGCCAAAGAAGGTGGTAATGGGGCAAGCAAAAGAAATAAAGATATGCATAAAGTGGATGTGAATGGCAAAATGATGAATAGCTGTATTCCAGAACAGAAACAAGAGAAAATTGAAAGTTGATTCAAATCCTGCAAAGTCAAAGGTAAAAGCTCATTGAAGACATGACACTCTGAAATTACTGAACTCAATCTTGACTCTAGAAGGTTATGAAGCTCCTAACTGAAGACCAAATAGATATGGCCCGCATATGTTCACATTCCATGAGAGAATTAAGAAAAGAAATATATGTAAGACTTACAGGTTGTTACCATATTAAAAATATAATTTTCTATGGTTGTCAATAAGGTGCAGTAAAATGCCTCGCTCCCTGTACAATGTCTGAGGGCTAACTTTTCCCAAATTTTGACCAAATGTCAATTTCAGGGAGTTTCATGGAGGGTTTCTCTCTGTTGGCTATGGCTTCTCCTCTGATGAAATCTTCTGCTGTTCACCTCATTTATTTTGCATCTGGGCTCCATGCCATCCCTTTTTTTGAACCATGTGGTCACACAGGCAAAGGTGCTTGCTAGTGCCCAGACAATCTAGTGTAGATAATGCAGAAGCTAC
Source organism: Chiloscyllium plagiosum (assembly GCF_004010195.1). Taxonomy (NCBI): domain Eukaryota; kingdom Metazoa; phylum Chordata; class Chondrichthyes; order Orectolobiformes; family Hemiscylliidae; genus Chiloscyllium; species Chiloscyllium plagiosum. Next base: position 35,065,819 of record NC_057714.1, read on the forward strand.
ATTTAAATCCCAGCTCTGAACCACTTCAAATACTGAAAACCAGCAACAATGATTCTATGTTTGTTTCTCTACTGCATTTCAAAAAGATGTGGCTAAAAAAGGGAAGCTATTCCCATTCACTTGGGGTTCCTGGTGGACATGGCATGATAGAAGACAGCCATCCTTTTCCTTCAGTACTGTTAACAGACACCATGGTACAGAGAGTTGCCAGCATGGTCTGAGATAGCCACTGAGTCAGTTCTGTTTCCACAGCCAGACAAAATGCACAACAGTGCCACAAGAAAGTCAATGACAATAGAAATGGGATTAGAATAGTTATGTGGTTGTATCCGACCAGCACAGATTTAATGGACCCAAGGGCGTTTTCATGTGCCGTAGACCTCTATGACTCTGAGATTTTGTGCACTGCAGAAACCACCCAAAGCCAATGATCTACTGACCGTACCATTGCATTGAGCAATTTAAAGCAGAATGGTGCATTAGGAGTGTGCTGGGCCATGATGCAGCTGGAGCTGGATCGAAATTGTACTCTGTTATTTGTGTGTTCCTGTTACTGCTACAATTCCCCTCTCAGACAACTGTCTGTGTGGGGTTTACACATTGCCCCCATACCTGCATGGGTTTCCTCTCACAGTCCAAAGATGTTCAAATTAGGTAGTTTGGCCATGATAAAATTACCCATAGGGATGTGCAGGTAGGTGGAATATCCATAAGAAATGAAGGGTTATAGGGTGTGAAGATCTAGATCCCTGGGAGGGGCCTCTTAGTTCCACAATTGGTCAAATAAACATTTGCAGCTTGGTCTAATTTAACAATTTATTATGACGTCGGCCATAGGTTATCCAGCAACACAGGGGTTAAGCACCTCTGGGTACGCTGGAAAAGCTGTGCAGAATCTTAAAATACAAGCAACTTTTACAGGTCTCTTTACAAACAGAACAGCCTTAATTTCAAAATTAATCCAATAAAATGAAATAAAATGGCAAATAGACATAAAATTATGCTAATGATTCTTCCTTGGAACTGACTTGTTTACACGTTTTTATCTCTCTCCACCTTTGTTTATAAGGCCAGCTTGGATACTTTAATAATGTAATATCTTGCTTAGTTAATTATTGCTATGAGCAGGGCATTGTTTGCTAATCTCTTTCAATTATTTCAGGAATGTTGTTTTCAGCAGAGTTAGATGCCATTGCTCCTAGAAGCCATTTTGTTATGCTTTTTTATGTTACTTGTGTTACGAAGCCATTTTGTAGTTAGTAAAAGCATACATTAAATGGTGCCTCCTGACAACAGCCTAAATCCAGACTTTCGATCCTCAGGTGGGGGTGGAGGGGGGGAGGAGTGGTGGCTCTGGGCAAGATGTTTCTCATAGGCTCATTGTGGACTTGATGGGCTGAATGGCCTGCTTCCACACTGAAGGGAATCTATGATCTTCACTCAAAGTGTATAAGATCACGAGAGGCATGGATGTGGTGAATACACTAAGTTTTTTTTTCCCAGGGTTTGGGAATTGAGGACTAGAGGGCATCAGTTTAAGGATAGAGGGGAAAGAATAAAAAAGAACCTTAAGGGCAACTTTTTTACACAGAGGGTGGTACGCCAATGGATGAGCTGCCAACAGAAGTGGTTGAGGTGGGTACATTAACAGTGTTTAAAGGGCATTTGGACAAATACAGGATATAGGCCAAGTGCAGGGAAATAGGGTTAGTGTGGTTGGACATTTTGGTTGGCATGGACCAGTTTGGAACAAAGGCCTGTCTCCATGCTGTAGAACTCTATGACTCTATGATGCATGGCAGATGCAGTTTCATATGGATAAATGTGTGGTTATCCACTTTGGTGGCAAGAACAGGAAGACAGATTACTACCTAAATGGAGTCAAGTTAGGTAAAGGAGAAATACAACGAGATCTACGTGTTCTTGTACATCAGTCAATGAAAGCAAGTATGCAGGTACAGCAGTCCGTGAAGAAAGCTAATGGCATGCTGGCCCTCACAATGTGGACGAATTGAGTATAAAAGCAAAGAGGTCCTTCTGCAGCTGGACAAGGCCCTGGTGAAACCGCACCTGGAGTATTGTATGCAGTTTTGGTCTCCAAATTTGAGGATGGACATTCTGGCTATTGAGGGAGTGCAGTGTATGTTTACAAGGTCAATTCCTGGAATGGCGGGAGTATCATGTGTTCAAAGATTGGAGGGACTGGGCTTGTATACACTTGAGTTTAGAGGCTGAGAGGGGATAAGATTGAGACGTGTAAGATTATTAAGGGATTGGACACTCTGGAGGCAGGAAGCATGTTTCCGCTGATGGGTGAGTCCCGAACCAGAGGACACAGCTTAAAAATAAGGGGTAAGCCATTTAGAACAGAATTGAGTAGAAACTTCTTCACCCAGAGAGTGGTGGATATATGGAATGCTCTGCCCCAGAAGGCAGTGGAGGCCAAGTCTCTGGATACTTTCAAGAAAGAGATGGATAGAGCTATTAAAGATAGTGGAATCAAGGGTTATGGGGATAAGGCAGGAACAGGATACTGATTGTGCCTGATCAGCCATGATCATAATGAATGGTGGTGCTGGCTTGAAGGGCCAAATGGCCTACTCCTGCACCTATTGTCTATTGCCTATTGACTCTATGGCTCAACCCATTTTGTTCTTCAAAACTGATAATTCTTCCTGCATTCAGTGCTTCCTACTTACTCGGTCAGGTCATCATACCAACTGTCCTGCTCCAGTGATAGTTTTATTTTCTCAATCCCTCTATTATTCTCATTGCAGGTAACTAACATAGGTCTGTAAGGGCAGAGTTATGTGGCAGGGAAGCTGTCAGTAATCTCCTAATCCTCAAGAAGAGATGTTCCATGAATTAGTAGGAGAGCAAACGTGAACAAAAGAGCTGAATTCCAGAGGTGTGGGGCGACTGACTGCCCTTGAAATCAAAGCCACTTTTGACCGAATGTGGCATCAAGGAGCCCTAGAGAAGCAGTCATACAATGGCACAGAAGAAGATGGTGTTGACTGTTGGAGGTCAATCAACTCAGCTCCAGGACATCTTTGAGGAAGTTTATCAGGATAGTGTTCCAAGTCCAAACATCTTTAGCTGCTTCATCAATGACCTTCCCTCCATGAGGTTAGAAGTGGGGACATTCACTGATGATTACATAATGTTCAAAACCATTTATGCTTCCTCAGATACTGAAGCAGTCCATGTCCAAATGCAGTAAGACCTAAACAGTCTCCTAGTTTAGTCTGATAAGTGGCATGTAGCATTCATGTCACATAAGTGCCAGGCAATGACCATCTCCAACAAGAGAGAACCTAACCATTGCCAGTTGACAATCAATATAATTACCATCACTGAATCCGCTGCTACCAAGTTAGGAATATCAAGCAGCCCTTTGAACCTGTTCCACCATGCAATGAGGTCATGGTTGATCTGTGCCCTAATTCCATATACCTACTTTTGATACCGTAACAACTTTGCTTAACAAAAAAAAATCAGTTCCAGATTTAAAATTAACAACTGATCCAACATCCACTCCTCTTTGTGAAAGAAGGTTCCAAACCTCTACCAGCCTTTGTGTGTAGAAGAATATGTGCAGAAGTGTGTAGAACACAAATTACAAGAAGTGGAATTGCATTAAGCATATAAATACTGCAGTTATGAGAGCAAGTGACAGACTAGGAAACCTTTAGTAACTCATCTCCTGCCTCTGTAAAGCCTACCTACCATCTACAAGGCACAAGTCAGGAATTTAATGAACTTCTGTGCACTTGTGTTGATGGTTACAGTACCAACAACACTCAAGCGTGTTGATACCAACCTGGACAAAGTAGTCCAATTGATTAGCATTACATCCACAATCTTAAAGTCCCTCAATCACCAATGCTCAGTGACAGCAGTGTGCACTATTTACAAGGTGCACTGCAGAAATTCACTAACACTGTTTGGACAGGATGTTTCAAAACCATGACCATTACTGTCTACAAGGTAGCCACCTACAAAGGTGGCGATTACATGAAAACACTAGTTCCCTTCACTGTCCTGACTTGGAAATATATGACAGTTCCATCAGTGTCACAGTGTCAAGGACCTGGAATTCTTCTGTCACACCAAAGAAACTGCAGTGGTTAAGGAAAACTTTTCACCACCATCTTCTCAAGGGCAACTAGAGATGGGCAATAAATGCTTACAATCCAGGAATGAACAGAGAAAAGAAAATAGCAGAAAAGATTAAAACTGTTCTTTTGAGGATGGTTAAAACTCTATGTCAGGGCAACAAAGTACTGTGCTGTGTGTGTTGTGCTACATTGCACTGCTCCCTATTACAATACTGTGGACATATCATTAACACAGCTAAGCTTCTATACCTATTGTATGACTAATTCCCCTCTTCTCGTCTGCAGGAAAAAATGGCATCCACAGAACATGAGTCCTTAAAGCTCACCACCACCTTCTCAAGGGCAACTAGGGATGGGTAATAAATGCTGGCCCAGCCAGCAATGCCCAATCCCATGAGCGAATTAAAAAACAAATAACTTATCTCCTAACTCACCGAAGATCATCCACCATTTATAAAGTACATAGCAGGGGCATGATGACATTTTCTTCACTTTCCTGGATGTGTTCAGCTCTAATGATGCTCTAGAAGCTTGCCACCATCAAAGTTAAAGTAGCATGCTCAATTGGCATACCATCTACTACCTTAAACATTCATTTCTTCCATCTTTGAGGTATAATGACAGTAGTGTACACCATATACACAATGAACTACAGCAATTTACCAAGGTTCATCTGACAACATCATCCACATCTCACTCAATGAACAATATGATACATGGGAATAGCAACATCATAAAATTCCTTTCTAAGCATCTTACTCAGAATTATAGCAGTCTTCCTTCACCAATGCTGAATTGAAAACCAGGAATTCTCTTTCTGATGGCTCTTTGAGATTATCTACACAATGTGAACTGCAGTGGTTCAATCAGTCCACATGCCATTAGACTTTCAAGGACAATTTGTGAAAAGCAATACATTCTGGCCTTGGCTGTCTTGTTTACATCCCAAGGATGAATTAAGAGGTCTATCTTGTCTCATTGATGCATGTTTTTGGATCAGACAGTAGATTAAGAAATTGTCAGAATTCTCGCTATAAAGTGCTTGAAAATGTGAATTTAGACTCCTCAATGATTCCATAACTTCAGACAGAAGCTGCACATTATTTATTGTGACTGATATCAAGCATGCAATTGCATAAGCTAAATGTTTGTGGTAGGGAAAGTATATACACTGAGGGCAATTGGTGTCTTGGACCTTTGCACTGCTCAGGAGTATGCAATCACCAGCTTCTAACTAAATTGTAGACCTGATTCATGACTGTGCATAACTGAATCACTTGCACAATGGACAGTGTACATTTGTTGGTTATTGTTGTCTTACACTGTTCTTGGTCTGGTTGTGTTGTCAAAAAATAGTTGCAGAGTCTGAGTTAGGATTAAAAGCATTAGCTTTAATTTACAAACATGACTGACAGAAACGGTATCTAAAAAGGGTCTCAACTTCTCATGAAGCTGAAAGAGAACAAGATTGTGTGATGACAGATGCTATGTCAGAATTATGTCACTCAGAAACACCTTAAACTAAATTTTTCCAAGCCTTGGCTTTTTGGCTTAGATGACATCCCATTATATTATATATTATGTCCTTAGTTTCTTTGGAGGAGAATGGGAATTTCAATTCTCTGTGTTTCCTGAGACTTTGTTGGACAGAATAGGAATTGTCAGATGACTCCAGTGTAGCATTTAAAGTGTCATCTGGAATCTTTGATGAATTCAGTCTGTCTGTCTTTTCAACCTTGTTGGTGATGTTTCTCCAGTGTAGATACTTCCTGTAGATACTGGAGCCTGTTATGTTGCATTGCCCCATTTTTGGTTTGAATGATAAAGGAATTTGGATGTGATTTTTTTTCAAGCGCTTGGCCATGATGAGCTGGATCACAAATCCACATTCAGTCTTCTGGACAATGGTCTGTTATGATCACTACTCTCAGTGTAAATTTAGTCAAAGATTTTAATAACCCGCAGTTACATTTCCTGAAAGCTCTTCACTACGTTCAAAGCCATCTTTAAATTCTTGTGCAATAAACTTCACGACAACCATAGCTGCTTTATGGGCAGAACCAACCTGTAGCTGTGGTCTCTCACTGAAATACAACATATAATTGTATAGAGTTGGTTTTAACAATAAAACAAAAGCTTATTAGATAAATGATATGAAGATAAAATAGTATAAACCATACTATTTACATATAGCACATTTAACACATGGTAACATATAATTCCATTAATCCCAAAAATACTCTTTTACTGATCCCTGAAACACCCCTGTTCAGTCTGCAAAAGAACACCAGAAATAAATTGCCTTTTTTTAACACCTTAATTTAAATATGACTTCCACTCTCAGCCTAGAAAATCTGATAACCTTTTCCTGGAGCTTTCAGACATGTGAGCTTAACCTGTGCAATGTTTTTGTGAAAATTCCTGGTACAGAACTATTATTAAACTCATCTGTCAATTCTCTCTTTTTGAAGAGCACTACTTTCATAGAATCCCTACAGCGTGGAAACAGGCCATTTGGCCCAACAAATCCCAACAGCCCTCCGAAGAGTATCCCACCCAGACCCATTCCTTACCCTACTATTTTACATTTCCCCGACTAATGCACCTAACCTACACAACCTGGAACAGTATGGGCAAATTAGTATGGCTAATTCACCTAACCTACACATCCTGGAACAGTATGGGTAATTTAGCCATGGCCAATTCACCTAACCTATACAGCCTGGAACAGTATGGGCAATTTCATATGGCCAATTCACCTAACCTACACATCCTGGAACAGTATGGGTAATTTAGTATGGCCAATTCACCTAACCTACACATCCTGGAACATTATGGGTAATTTAGCCATGGCCAATTCACCTAACCTACACATCCTGGAACAGTGTGGGTAATTTAGCCATGGCCAATTCACCTAACCTACACATCGTTGGACTGTGGAGGAAACCTGAGCACCCTGCGGAAACCCACGCAGACACGGTGAGAATGTGCAAACTCCCCACAGACTGTCGCCTAAGGCTGTGAGACAGCTGTGCTAGCCACTGGACCACTATCCCACCCCTTTATATGTCCAAAGCTTATATAGAAGTACCCTAAACCAAATTTAAAACTGAATCTTTTTTCTTTGTTATGGGTGTTTTCTCTAATCTTTTAGAAACATAATAAACTTGCCTTAGAAGGCTTAAGGTATGACATTTAGTACCCTGATCATTTGTAATCTCTCCCAATGTAAACCAAGACACATTAGTCATCAATAAAAGCAAAATCCATTCATCCTAGAGGCTACCTCTTTCAAACTGTGGTAAAAATATTTACATGTTACATATTTAACTCTTCATACACAGAGGGAAACCCATATGTCTCTAATTCAAAGCTCAAAGCTCCACACTTAAATGTTATTATAGTATAAACAAATTACATATCTTACATCACAATTATAATTGCATTCATTCTCTTTCTCCCGAACATTATCTGAAACTAGGTAAGGATAACAGATTTTCTTACTTCGAGGACATTAGTGAGCCAGATTTTTTTTTACAATAATAAGTGGTCCTTACGTAGTCATCATTAAATAAGCTTTTTAATTCCAATGAGCGAGTGATATGGTCAAAGCCATTTGAGACTGTGAATCCATGAAGTCTTCACTAGCAAGCTCTGTCCGAAGTGACAGTGTTTGAGATTCCGTGGGGCATGAAGATATCTTAGAGCAACAAAATCACTGCATCCAATAAGTGACCATAAAGTTGTGTGATATCTATCCACCTTGATGTGTAACTAACCACCATCAAGATGTTTTACTTCTGTGTTCAGAGATCCATTGTCAAAAGCACCATGTAGCCTTAAAGAGAAGAAAGATGACATAAGTGGTTCATAACCAGAAGTGGCTCTTGCTGAATTGGATAATGGATACTTCTCAATATTATCTCTTCTGAGAATTTTAGAAGATTTGGCCATCAAAACAGCTGTGGGTCAACATTTGGAAAGACCTTGATTATCCATTGCTATATAACAAGTCTCAGAAGCCTCTGTAGTTTAATCTCACATTGTAAATTAGTAAATTATCGATTAAACTGAGATGTCCTCTCTATTCAAAGTATTGCCTGAGATTAGGATTGTGTCATCTATATATTGACCAACTGTTGATGCAGTACTCTCACACTCAGGCACAATCATTTTTTAAAATTTTACATTTCTAATTTAATTCAGTTGTTGAACTGCTGCTGATGGGTTTGTAGTTGTTAGTGACTGAAAGGTTTTTACTTCTCTGCTCAGACTTATATTCCCTTGTTCAGGCTTTTCCACTGGGATCCAAGTTAAAGCATCCACTGCCAACTATTATTTACTTTTCATATATCCTGTCTCTACATTGAATCTCATTGAATGCAGTCAAAATTAATGAACTCTTGGTGACATTCTTGCGATTTCCATAGCGTTAAAGAATGTAACTAAAGGCTTGTGGTCTGTCTCAGTCATTGAGTGAAAAACTAAGAGGTAGTCTACAATCTTTTCACAAACCTATGTTGTAGCAAAAAGCTCTTTTTCCTATGTGCTCCATCTCAGTCAGTCAATGGGATGCCTAATAAATAAGCTTATGGTTTCCATCCCTCTATAATTGACAAAGTATAACTTCCAACCTAGTTGAATTTGTATATGCAGTGAAGACAGTAGGTAGTTCTGGATCATAATGAAAAACTTTATCAGGTGAGGTTACCATTAATTTGATTTTTTTTAAATAATCTCAACTGTACGTTTTTCCAAGCAGTGTCCATTGTTGCAGCATAACAGCTGATCATATGGCTCATTTCCAGCTAGGTTGAGTAAGAACTTCATGAATTGGTTCACCATACCCATGAATCCCTGAAGCTCCTTGACGTTCTAGGGAGTTGGAAATTTCTTGATTGCTCTGGTCTTTTCTGATACATTCTGACACCTCTTGTATCCATAATATGCCCAGGAAACTTGATAGTTGCCTATGAGAACATACCTTTGATGCTGTGTGTAACTCTTGCTGCCTGTAGGTTTTGTAGTACAGTTTGCACTCTGGTGTCACGAACTGTGAGAGAGAACCCATGGATCAGGACTTCCTCTATGCATCAAATGACTCTCTTCAATCCTACTAGGATATTTGGAGGGGGGGGGGTCCTTTGGAAAATGTCCATTGCTGATGTGATACAAAAGGGTAGCCTATTGAAACAAAATCTCATCAATTTTTTAATGTAAGTTATGAGCAACTTAGATTTTCCATCAAAGGGTTATTTCCAAAATCCAGTATTGGTATCTAGCTTTGGTACAATTAAACTGAACTTTAACTTTGCTAGATTCATTTACAGATGACAGAGGATGAAATTTGCATTCAATTGCTTCGCTTAGCCATGTAAGATCCATACAGATTGTGTAGTTCCATGACGTTTTTATCCAGGGACCATTCTCAAGAACCAATCTGTTGGTTTCATTACCAGTGAAATTATTCCTTGTCTTAATATTGAGCCAGTTTCCTGATTTACCTTGGGCAAAGGTTGTTGAGGTCATTTTGGCGTAAACAGACACATTGCTTTTGTTTCAAAATGCAAAAGGATGAGATCAGCTGTTTTCAACATACCCAGTCCTTTCAACAATTGTGGAAACCGAGCTCTAAAATTTTAAAGTTGATCCCATCAGCTCCCTAACTCCTCAACTCAGGCTATAAGTTAGCACAAGCCAAAAAAGGTTTAAAGTGAACAAACTTGGTTCCAAATCACCATAAAGGTATCAGTGATATTTTGTTTTCTTCATGTTCAAGTGTTGCATTCATTAGTTTTATGGCTTTCAAGTCTTCCCCTGAATAATTCATTGACAATTGGGGATTGATGTATGGAGGATGAGGGTGAAGGTTAGTGGCGGGTTTGAGTCACTTTACAGAAGCTCTTGCACTCAGGAAGCCTAGTTCCTCAGCCAGCACTGCATGCTCGTTTTCAGGAAGCTGAACTGTCCATTGTCACTGCAGGAAACTCCGGTGGTGGTGGGGGTGGGGAGCTGAAAAATACCAGTCAATATCCTTAACTGGAGCAGTACATTTTCATAAAGTCACCATATATTCTAGTTAGCAAAGGAATGATGAGGAAAAGGTTGCATATGATGCAATAATGAAAGCATTCAATGCCTTCTTCAGGCTGTGGAAAATTGCCACTGGTGAACAGGAAAAATTTACATCTGAAGTAGGCACTAAACATTTTTGTTACTTTATTACTTGGTGAGAGGGTGTTAAAGCCCCCTCTGTATTACCTGCCATCAACTGGAAAACATGCAGGCTCCATACGAATAAAGGGTAGGCGCCTCCCTATGTATTCCAGTGAGTGACTCTTTGCCATGCAGGTGGATTCAGAATGTGAAAAGAATCCCGGGTTCTGTTTCTTCCTCTCGCAGGGACAAATCCAACCCACAAGATAACTGAGACTGAAATCCTTAACTTGTTGCATTTATATCTTCAATTCTCTAACTTGGCTACTTCAGAGGAACCTCGATTATCTGGCATTTGATTATCCGAATATCAGATTATCTGGCATGATCACAATGTCCCGATGTTTGGCTAAACTATGTTATCAGGCATTCGATTATCCAGAATTTAATTAACCAAATGAAATACTCCCCGCCTGTGCCTTTCAGATAATCGAGGTACCTCTGTAATTTTATTTTGTTTGGGATTTTCTGCTTGTACACACTTAATCATACTTTACTTTTTCACCTTCTCAATACATGAGATAGTTATTGACCTGTTAACCTGCATTTCTTTTTAATTGCTATCAGTCCAAAATCATACATTGTTTTCACAAACAGAGAAAAGAATTGTTTTCTCTCTGGACATTCTCCTGTCAAAAAAAGAGAATGTTCACTTATTTCCCCTACATTTCAAAGACATCCTAGTGGTAACCTTTCTTGCTGCAGTGTGGGTGACAATTTGGTTGAATTAATCTCCCAGCTGTTACAGATCTCACCTGATTTTTATTCATTCTAGGGGGCCTCTATAATGGGTAAATAATGTGTTCCACCAGCATATCTCACAGGAGTGGAAAGTGGCATTACTAATTCTATTTTTAGTGTAATATGTTTGCAGGACATAAATATGTAATAAAACCTAGAAACAGGCCCTCAGCCCACCAAGCCTGTACCGATTCCTAATGCTTATTCAGATCAACTGCTTATTGCCCATATATGGTTTCTATCCCTCTGTTCACCACCCATTCATGTGTCTATTAAGACAAACCTTAAATGTTGCTAATGTGCCTTCCACCACTTCCACTGGTAGCGTGTTCCAGGCACCCACCATCCTCTGTGTGTAAAATTTTCCCTGCATTTCTGCCATAAACTTTCCCCCCCCCTCACCTTGAACTTGTGACCTCTTGTAGTTAACATTTCCATCCTGGGAAAAATCATGTGATTATATATGCCTCACATAATTTTGTAGACCTCTATCAGGTTGCTCCTCAGCCTCCTTCTTTCCACTGAAAACAATCCAAGTTTATTCAACCTCTCCTCATAACTGAAGTCCTCCACATCAGATATTATCTTGGTAAACCTTCTCTGCACCCTCTTCAAACCATCTTTCTTGTAATGTGGTGACTAGAACTGCATGCAATATTCCAAAAGTAGTCAAACTAAAATTTTAAAATTGAAAGTTCTAAACTAAAAGCAAGCATGCGGTATGCCTTCTTGACCACCTTACCCACCTGTGTTGCCACTTTCAGGGATCTGTAGACCTGTATGTCCAGATCCTTCTGTGTGTCAATGTTTCTGTGAGTTCTGCCATTTGTTGCATAATTCGCACCTGAATTTTCTCTTGCAAATCGAATCACCCCTCGTTTGTTCGGATTGACTCCATCTGCCAATTGTCTGTCCAAATCTGTAATCTATCTATATCCCACTCCATTTTGTGACAATCTTCCTCATTATCTGCAATCCCGCCAATTTTGGTGTCATCCACAAGTTTACTAATCAGACCACCTACGTTTTCCTCTGGATCCATTTATACATATTAGAAACAACAAAGGTCCCAGGACTCATTCCTGCGGAACACCACTGCTCACTGATCTCCATTCTGAAAAACTCCCTACCACCTCTACTCTCTGTCTTCTATGACCAAGCCAATTTGTATCCATCCAGCCAGCTCACCCTGGATCCCATGAAACTCTACCTTTTGTGCCAGACTGCCATGAGGTACCTTATCAAATGCCTTATTAAAGTCTATGGTGTCAATATCCACTGTCCTTCCCTCATCAATCATTCTTACCACCTCACCAGAAAAACTCAATCAAGTTAATAAGACACAACCTTCTCCATACAAAACCATGCTGCCTCTCACTAGCCATTAATAGTATGGATTCACCTTTTGTTTTTGGACACACAACTGATGACTCTAGTGCCGAATTTATACCCAAATTTAATTGTATTTTTTTCCCTGAGTTTCTGCTAAAGCTTATTTGCATAGCATTGAACACAAAATCTGCAATGGAGCAGTGCAATCTGTTAGCATTTTGAAACACAATTTTAAAAAAAAGCTTAATTTAAAGATATTATTTGATGTATTTAAGATTGGTGACTTGTTGTAGTTTGATCAATACAAGTATATTTTAGTTTAACACAAAATGTTTTTAAAAAATTAACGTATTAATCCTCCACCTGATTTTAAATTGTGGAGAATCACTTAAGAAGCATACAAAACTATTTTATGGTTAGATTGAGGGACAGTGAAGATTTCCTCAATGAAATTAAGAGGTACTTTGTTCAGTTTTTTGAAAAAAATCTGCTTAGATTAGATTACTTACAGTGTGGAAACAGGCCCTTCAGCCCAACAAGTTCACACCGACCCGCACCCATTCCCCTCTGCACCTAACGCTATGGGCAATTTAGCACGGCCAATTCAACTAACCTACACATTTTTGGACTGTGGGAGGAAACCGGAGCACACCCACGCAGACACGGGGAGAATGTGCAAACTCCACACAGGCAGTCACCTGAGGCGGGAATTGAACCTGGGTCTCTGGCGCTGTGAAGCAGCAGTGCTAACCACTGTGCCACCGTGCCAGGTGAAGCTGTTGAAACTAACATAAATGTTTGTGCACAGACATGAGAAGACAATAAATGCAAACAAGCAGAAGCTCAAGACATATTTATGAATGTTATAAAGCATGTTAGAAAATATGATGAGATTTCTATATTCAATTATATTTCTATTCTTATGATATATTGAGAATAGGTCCAACATCTAAAATCTGAAGCACTGTGATCCATCATTTCTAAGAGAATTATATTCAGTCACAGTCAGGAAACAATCCCAGTTCAATGAGGACTTCAGAAAGGCATGAAAGGGCCAGCATCAAGAAGTACTTCGTTATTACCTAAAAGTGAGCTGCTAACATAGGGCCATTTACTTTCCAAACAGCAGAAGTGGCATGCAGTAAATTAATCTAAGTGGTTCCATAACTAGCAGATCTGCTCAAAGTATTGCATCTAATGCTATCACTATCCAATGATGAATTGTGTTGAACAATTAAACAAGTAACAGGAGGAGGAGATTCCATAAACATGACCCCCACCAATGCTGCAGCAGTCCAAAACATCAGTGCCAATAATAAGGTTCAATCATTTTCAGCCAACTTCAGACTCGTGTTTTGAGTGAATAATGCAGTTTAGTCTCTTCCTGAAGTCCCCAGCATAATGGATGCCTGGCTTCAACCAATTTGATTCATTCTATATGAAATCGAGAAAAGACTGAAATTTATCATTATTAACATCCCGATTTTAGTTATGAACACCAGTTCTCCAGAACTAGGCCAACACTTGTTGGCCAGAACTAGTGCTCCAAGCCTCCAGCCATGATGTTCCAGTACAGCTGCTTAGGAGACTGTGGAATAGTGAAACAGTAATGGCAGTGTCATCCTAAGGCCCTGTTTAATAACCAAGGTCATGATCTTGAATTGAATTGTCTCAATAATAGTGACCATGAAACACTTATCAAATATTGTTAAAATTCATCTAGTTCATTAATGCACCTTGAAGAAATCTACAGTCCTTTCCTGATCTGGCTTACATCCAAATCCAGATCCACAGCATTGTGGGCGACTCTCAATTGTTCTGAAGTGGCCGAGTGAGTCACTGTGTTTAAGGTCAATTATGAATGGGCAACAAAACCCAGTCTTGCCAGTGATACCTACATCCCAAGAAAAACAAAACAAAACAAAAGTCACTGACACCTTCATGACAGTGTGAAAAATGCTCATAAAAGCTAAACATATTAAATCAGATTTCATGTACTGCCCTATTATTCTACTCTTGATTATCAGAAAAATGGTGGAAGGAATTGTAGAGAATCCTACCACATGACACTTACACAGCAATAAACTGCTTATCAAAGCTCATTTTGGCTTCCACGTGATCAATCTTCTCCTGACCTCATTATATGCTTGGGTTCAAACAGGACAGAGAGCTGAACTAAAGGGGTCAACTAAATTACTGATCTTGACATTAGGATCCTAGCAAGATTCAAGACAATGGGAAACAGGGGAAATCCATCCAATGACTGGAGTCATGACTAGCCCAAAGTAAGATGTGAGACCATAGCATCGTAGTGATGACACGAGATTATGAATCCAGAGATTCAAGCTAATGCTTTTGGAGTAGGTTCTCACTTTCCATCATGGCTGCCATTGGAATTTAATTCTATCAACAAAAAAAATCTGGAATTGAAAGCTAGTCTCAGTAATAGTGTTGACAACTATCACCGAATGCCATAAAAACCCATTTGGTTCAGTAATACCCTTCAGGGAAAGAAATGTGCTGTCCTTACCTGGTCTGGCCTATGAGTGACTCCATAGCACAGTGGTTAACTCCTAACAGTCCTCTGAAATAGCTCAGCAAGCCACTCAGTGCAAAGGCAATTAGGGATGGGCAACAAAAGCTGACCTTGCCTTGATTGTCCAATTAATAACCAGTGGGCATGCTCGCCATTCAATCAAAGACAGTGAGTGGTGTCTTGACACTGAAGAGCTCATAGAAGATGAGAGAAGAAGCTTTAACCTTCCTTCCAAGATAAGGGATATGTCTTCTCAGCACTTGTAAGAATCTTGGAAAAGTTATCCAAAATTGCTAGGTCTCCTTGGTGCACAGGACATATCCAGTGTTCTTCTGAGTCTGGGTACTCAGAGCTCCAGCTCTCTGAGGGCGAGCTTCTCCCAGACAGCAGAAGAGAGGAGGCAGAAATCTTTTCCTGAGCTGATTAAAGCTTCTTGAAGTGAGCCAACATTGGTTAGGATGTATTCAACCCAATTCTGTGGGTGGGAAACTTCACCAGTTATCAAATTCTATCCCTGCAATGAGAACACTACCCTCCAA
Organism: Chiloscyllium plagiosum; assembly: GCF_004010195.1. Classification (NCBI taxonomy): domain Eukaryota; kingdom Metazoa; phylum Chordata; class Chondrichthyes; order Orectolobiformes; family Hemiscylliidae; genus Chiloscyllium; species Chiloscyllium plagiosum. Next base: position 35,081,304 of record NC_057714.1, read on the forward strand.
CCAGGAGGCCAACCTGCAGGTAGGTACCATGCTGCTGATGGTTGGTAGGCCAACTGGCCAGATGGAAAACGAGTGGCACAACTGCTGGTGCAGATGAAGGAGAATTGGAGAGGTAAGTAGGAAGTACAGAGAGCAAACAGAGTTAGTAGTAAGAGGTGTTTGTGGTTGACAAGGGTGAGTGAGTGAAGAAGTTGCATAGTGAGGATTGGAGAGCTTGGGTAGGAAGTGGGTGCAGTGGCAGTGAGCATGAGGTCGAAAGAGAAGATGCTGGCACTTCCCCTGGTGGAGTGGAAAGGGTCTTTGGCCTTCTTCTTACACTTCTGGGCATTTGTTTGGATTCCAGAGTCTAAGAGCTGAAAATGTGTTGCTGGAAAAGCGCAGCAGGTCAGGCAGCATCCAAGGAAGAGGAGAATCGACGTTTCGGGCATAAGCCCTTCTTCCTGAAGAAGGGCTTATGCCCGAAACATCGATTCTCCTGTTCCTTGGATGCTGCCTGACCTGCTGCGCTTTTCCAGCAACACATTTTCAGCTCTGATCTCCAGCATCTGCAGCCCTCACTTTCTCTTCCAGAGACTAAGCCAACCCAGGTGGCATTCTCAGACCAGCCTGACAAGGTCTGGTGTCGTAGCCTCCTCTGGCCATCCTGGGGAAGGAAGACGGCCCTCTTCTCCACCAATCCACCCACCAGGATCATCAATTTCCCCTTCTCTCATCTATACCCAGTGCAAATGTCCGGAAACATTCAGGGTACCTCTGGACTGCCAGTATTTGAACAGGTGTCTTTTAAATAAGGCACCAGCCACAGGGATGCTGTTTTACCCCAGGATGTAGTGGCAATGGCATGTACTGCTGGGATTTGGCAAATAGGAGAATTGAGTTAGCAGAGAGGTACCAAACATTAAGGCAGACAGTTAATGAGGTGAGTGGTGAACAATAGGACAAGTAAATCTCCTGGGGAGAAACTCTCTATGCAGCTCAATAAAACTTACCCTTTGCTACAATATGGTAAGACTCAGTCCTCAGGCATGTATCTGAAGTGCCAGGTGCTAGAAAGTGAGATTAGGTGACATATCCTTTAATTCAGCAACACAGACAGGGCGGTACAGTGGCTCAATGGTTCGCACTGTTGCCTCAGAGCACCAGGGATCTGGGTTTGATTCCAACCTCAGGTGACTATCTGTGTGGAGCTTGCACATTCTCCCCATGTCTGTGTGGGTTTCCTCCGGGTGCTCCGGTTTCCTCCCACAGTCCAAAGATGTGCAGGTTAGGTGAATTGGCCATGCTAAATTCCCTGTGGTGTTAGGGGCATTAGTCAGGGGTGAATGGACCTGGGCGAGCTGCCTTTCAGAGGGTTGGTGTGGACTTGGGCTGAGTGGCCTGTTTCCATACTGGAGGTAATCTAATCAGACACAATGGACCATATGGTTTTGTTCTTTGCTTTCAGATCAGCTGCTACTGTTACGTAAATACCAAAGAACAAAGATCAAAGAACAAAACAGACAGGAACAAGCCTTTTAACCCACCAAACTTGTGCCAACCCATGTTGCCTTTCTAAACTAAAAACCCTTTGCCTGTCAGCAATCTGTATCCCTCTACTCTCTTCATATTCATATATTTATCAGATGCCTTATAAACATTGCTATTGTATCTGCCTCCACCATCTCCTCCGGCACTGTACTCCAGGCACTCTCCACCTTCTGTGTAAAAAAAGTGTATCTCTTATATCTTCTTTAAAGTTCCCCCTTTTACCTTAAATCTATGACCCCTAGTTATTGACATTTCTACCATGGAGGAATGACTCTGGCTATCCATTCTATTCATGCCTTGCCTAATTTTGTAAGGTTCTATCAGTTTGCCCTTCAGCCTCCGACATTCAAGGATAAACAAAACAAGCTTGTCCAATCTCTCCTTGTCGCTAAGAACTTCCAAACTAGGCAACACCCTGGTAAAGTATTCTGTACCTTCTCCAAAACCATGGTTCTGGTAATGTGGTGACCAGAACTATGTACAATAACCCAAATGTGGTCGAACTAAAGTCTTATACAGCTGCAACATAACTTGCCAATTTTTATACCCTATGGTCCAATCAATGAAGGTATGCATGCCATATGCATTTGTAACCACTTTATCCACTTACGTCACTACTTTCAGGGATTGTGGACTTGTACACTTAGACCCCTCCATATGTCAGTGTTTTTAAGCCTTCTGCAATTACTGCATATTTCCCTCCTGTGTTAGATCTTACAAAATGCATCATCTCACATTTATCCAGATTAAGTTCCATCTGCCATTTCTCTGCCCAAGTCACCAGCCTATCTATATCCTGATGTATCCTCTGTCAGTCCACTTCATTATCCACAGCTCCTTCACTCTTTGTATCATCCACAAACCTACTAATCAGGCCACATTTATTCTCCTCCAGCTCATTAATATCTATATTACAAACAACCGGACTCCCAGCACTGATCCCTGTGGAACATCACTGGTCACAGATCTCCTATTATTTTACATTCTCTCATACCTGTTACGATTATTTGCACTTGAGTGTTTATCATGGTTTTCCTTGCTTTATAAGAAATAATTTATCTGATGAATCCCATCATGACCTTATTCAGATTGGCACAGCATCTTCTTCATTTAAGACTACTAGTTTTCCCACTCTGGATATAAAAATGAAAAGAAAGAAATTGGTACTGGTGTATACGCTAATTCTTTCTCCCGTTTGTGGCTATGAACTCTTAGCCTGTTTTCATTGGAACTTCTGTTTCCACATCAATTGTGTAACCAGGAAAATTGATCCAGTAAAATGCAAAGTAATTGGCACAAAATGGAATCCTACTGCCTTCTCCCTCGCTTCCCTTGCTTCTGGTACTATTAGAGGTGGTCCTGTGGGAATTTCTTTTCAGGTATTTCTTTGCAATGCATCCTGATATTCTTCAAGTCACAAGCCCAAACCTTTGCATTAATGTCAGAAGTGAACTGCTAAGAAGGGGTGACATTCACCATCTGCCATGTTGTGGCTACACTCAGTGATAAACCAGCTGTACAAATCTGACACTGCTTAATATAATCAAGTTTAATAACCTGTCCCAAACAGAACCTTCTCTCAGTATCTGTTCCTGAAACCCCCCAAGAACCCTGTGCCAACTGTGATAACGCTGGCAGGTTTGTAATAATTTATAATTGCCAGAGATCAGAAGAATCACTACCTACAGAAACAAAGGCACTTTAGCTTGAGCTTTGATAAATATTTAAATAATTCAAAAGATATAATTAGCTGATTGCTTGGATGATTAACAATTAAAGCCATCAGGTAACATGTACCTAATTAGTTGGTCTCTATGCACATTTAAGTGAAGGAACATTTCAGTTCCACCTTTGAATATTGCATATTTTTAAGTAGGTTAAGCAAGGATATCAAGAGATGAGAGGGGATTTGTGGAAATATGACATTTGGAATGCAAACTGATTAGCTGTGATAGTTTTGAATGGTGAAATAGGCTTATTGAGCCAAATGGTCCACTTCTGCTCCTATTTCATGTGGTTCCATGGTGTGAACATTTGACTTATTTTGGTAAGACATGGCAAGTTTCTGGTGACTTTGAAAGAAGGCAAGAAAGAACCAGGGGAAGTTTACAAATGCAGCCAGAGATTTTTATTTTATCAGACTTGATACTATTACACAGGCAATGACATTTACTGTGCTCATTAAAATTACAGAAGGAGTACAGAAAAAAGTAAGTTGGACAAGCATACAGGGTTTGATACATTTGATGGTGGAAGTCTGTTTCCCCTGGTTGAGCAGTGTAAAACTAAGTGTCACAGACTCAGAGAAAGGGGGAAACCATTCACCAAAAAGATGAGGAGAATTTTCTTCATTCAAAGAAGCTATCAAATGATCCACTCCAGAGGGAAACGGATGCTCAGTTATTGATTAAATTCAAGGCAAAGATTGATAGATTTTGGATACCAAGGGAATCGATATATATGTAGGGAAACAGAGCTGAGGTAGTAAATCAGATATGGACTAATTGAATGGTTACACAAGTCAAGAAGAGTCAAATGACCTATCCCAGATTCTATTCCTTATCTTCTTATGTAAAGCATGCAGAATAGATGACCAAGAGCTAAAAAGTCATTGCAACTTATTCTTTGGGGGTGGCTGGAGATTCATCTCTGTCACTACCAGTGCCCACTGAGCAGGCAGTATGCAAGCTTTGTGCTACATCTGTACTTGAGTGTTTCAATGTGCAGCTGAGGGAAGTAACCTGCACTCTGGCTGGCTGCACAATTAACAGGGAGTGGAACAGCATAAGGGGTTAGTGTTCCAACTAGCTTCCAACTTTTAAAGGTAGTCTGTCCCTCTTACAGAGAAGGTGCACCAAATGCAAGGAGGCTGCTGTTAACTACCAGTGTCGTAATTGGAGAGAAAGGAAATGAAGTTTCAGGGTAGTGAGAGCAAATTGCTGTTTACAGATATAGTATTGTGGGCCTTAGTCATGGATGTGGACAGGAGCAGAGATGTTGTATTTCCATAATGGTTCAGAAGGTTTTCAATGGACATCTTTTGAAGGCAGTGTGAAGAGTTAATGAGAGAGGTCAATACAAGGACACTGACCCCAAATAGTAACAACACAAGATAGATTTGAGGAAGGCCAGAGGCGAACCAAATCAGCTACAAAATGTTGATCCTCCCTGGGAAATTACAGCACTTGTGTGTACATCAGGACTTCTAGTGGTTTGTATGGGTGAAGAGTGGTGGACACTTCAACACTTGCCATTGTTGGCATGAGAGGATCTGGCCTGTTATTTTGCTAAGTACTGGCTGCATGATACAATCATGTTTGCACCGTGCCTGTATTGGAAGCCCCGACTGCAGAGTAAAGGTACACTGAAATCCCAGTGTAGGGGACATCTGACCTACTCAGTGGTGTTTTACAAAGCATGCCTTCTTCGGGAAAGGCTTTATTTGGCACTTTCTTTCCTCGTCTTGCCTTGCACACTTCAATTTCCCAGCTGTGGAGTTGGGTCTGTGAGGTAAATAATGCTAGATTTGCCAGATTAATGGAATAGGAAAGATCAATCAACAAGTCAACAGAAGTGTACTTGTTTGATCACAATTGATCCAATGATCATGGTCAGGAACTTGAGTTGTGTATGTGAAATGTTACTTTGAGCTATACTCTGAGAGCTTATTTTCATACTTCAATTAAGTCATTTGCTGCTTTGTCCAGGACAGGTCAGATCCCATTCAGACTGCCTGTGGTATCTGATGGGCACAAGGCTGCTGCAGGCTTTTGCTCTTGAAGCAGAGTTTCATCAATGAGAATATTTCTGATTTCAGGTGAAATGCTATCATGATCCTCTGTTGATAATTAGGCTACAGGATTGAATTTTAAGATAGTGAAGTATTAATTGAAAGCTAAGGGGAGATTTACCTATGGTGGCCTTACAGTAAAAGAAATAAGATACAATTCCATTTTCATTCATGCTCTGTATTGTACTAAATGATTTTAACAATAGAGCATTCAATCATTAAAATGCTGCTAGTCCAGTTTCTGCCAGTTCCTTGGTATTGTATTACTTTACTACCCATTTAATTATTCAAACATGCAAACCCACTCACTCACTCACACACCTACCCACTCACCCATCTGCTTGCTTACTGATTCACTCACACCCACTCACTCAGTCAGTCTCCCACTTGCACAGTCACTCACCAACTCATTCATCCATTCATCCAGGAACTTGTTCACTCATCCACTTGCTTATTTACTCATTCACTCACTTACTCACTCACAATCACTCGTTCATCCACTACTCATCCAATCTTCAACCTACTCAGTCACCAACTCACTTAATTCACAAACTCACTCATTTCACAAAATTATTAATTTACTCAATCGCAAACTCATTCACTCTGTCATTCACTCACAAGCAGACTCACACGTGCACTCATTTGCCTACTCACCACTAATGCCGTCTCACTCACCCACCTACTCAGGCACCCTCTCATCTGCCCACTCACGTTCCCAAACTTTCACTAACCCACAGTTGATGCAGTCACTAACTCACCCACCCATACTCACTCACTCATCCACACCCAGTCACACCCGTTCTCCCCAACCTACGCACCCTCTTACCCACTGACACACTCATCTCCCCAATTTCTTCATTCACTTACTCACTCACTCACCCTCTTGCCCACTTACACAGTCACCTCTCCCACTCATTCACCCTCCCGCCAACTCATTCCACCATTCATTCATCCTTTTACTCACTCATTCACCAACTCAGTATGCACTCACCCATGTACTCACATATCCATGTGCTCTCACTCATCTGTAACATCTTTTATACTCAGCTGAATGTGGCAGCTCAGAATGCGTAAAGGGAGGGGGGCATGTTTTCAGCACTGTCCGTCTTCATCAGTGCTCTGAGTGGATAGCTATGTGGATCCATCATCTGCTGTGGGCAGGACTGATTTGAAGATCTAAGCCATTATTTTACTTGAAGTTAACTGTTAATGGTGATCAGAGGTTATGACACACTATAAATAAGAGGCAAAGGTGAAGGAATATCGAGTGTCATGGCATCAACTAAGAATTAATTTCTCCAGAATACTATAACTTTACTGAGTCCATGGATGCAGTATTGCATGTTGAAAATATGCTTCAAGATGGTGCATCTTACCTGCACCTAGGCAGGACGCAAAATTGCTGACAAGACCAGGCTATCTATGTATATATTGTCCTTATGTAGTTGTGCTTGAGAATATGATCTTCTTGAACACCAGACCATATGGAATAGATGAACCCATAATGCTGCTTAGTAGGTTCTTGACTGATTTTAACCCAGCAAGGATTGTGAATAATGATATATTTTCGAATTGGGATGCCATGAGATTCAGACTCTTCCCAGGTGCCTGCTGCCCTTGTCCTTTCAGGTTGTGAATTGTTTGGAAAATGCTGTCAACAAAAGCCTTAGTGAATTATATTGTTGTTTTATTGATTAAGTACAAGTCTGTTTTATACATGAGATACCTCAACTGTTACTAGTCTGTATGGGAAAATTAAATACATAATTAAACCCTGGACAATTCTCACTACTAAATCAAATAAACTATATTCTCGCTCTTAGCAGAGTATACAAAAGGTAAACAGCTCAAATTTTCCAAATATCAAGAATCTAAGCAATTAGGAAAATTATAGAAAATGGGCTTGATATCTTGGGAAAAAGATGTTCAGGTTATGAAAACAAAGTTTCTCAGATTACAGAGGAAATTGAACCACATAGCAAATTGTTCATTATCACAATGGATTTGAACATCAAAAATTACAAGTTAAACATTATGACAGATAAATTTGTTCTTAATGGATACCCACTCTGATGCCATAAGAATGTTTGTTAGCCATTGGCTACAGATACAGGCAGTTCATCTGAGACCTGAAGCACATTTCACAATGCGTTTATTTGTATTAGTAATGAAATTAATAGCTCATTCTAGTATATATTTACAGGACTGACTGGGCAAACTGTATCAATGAAGATGTTGCAATGGAGAAAATGAATGGAACTAGTCAATTATAATAATTGCTCATTCAACTGAATTATATTTTATGTAAATTCTTAATTATATAATGTAACTACAATTAAAATAGATATGTAACAAAATTTGAATTCATTTGTTCTTGATCTTTACATGTTATACTGTATGTCTTAAAATTATAGCTCATTTAATTTTTTTCTTTGATCCTGAACTTATTTATAATTATTTCCAAAACGAAACTGATCTGTATTCAGTCTTCAGAGTGATTCAGAAAAACCTAAAATTGGCTCCATTCAAATGCAATGGCACCTGTTCCTTTAAAGTGGCAGTATCACCTCACTGGAAATTTTTGGCCAGGCACACTTATTGGAACAGTCCTTTCTGCTTTCTGCCAAGAAGTCTGCATAGAAGCAATGTGATATATTTTCCAATGTGTGATTTATGTTTTAAGCTTACAATGAATGTAAAAATTCATTGCAACAGGCATGATAGACAAATCAGTAAAATTACAACATCACCAACTTCACTGGGCTATGATTCACTGTAGCAAGCAACTAACTGTATTTAAAGTGGTTCAACTTGTCTTTGCATGTTAGGATATTGGATTTTTTTTCCACAGCAAGTTGTTGAAAATGTAAGCTGATAAAGTTACAATCCTTAAGACTGATATCTACGGTCAGTAAGAATTTGGAAAGCTGCTATTTCTCCTTAACTGCTTTGATTGAAGGGTCATGAAATAAACAGTGCAAGGACTGAATGGGAAGTGTTACTTAAAGTGAATGAAATGAACATCAAATCAGGTTAAGGAATAGAAACAAAGAGAGGGAAAAAAGATTGGATTGAGAGGGAAAGAATTAAGAAAAGAAGACAAGTTGAAATAAATATAAAACTTGTAAATATTAATACCTGAAGGAGTGAAACTTGACATTTTTGTCATAGTTAATTTTCAGTGTCAAATAGGGTAGTGAGCAGGATTGACAATTATGATGCTGTGAAAAAGCTCCAACAACCCAAATTGTGATTTTTGCCAGTGAAGCTGGTATCATAGTGTTCCAAGGGAAGGTCTCTTCATTGATCAGATCTGAGCTCACCATCACAATAAGTGTACGGGATGGGCTTTCAATGCTGGTCCAATTAGAGGCAGCATGTAAAAACATACACTAAGTAATAGAACTTTAATGCAAGGGCTATGCACATACCTTATTTCCAGTATAAATCACTAATAATAATGCAACTTTGCCTGAATTAAAATTTACCAGTTGAGATTCTTCTCACTCACATCTTCAACTGACTACTTGGACATTGTGGAAATCATGACTTTCAGAAAGGATGTAAGGAAAAGCTAGGGAACTATAGACTGATGAACCTGAAGTTAGTGGTGAGTAAGTTGTTGGAGGTGATTCTGAAAGATGGGATTTACATGCATTTGGAAAGGCAAAAGCTGATTAGGGATAATAAGTATGGCTTTGTGCATGGGAAATCGTGACCCACTAATTTGATGAGTTTTTTGAAGAAAAGATAGATGATGGCAAAGTGGTACACATTGACTATGTGGATTTCAGCAAAGTATTTGACCAGGTTCTACATTGTAGACTGGCTATTAAGGTTAGATTACTTGAGATCCAGGGAAACCAGCCAAATGGATACAAAATTGGCTTTAAGGTAGGAGACAGAGGGTGGTAGTAGAGGATTGCTTTTTGGACTGGAGACCTGTGACGAGCAGTGTGTCTCAGGGATCAGTGCTGGGTGCACTACTTTTCATCATTTAAATAAATGATTTGGATGTAAATATAGGAGGCATTGTTAATAAGTTTGTAGTTGACACCTAAATTGGTGGTATAGCGGACAGTAATGAAGATGATCTCAGTATGACAGGATACTGGTCAGTTAGGCCAATGAGCAGAGCAGTGGCAGATGGAGTTTAATTTAGATAAATGTGAGATGTTGCATTTTGATAGGCAAACCAGAGTTTATAGAGTTAACGGTAGGGTCCTTGGGAGTGTTGTCCAGCAAAGAGACCTACGAGTGCAGGTGCATAATTCCTTGAACATAGAGTTGCAGGTAGACAGGGTGGTGAAGGCGGTGTTTAGCACGGTTGCCTTGATCAGTCAGAACATTGAGTATAGGAATTGGGATGTCATGTTAGGGTTGCACAGGACATTGGCAAGGCTACTTTTAGAATACTGGGTATAATTCTGGCCACCCTTCAATAGGAAGGATATTGTTAAACTTGAGACAGTACAGAAAAGGTTTAAAAGAATGTTGCCATGACTGGAGGTTTTGAGTTAAAGGGAGTGGCTGAATAGGCTGGGGCTTCTTTTCCCTGGAGCATTAGATGCTAAGGGATGACTTTATAGAGATTTATAAAATTATGAGTGGCATGGACAGGGTGTCTTTTTTCTAGGATTGGAGAGTTCAAAGCTAGAGGACATAGGTTTAAGGTGAGAAGGGAAAAATGTAAATAGGACCTGAAGGATAACTTTTTTCACACAGAGAGTGGTGCATGTTTGGAAAAAGCTGTAGTAGGAAGTGGTGGAGGCAGGTACAATTACAACATTTAAAAGGCATCCGGATGGGTACATGAATAGGAAGGGTTTAGAGGGATATGGACCAGCTGCTGGCAAAATGAGACTAAATTAGATTGGGATTTTGGTCGACAGAAATAAGTTGGACCGAAGGGACTGCTTCCATGCAGTATGAGTCTATTTCACCAACAAACCAGTAAAAAGGGAAGGCTGATGTGGGAATAGGACAGGATAAACAGGATAAACCCACAGATAATGATAAAGAGATGAGAGAAATATTAAATAATTATTTCACTTTGGTATTTACCAGATAGGCTAAATAGATAGATATGACATTGAATGATGAGAATAATAAGTGCACTCAAAAGTTTAAAAGGGGGTAGTTTAAATAAGCAGTAAATTCAGAAAAGATTAAGTCCTTGTCTTGGAAGTATTGCATTGACATTTAGTGAAGATATAACATAGTATTTAAGACTCTAAGACTCAATAATACATTAAATTTCCAGAATTCAAATATATATTTTTTGTCAGTTTATTAAGAGTGCTGGTTTATAAGGTGAAAGTTAAAACAAAGATTGTGATCTGAAGATTAAATGGTTTAGAACTGATGCACGATCTGGTCCGAGAATTAAGATTGACAGTTAACTGTTCTTGCAGCATCTCCATGTCATTTACGGCCCAACCAATCAGCATCCACCTCTCATTCTGTATAAAATGGTGTTGTTTTGACAAGCCTTGTTCTGCTAAGTACAAAATGAAAGACGTCATCTTCTAACTTCCATTTAGTAATGTTTAATATAAAAATTGTTATGAAAACTGGACATGTATATCATATTTTGAACTTTTAGGAAAGGTCAAATTGCAAAACAAAAGTCAATTATCTGAACTCTCTGTCCTTTAATCACCACTAACTTTGAACACTTTTATTAATCTTCCATTGTATCACTATAATTTCTATTTTTGAAAAGATACATAGTTGAATTTTCCCAGCCTTGGGTAGTGTGAGCAATGACAAGGAATTTGAGAGAATAGATTGGAAAACTAAAATTCCTGAAATCAAGCAGAAAGGTCTAATCACCTCCTTAAGGATTCAACAGCTGGGTGAGAATGTTGGTATGCATCAAGTGTTATGTTGATGAAGCACTTTTGAAAATATTGAACTTTTGTTTCCAATATTTTTTAAGAAAAGAGAACTGCTGCAGCCAAACAAAAAAACAAAATTCAATGACTAAAGTATACACTACAAGTGAAGGAGATCCCTACTCCCCTTGTTCAAAAAGGGGAGTAGGGATAGCCCTAGTAACTATAGGCCGGTGAGTCTCACTTCTGTTGTGGGCACTGCGCTGTATTCTTCTATGTTCTATGTTCTATGTTCTATGGTGGAGGTTCGGCTTTTCATCCTACATGGACCTAGTAAGTGACACAACTATCTAGAATCAGAGTCACTTTAAACAGATAGATTAAAAAGGAGAAGCTAACGAGAGGCTGACTCCTATAAAGATTTTTAAAAAATTTTTCTTCAATTTTGGATTTTGGACCTAAAAGGGAAAAAGATTACTATTCAAATGAAAAATGAAATTGTAGCAGATGATATTGGAGTTTTAAAACGATTTACTGCAAATCATCATGAGTTCGAGTTACACTGTTGCTTTGTTTGTTCAAGCAGTGAGAGAGGATTGCTGGATTCATTGGCAGTGTGGGTGCATGTTCAGGGCTATTACCCAGTGGATTGATTTTTCCATCAGGGCCATTTGTTTAGGTCAGTAATCATCAACATGGCAACAACACTCTGACTGGGTCCTGGGAGGGGCATGTCTGTGAACAACACTGAGCCTGAAAGCCTCCACCCTCTCTCCCTGTGCTGATGTAACAGAGAATTGGAATATAACTGGTTATCTTTACTTGCTATTAAACTATAAGCTGCTGCCCCCAGCCAGCGACTGAGAGACTGTTCTGTGTCTGCAGTAAGAACTGAAAGGACTTGGAAAGATGGTTAGAGATCCAAAGGACTCAGAAGAAGCAAAAAGTCATCCCATTGAATCCCATGGACTCATACTATTAAAATATATCCCCCTAACTTTTTGTTCTCCAACGTTAATATCTGTGGACAGATGTTTACAGAGGTCTGAACAATGTGTGCTTTGGCATGATTTGTGTCAGAATCAGTCAAGAAGTGCAATAAGGCCTATCTTGACATTAGAAACATCTAATAACACTCCATCTTTTGTGTTTTTGGCAAGACGCATAGGGATTTTCTCACTTGGCAGTGGAGAATTGCCAGTTAGTGTTAGTGCTTGTTAAAAATACCTTGTTAGTGGCTGAAGTTGAGTCACTAATATTCAACCTGCTATCTTAACACACATGTTAAACAAACTAGACATGGAGATAACTTGACATGGATATCAGAGTGGGTACCAGCTTGCCATTTTCTTGAAAGGATCTCCATGATGTGTAGAACCAACAGCATCTCAGTGCACTATTCATGGACACCAGCCTCACAAACTCCTCCTCCATGTACATTGGCATCCAACATCTGCCAGCCCCTCATGTCCATCATGGCAACTTTCTGCTATGCTGGCAGACTACTTTGGAAATTGTATTATGGGATGCATCAGCAACTAGCATTGAAAGGCTGCATTAAGGGAAACTGTGAGCACAGACAAGTTGCCAGCTCACAGAGTGGACCAGGTTGCATCTCAGGGATGCTCACTTGATCTGAAGCACTCGCTCACTTGGTGTCTTCCTGCTCAATCACATCATCTATGCCTTACCTTGCAATGCCAGTTAGCACACTAGGGGCTGTAGCTTTTGCCTTTCAGCATTTTTAGTGGTGTGCAGGTGGGGTTTAATATTGTTATGGACCCAGACTAAATTCCCCTCAAGATATATTAAGAAGATAGCCTAGACCTTAACTTATTCTTGTTTTCAAAGGCAAGTGTAAGGCGTTGTGTTCCAAATGCAGTTTGGTGAAATCTACCAGGCTTGAAGGAAAACACACTTTATTTTTACACTATAGTTAAAATACAAATAAAAGAAATAAGAATTAGAATAACTTAACTCTTTTAGAAAATTAACAGAATAATAAATCATTTAACTACTAAACAGCAACTGTTCCAATATCGTAACATTCCATAAACACACTCCTATAAAGGCAAATTCAGTAAAATAGATTGTCTCACATGCAATTCTAGCTGCAGGAAGAGAACCCCAGCTTTTAGTTGTAACAGAGAGAGGAATAAGAGCTTTCACATCCAGTTTCAAGATCCCAGTGACTGCAGAAAGCTAAAGCTAAAACTCCTGGTTTTGTGGGAGCTTGACCCCACTCCTTCATGCTGCTTGCATTCTTCCAACTTTTTAAAGTAAACTAAACTGGCTGGGCTCAGAGCAGACAGCTCATCTCCAAGTTTACAACACTTACTTTCAATAGAAACATGGTGGAAGAAATCATCCTTAAAGGCACACCTCGTAACAAGATGGATCTGCAAAGACCCTGCTCAAGAGTCTTATTCCACCTCTGTGACCACATGATTCAACAACAAGGGCAAAAAGGAGGCAGACACATAATTAATAAGGCGAGCCTTGGACAATTGCAAGAGAAATGTTGACATGGCCTGTGGACAGAATTCTTCAGCAAACTCCCAAAAATAACAAATCCAAGGGAAGATTTAGCTTATGGTTTGCTAATGGACATATTTATTTGCATGACAGATATGTGTTGGAGTTTGTACATTTTTGGAATTATTAGCAAGAACAAATAAACAAATGAATAAGTAGAAACTTTTCGTTTTGTGTGGGTGTCTTCTGCATATAGGGATGAAGGATATTATTGTTACAACCAGGTGGAAAGGGGAAATCAGCTCCACTTGTTTAACCCTGTCTCAGTGAGTCACAATTAGTATTTATTTTCACTAATTTTTAATATGCAGCTATCACATCTCAATTAAGGCCTTTCAGCCTAGCTAGTCCATCTTAATGTTTACTCTTGTGTAAACAAATATGGAACAAGTCTGAACCATACCAATCATATGGTACATTGGTTAATTGTGTAAAATAGTGACTAATTATCATTGAAAATTAGAAGAGATACATGATGAATGAATCAATATCATCCTTTATAATTGTCATTCAGAGTCAAAATACACTAACAAAAATAGAAATTGCTGAGATAACTCAGCAGGTCTTGCAGCAACTGTGGAGAGAAAGCAGATTTCTTCAAATGGGTCATGCACCTGAATCATTAATTCGGATTTCTCTCTACAGATTCCGCTAGACCTGATGAATTATCCAAGCAATTTTTGTTTTTGTTTCTGAATTCCAGCACCCACAGTTCTTTGTTTTTTTTAAATACTCTTATCCTGTTCATATCCTGTTCATCCTTTGTTCATTTTTTTTTCTAGTGTCAACTATCAAATGCTGACTATATTGCTTGAGACATTAACACCACAAATAATATCCACAATTTTGCTCACTTTTGTGGATTTTCCTCATTCTTTCTAAATCATTTAACCTGTGTTAATGCATCTTGCCCTAAATTTCTTAATGGCTTTCTTTCTACATCTTTTCACCTTTTCATAATTCTGAATTTATATCACTGCATTATCTGCATAGTTCTGGTGGAAAAGTTTAAATTTTTCAAGTCTACCTTTATAGTTATACTTCTTCACATCAGTCAGACATTTACAGGGGTCTGAGCAACGTGGACTGTGGTTAGATGTGTGACAACATTGGACAAGAAGTACAGCTAGGCCCATCTCAAGGATCTGAGGGCATTTCTTTTCTCAGCTGACTTCCAAGGCTGAGTTAGTTACCACAAATGACACACACTACTGTCCGCACTAGTGGACAATTCACTCCATCTTTCACAAGTGAGATTCTTGCTAGATTGGGGTGAGTTGCTAATGTACAGTGATTAGTGCTTGTTAAATGCCTTGTTAACAGCCCAACATACCTCATTGATATTCAACTTCTCATCTCATCAAACTTGTCAAATGAGCTTGATGTAAAAAAAACAGCCTTAAGGAAAGCTTTGCTCCATCTAACCTCCATGTTGGAAACTGGGTACCAGTCCCTCAGGGCATGCTTCCCGTGACGTGAACATTGACATCCAACAAATGCCAGCCCTTAAAATCACTCATGGCACATCTCCAATCCACTTACAGTACACCCCTGCATTTCAGTACTGCATCTCAGACAATACTGACATCTAATTTTCTGTGAGCCATTCCACCTAAATCCCTCTGCTCTTCTTCATTTCCTTCAAAGTAGAATGACTGTTATCTTCTCTCCCAAAATATTACACCTTGCTGACAGTGAATCTGTCTGTCACTTTTAAGTACACTTCCCCATACTATAAATATCTCCTGCAGCTTCCTTTGGGTTTTGGAAGAATTAACAATACATCCTACTTTGATATATCTGCAGATCTGAACACTACTTCATCTGGAAAACTATTGCGAGGGAAGAGAACTTTTATTTTAGTGTGGACATGAGTGTGTGTACTCACGGTAACTAACTCTGTTAAGGTGGAAAGTACAAGTTACTCATTATGCTTCAGAAACATGCCTTAGGAGTCAGCTCAGTTAAGGAGCACCCACTGATATTGAATGGCACTTTTCATTTTTCACCCAAGCTAACCATGTGAAGTTTCTGAATAAAACTGCCAATTTAGTGTTGATTACTGAAAATTATGTGCAATTTTGTGGGTCATTGTCTGGAACTGCAATAAACTGTAAAAATTGAAAGAGTTCAGAAAAGATTTACAAGGGTGTTGCCAGGGTTGGAGGGTTTAAGCTGTGGGGAGAAACTGGATAGGTTGGGGCTGTTTTCCCTGGAATGTTAGAGGCTGAGAAGTGACCTTATAGAGGTTTATAAAATCATGAGGGGCATGGATAGGATAAATAGAAAGGTCTTTTCCCTGGGTTGGGGAAGTCCAGAATTAGAGGGCATAGGTTTAGGGTGAGAAGGGAAAGATATAAAAGGGACCTAAGGGACAACTTTTTCATGCAAAGGATGGTGTGTGCACAGAATGAGCTGCCAGAGGAAGTGGTGGAGACCGGTACAATTTCAGCATTTAAAAGACATCTGGATGGGTATATAATGGGTTTAGAGGGATATGGGCCAAGTGTTCGCAAATGGGACTAGGCATAGATGAGGTGGACCAAAGGGTTTGTTTCCATGCTGTACATCTCTGACTCTATGACATCAAACTCGCACAGCCAGCAGTCTTTCATGTCATTAGTCTGGACCAGATTTAAACACACATCCCAGAGATCCAATTTCACCGTCAAGGAATGTTATCATTTAGAATGACCTTGCTATGATATCAGCTGAGTTAAGGACCTCAGGCTGATTTATATCCTGCCAAGAAGGGCTGGCCATCCTGGGACTGGCAAGTCTACTGGTCTCAACAGTGCCACAGGGGTAGCAAGGGTTACTATTGGCATTGCGTCCATCTGAGTCATCGTATTGAGGAGGAACATTGAGGAAAGATGACTGGAGGAGATGAACGGAGTTAACAGCAAGATCAGTGAAGTCGGTCTTTTCAGCTTCCCCTTTCAGGGTGTCAGGACTCTCAGTCAGGAGCCGAGTATCTTTGAACAAAGTTTGCAAACCCGTTGTCCTCCAGCACTGCCCAGTGGAGCCCAAAAGCATCCCTACATGTGCTGCCTGGTTGCACTCCTCCCATGAGTTAATACCATCAACAGCTGGATCAGATCTTTAGGTTGGCATTAATTGTCTCTGGAGCCTCAATTGCTGGTGGCAGGGAGGAAAGGTCACCTCTAGGCTTTCATCCCATGGCCCTAATCAGGATCAAGGAAGGTGATGAAGTCCCCCCACCCCTCCCGACCCCAGCCACAAAGTTCATCTTGAAGAATAATGCAGGATTTCACCCTTAATGCTTTAGTGACAGAAAATAAGTTTTGAATGGAATATAGTATAAAAATGCAACACTGTAACATGGATTTTCCACCCTACACTTTCTTCAAGTTTAGATCCTCAATGGATAAGTGGGAATGCACTCTTGAGTCTTAACACGCAATATGTTTTATAAACCCTATAGGAAGAAGAAGTAAATTGAGGAAACTAAGGAGTTACACAATTTGAATAGTTGAAATAGTCTGAGGTAGAAAAGGAACAGTCTTATCAGCTTTGATTTAAATAGGAGCTATAATGTAGGAAAGAACAACAGTAATAGGATGGTGCATATGTACCTTAAAAGGAAACAATAAATTACGTTAAAAGAAGCACAGAGCATAGAAATGCTGTTAAATTGTGTATAAGAAAATCTGTTATGGAGAGAATAAAAATGAACCCTACCTTTGAGGAAAAAGCTTTTTTTAATGAGAAACTCCTTTGTCGTGACTAGTTTCTAAGTGGAACAAACATTATAAATGTCTGAAATTAAAATAAGAAAAGGCTAAAACAATTACTCAACAGATTTGACAGCATCTGTGGACTGAGAAACAGAGTTAACATTTCAGGTCAATAATCTTTCATTAGAATTACATTGTAAGCATCTTTTAAGGAGCAAGTGAAATGCTCAAAACTTCAATAGAGCTAAGCTGCTGAAATACATAGGGTCAAATAACTGTGATTGAGTCCACATAGAGATAGATTTTATTATGGGATGCATGGAAGAAAAGGGCATTATCATCCAATTGTCCTTTTCTTGTTCTATCTGTTCTGATATTTTGAATTTTACAGATAACATTCATCATCTCCAACATGATGTTCATATGTCTTTTTACATATTACAGAAGAAATGGAGACACTGAACTTCATTGGGAGAAAGGGGGAGGCTTACAATTTTGGCAACAAAATGATAACCATATATCTGACACATGTTTGTGCCTAATGATTCAACCATTGAATGCCCAGTCCTCCACTGCCTTATGTTACAATCACCGAAAGGATTCCGTCAAATAATGAAAATCTAGCAACTCACTAAGTACACACAAAACAATTTCTAAACACAAAGTTTTGGCCACATGCTATGTACAAAAGTGAGTTGCATTCACATGTACTTTAAGTGCAGACCATTTGTGGTAAAATAATTGACTGAACACAACTCATTGGCATAAGTATATTTTATGTAAAAGGGCTTCATTTGAAATATTATAAATGTTTCACTGAGAGGTTTATTCAGTAATAACACTGCCAAGGAAGCATAACTGCTGCCAAAACAAAATCAAATATAAGAATTTAACCAAATAGTCTGGCACAGGGAACAATATTGAGAATGTTATGCAGGAAACCAGATGGTATTTCTGTTACATTTTAAAAAATGAATAAAACCTAATCATTTCTAATATTCAGTAGACTTGGGCAAGTGTGTCAGAATTAAAGTGTTTCTTTGTTTTGTTGGGCAACAATAAAATATGTTTTTCTGTGAAAGTGATTTCAACCCACAGAATAAGGTGAAGTTGGCTTTAACGTGTAGCTATGACTTCAGAGAAAAAAGCAATAGGCTACAACATGCTTTCTTTAACATTTAAAAATGATTACTTATGTCAAGAGACCAAAAGGGTTTAAAAAAATATAAGCTTGATTTATCTCCAGGAAAGTAGTTGCAACAAGTAAAATAAATTCCAACCTTACATGAGAAAAAGGTGAAAGTTGAGTGCCCTATTAGGAGAAGGAGGCTGGGCTGACTGGATGCAGCATAAGGAAAAGTAGAAATACGTTAAAAATGTGATAATAGAGGCAAGTGGTGGCTTAAAAGCTGCTGTTGAATATAAATGCAAAAACAAACATTTCAATTCTTAAACAACAAGACATCAGCTAGAGAAACAATAAAACATTTAAAAGATGTAAAAAGATTTGAAACTAAGAATCAAAACAAAGTAGTTAATATTCTGACAAGCAATTTCCTCCAAATATTCACATGGACAATGAGAAGTGACATGACTTCTTAAGATAAAGATATCTCAAGTAATATCAATGATCTCATTACAAATAATTCGAAAGTCTTAGCCAAAAGAGATAGGCTTTCTGCAAATCAATCCCCAATGATAGATCATATTTCTCCCATGATGTTGAGTTAAGTGAAGGAGAGTATTTATAATGTTCTGACAATCATTTTGAGGGAGTTGGTGACACGGAGGAGGTACCATGTTTGGAGAGAGGAAAATGTGCTGCTTATATTTGAAAAAAGGTGATAAAACACTGATTACAAAATCTTACTTCTATCCAATATAAAATAATATAGTTGAGTAACAGCAGTAACTTGAAGATCATCTGCAGAACAATAATCCAGTTAATAGCATGGAATCAGAAGTGTCCACAGATCCCATCTGAGTAATCGCTTTGACCTCTGAGGAAATAACAAAAGAAATTGGCTCGTGAAAAGCATATGACTGGTTTAGTTAGCCTTCCAAAAATCTTTTGATGAAATGTAATGGGAGAGGCTACTAACTGAAGTCAGGTCTGCAGGATTAGGAGTAAACCCTGAGGATGGATTAAAAAAATGGCTTGTAAGATAAGAAGAAGATCTTCTTCTGGGTACAGCGAACTGATATATTTCAGAACTCTGCACTGCTAGAATTGTGCTGTTTATAAAATGATATTTATTATGTCAACAGCAGCAACACTAGGACGAGCTGAGCACAGCTCCACTCCAGCCCGGGGTCTCCTAGCGAACAAACAGCAGGTCCCAGACTGAATCCCCAACCCAGACATGCAGGCTGGACTGAGGCCCCAGGTCCACACTTCTGTCCGGGTGTGTGAAGATGAAGAAGTGGTGGTCTCAGCCAGGCATGTCTCAGCGTGGAGGTCTAATCTCAGTGTGGAGTTCTTCTTCATCTTCAGCTTCCAGAGGTCTGGCAGGCAACTTCGGCCTGGAATGGCCTTCTTCTTCAATGGAGGCTTCCAGCCAATATTCCAGCAGCTTGGCGTGGTGTTCTCATCTTGGAATGGTGATCTTATTCTGGCTGCGTGTTTAGGGTTTCCCATTGTTCCCTAATTGGCTTTCTCCAAGCCCAGCAGGCATTAACTGGATTGATCCAAGTGATGAGGGGTTTGTGCACGAAGAAAGATTGAACAGTTTAGGCCTATACTTTCTGGAATTTAAAAGAATGAGGGGAGATCAAATTGAGGTGTTCAAGATGATAAAAAGTACGGATAAAATAGACGTGGAGTGGATGCCTCCTCTTGCCAGGCATTCCAGGACGAGAGACCATAATATTAGGATAAGGGGTAGCAAATTTAAAACAAGTTTGAGGAGAAACCACTTCTCCCATAGGGTTATGAATCTGTGGAATCCACTACCTCAAAGTGTGGTGGATGCTGGGACAGTGAGTAAATCTAAGGAGGAGTTAGATATATTTTTAATTGTTTATGGATTGAAGGGTTATTGGAGAGAAGGCAGGTGTGATGATGCTGCCCCTTTAACAAGGTCATGTTGGCTTTTTTCGAGATGGATTGTCAGGGCAGAGGTTCCCATATGTCTAGAAATATCTACTTGAAAGGGCCTTTAAGCTTTTTCTTTTAAAACACTTGTCCAATGAAAGGAAAGTGGTCAGTTCTCTCAGTTCAGGGTTTTCTTCTGGTTTGGTTTGGTTGCGTTTTAGCAAGCAGTCTGTTTGAAGATTCTGGTCAGGTTTTAGCTGGGGACCCAAAGAAGCAGTTCCATGGTGATCCTCTCCTTCTCTGGCGTCACTCTCCTATAAGAACCTGTGGTTGATTTTACCTTTTTTGCCAAGGGTTTTTTATTTAATGGGATGTTGTAGGACATCGGAGCAACTTTTGGTTTGAATAGTTTCCCTACAGTGTGGAAACAGGCCCTTCAGCCCAACAAGTCCTCATCGACCCTCCGAAGAGTAACCCATCCAGACACATTTCCCTGCATTTACGCTCTGTCTAATGCACCCAACACTACGGGTAATTTAGCATGGCCTATTTACCCGACCTGCACGTTTTTGGGATTGTGGGAGGAAACCGGAGCACCCGGAGGAAACCCACGCAGACACGGGGAGAATGTTCAAACTCCACACAGACTCAAAACAACTGGAAAAGCTTGGTCCTAGACTACCTTCTTAAAATGTTTTGAGGGGGGGTCTGGCCAGGCCAATAACACAGGAAAATGGGGGTGAGGAGCATATCAACCATGATCAAATGGCAGAGCAGTCTCGATGGGCCGAATGGCCTCATTCTGTTCCTGTATCTTATGAACTGAACTGATGAACTTTGTCTTAATGTTACTTTTTCAAAAAATTATCTTTAACTTCTGTTCATTAATATAGACATCATGGTCGGGTGATTTTTCAAACTTTTCACTGTACTTTTCATTTAAAAGTGCACATGACAATAAATTTCTATTCTATTCAATTCCATTCTATTTGTTAGGATTGTATCCTTTGATTAACGTGATTATTAGATAATAGCTTTAAATGCAGGGTATAGGCAAGGAGGTCTAGTGACCCCTGCTAGAGTCTGTCTGACATTAAGTGTGAGTGATTTAATTGTTAGAAATCTAAGGGATACCTGGATGGAGAGGGAAATGAAACATACTTACACTGGGGACAATGACAGCAGGTTCTGAGTAGATTACAAATAGACCCTAAGGGTGTGATTTTCCCGGAGGTCGCAAGAATAATGGCAAGCATTAATTGGGTGAGAGTCCAAAAATCAGATTCTTGCTGTCAAGTTAAAACGTTGCAATTAATTTCTCCCCGCTTAGACGGCGAGATCAAATTCTCGCCATCAGATGGTGAGAAGTCTATTTGCATGTATTTGCATCTTATTAATTACACAACTCACCCTGTTAACTTTACCTCCTTAATTAACATATCCCAAATCAAGAAATTTGATGCTTCAAAAATGTTGGCAGCAAAAATCGAGCAGTTCTTGGTTGTGTTGGGACCTCTTCCTCAAGTCCAGGTCATTTCAAGATTTGCTGGTCACCTTTTCTCTAGTTGTAGCAGATACCTCCACATTCAGGTAAATAACTCCACAGACCAAGTCCCCCTTTATTTACATGAGAATAGTCCTTGACTTTCATACTGCCCCATTCAGGGTCAACTCTCCGAGTGGCAGTATCTCAGACACACCCCTTTCATCTGTTTGCCAGGGTTCCCTGATTAACAGCCCAATCCAGGAACTCATATTCTATGAGGTCAAGCTGGCTGACCTCATCAGTAAGCCAGGGCAGTTGTGGAGTCAGAGTCAATAAGAAAGTCCTTTAGCCCATCGACTCTGTGCTGTTTAAAAACAACCATCTAATTATTCTAATTCCATTCCATTTTCCAACAGTTAGCTCATAGTCCTGGCAACAAAAGTTTGCATGTAAATCCTTCTTCAACATTATGAGGGCTCTGAGAGCTCTGGGGACTGGCCTCATTACATTCGGTCACTGAGGAAATGATTACAGTGACAGGACACAACTGCAGATTGGACTACGGAACCTGATAGTGTATTGGAGAGGGCCTTCTCCATTGCTTTGCACATGGCAATCAGCATTGGCACACTGCTGATTGAGACAATATCTCTATCACGCATGTGCCTTGGAGGCCCCGCAAAGCTGATAAGAAAATTAGAGGATGTGCCTGCCGTGGTCACTCCACACAAAACATGAATAGACGGCAGGGCCAGCAAGGGCATTGGACCCTCAGAAGTCCTAACTAACACCAGTAAAGAAGGCACACTCACGGCTACTCAAACAGACTCCACTGAAATGGGAGGAGGGTGAAGAATTATCGGGGTGGGACAGAAACCATAACATAATAGGGCACATAATGAGATAATTAGTAGACAATAGGTGGAGCCTACAAGTCATTCATGTGACAGCAAAGATGGAACTTTGTTGTATTGATGCAAAAATCAACCGCACAATAAGGCCTCAATGTGAAGTAGCAGCACTCACAGCAGGAGGAATAAGTAACCGACTTTTTCAAAGGAAGCGGAGTGTAGTGCCGGAATGTCAGGCTTTCTAAGAGGGTACTGCAGTCATCATGAATCCAGTGACTAAACAATCCTATTCATCTGCCTCAATTCACAGTTAATCTGAATGTCAACATTCAGAAGGGAATCCAATTTAGAAACACACTCATGAAGTATTCATTAGGAATACATTGTGCTCACTGATTGCCACCTTATGATATCTGAGATCAACAAGACTCAATGAAATGAGGCACTCTAAATCACAACCTTATCTTCCCAATTGGCTAAGGCACACAGTCTCAAGGACTACAAGCCAATACATTGCAGCTGCTATATCCTCACACACAACAGGAGGTCTGCTAGGCATGACTACTGTGAGGAAGGGAAGGAAGATTGCAGGCTGATGACTTGTCAGTTGCTTCATGCTAAGGGCCATTGTAGAGCCACGTACATGAATTAAGGACACACCAATGTAAACTCTTTATTAATCCATTCTATTTAATTTTTTTGTGCAGGCTTTATACCACCTTCTTTGAGAGCAGATCATGTACCTTCATTACAGAACATGTCAGAACTCCAGTATCCCTTTACTAGGACAGTGTAATCTTAGTTATTGTTCTCATAGATATGCTTCAAGTGAGCATTTCATGGCCAAGGTCAGTCCATCTGCTCTTCTGTTGCTGCTGTTAATGAAAAAGAACGAGGCGTTGAAGACTTTAGGGAGAGTAGCCTTTGCAGACACGACAAGAACAGCAATCATTTCTGTTCCAAATGAGCTTCCAAAGCAAGAAACAGTAGGACCAGATCCACCATGGAGGACTAGAAGATACAAAACCATCCCCACAGACTTCAGTACCAATGTCGACAGATGAGGGAAAGCCAGCACAAAGTAAAACTGACGATGCTCTAAGCTACCAGGTTAGACCAGCTTTCAGAAATGTGCCCACAACAACTGGATGACAATCCCATGCCAGTCCACCTCAAGACCACAGAAATGTTATGACACAGAAGGAAGTCAGTTGGCCTGTTGAGTCTGCACTGGTTCTCTTATCTAGTGTCTCTCTCCTGCCTTTTTCCACATCCCTGTACACCACTTCCATCCAAATAACCATCCAGTCTGCTCTTAAATGCATCAACTGAACCTGCCTCCACCACATTTCCAGGCAGGTCACAGCTGCCCTTAATTTTACTGTAAATGGATAATTTCAGGGAACAGCCAGGAACCTGTATGATTCATTATTCTCTAATCATACATGCCCCCGTGATGTCAGTGATGCCCTATTTGCCAGAGCCCACCTATTCATTTCATTCCCCCTGAGGTCACCAGCCACACAGCAAGGCCATTCAGATTCTTGTCAATCACAGGTGCTGAGTGGAATCAATTGTACTCACATCGCTGTCACAACGCTCCATCACCAACCAGTCATGAACAGAAAAAGTTTCCACTGTCTAATTTTCAACTAATTTGTGACCATAATAACCAGAGTTTGCAGGTCTGTGCCAGATATCCAGGCTGAAACTTTATTGCTGGAACAGCACAGCAGGTCAGGCAGCATCTAGGGAACAGAAGATTCGACGTTTCGGGCACATGCCCTTCTTCAGGAATGAGCAGAGAGTGTTCAGCAGGAGAAGATAAAAGGTAGGGAGGAGGGACTTGGAGGGAACACTCTCTGCTCAGTCCTGAAGAAGGGCATGTGCCCGAAACGTCGAATCTTCTGTTCCCTAGATGCTGCCTGACCTGCTGTGCTGTGGTCACAGCTGCCCTTAATTTTACTGTAAATGGATAATTTCAGGGAACAGCCAGGAACCTGTATGATTCATTATTCTCTAATCATACATGCCCCCGTGATGTCAGTGATGCCCTATTTGCCAGAGCCCACCTATTCATTTCATTCCCCCTGAGGTCACCAGCCACACAGCAAGGCCATTCAGATTCTTGTCCATCACAGGTGCTGAGTGGAATCAATTGTACTCACATCGCTGTCACAACGCTCCATTACCAACCAGTCATGAACAGAAAAAGTTTCCAATTTTCAACTAATTTGTGACCATAACAACCAGAGTTTGCAGGTCTGTGCCAGATATCCAGGGAATTACCACAACCTGTATGTGCTGAAACATCCACAGGCACTAGCCCCATTCAAAGAGCATCAGCCCCTCATCAATGTAGCGGAGGAAAAGATGGGGGGTGGGGCCAGTGTAGTTGCGAATCCAGATATCCAGGGAATTACCACAACCTGTATGTGCTGAAACATCCACAGGCACTAGCCCCATTCAAAGAGCATCAGCCCCTGGAAATATGGTTGTTGGAGTGACAATAATGCCCTCCAGACATGAGTGATGACACTTCTAAGAAATCCTTTAACTGTCCCAGAGTGAAGGTATAACAATGGCCACATATTCCCCTAAGCCCATTGTGGCATAGGCTTCCTGACAGTCAGGCAGTGCCATGCAGTACACCCCAGACAGGGTGTGTCACACCATAGTGCATTCCTGTGCCTTTCAGAACCTGCATTGTAAAAGGGGAAATATGCTGGCTGTGGAGGAGTGAAAGAAACCCATCTGAGCAGAAGGACCAAGGTGAACACCATGAAGTGCACCAAGTGGACCGTCAAAGGGAGGATGGCAGGGCAGTAGGCTGGAACGCCTGAGAGGCTTGAGATAGTTCTATACTTAAACACTTGCAGCTCTATACCCCTAGGTGCAAACGTAATACTTTTAAGTTCTCATTTCAGTTGAGCAGTAAGCAGACTGCTAGCTATTTGGTATATTCCACATTTATAACAGATTTATGCGTTTATTGTTCATTATTCTATTCTATTTAATAAAATGTTCAGTTATTCTTACAAGTGTAGATCAGATAGTCTCATCTTGGTAAAAGTAAATGTGTATAAGCAACTCTTGCCCTAAACCAGTGCTATAATAAGGTAGTGGTGAAACAGTGAGCACTTCCCTGTCACCAAAATCTTGGATGTTTGAGCTAAGGTAATCCTTTTGCAAAAAAAAACATAACTTATATCAGGAATTGCAGTTCTTTGTGAGGATTACCAAATTGCTATTTTTCCTGGGAATGTTCTTCCAGAGCATTTTTCTATCATTATCCAGTCAGTGTTTCTGAGTGCTGTGAGCAATCCCTGTACTCTTGCTATGCCTGAGCATCAACCTGGAGAGTAGTTGCCCTGCAAAGAGCTGTGATTTGTGCATCTGTTTCTCCAGAACATCACATAATGATAATGTGATATGTGAGGTGGCCATCTCACTTCAATAAATGTTACAGTGTTCCTTTCAGAAGTCCAGGCATAGGACATCCCTTTCCCCGGATTCTACCATCTCGCCAATAAGGTGTAGGTGAGGAGTGAACAATCTGAACATTCCAGGTAGAGGAATTGAGTTCCGGAGCCCTGAGGTCATGTTGCAGTTGTATAAGACTCTGGTGTGGCCGCATCTGGAGTATTGTGTGCAGTTTTGGTCGCCATACTATAGAAAGGATGTGGAGGCACTGGAACGGGTGCAGAGGAGGTTTACCAGGATGTTGCCTGATATGGAAGGAAGATCGTATGAGGAAAGACTGAGACACTTGGGGCTATTTTCATTAGAGAAAAGAAGGTTTAGGAGTGACTTGATTGAGGTGTACAAGATGATTAGGGGGTGAGATAGGGTTGACAGTGTGAACCTTTTCCCACGGACATGGGTACTGCAGATGCTGGAGATTACAGTCCAGATTAGAGTGGTGCCGAAAAAGCACAGAAGGTCTGGCGGTATCCGAGGAGCAGGGTTTTTGCCCGAAACGTCAACTTTTCCTGCTCGTCAGATGCTGCCTGACCTGCTGTGCTTTTCCAGCACCACTCTAATCTTGACTGCTGGTATCATGTGTCTCCTTGAGAGGAAGGGACACCTGGATTGAGATCGAGGCCCCTTGTCCCTTCTTACTTGTCATTAACACTGAGGACTCATAGTCACAACAATACAGTTCAATTGCAAGACTCTATCTGGGAAGAAATCCTTCATCTTTCATTCCAGCCTACTGAGGTCCACCAGTAAACTGGGCCAATACTCCCTGCCTCTCCCTGCAGATTCACCACATCACTGAGGCAAATTTCCTGGCTAGGGCTCAGCACTTGCCTGGTCTCTGGCAGTCCTCAGAGTGTCCAAGGCCTCAGGCAATTTTCCTTCAACCAGCTGTGAAGATGCATCAGTCAGGTTTTCACCAGATTGTGTCCGTAAATCTACACTAGCCAATATTTCCACTGTCTCTTTGCTGATGGAGGTTGCAGGTGGAAGGCCCACTGGGCATCTTCTAAGAGTTCACTTTCTTCCTTGTCTCAAGTGGTGCTTGGGCAAAAGCCCAGAGACTATCTCCTTCATTGCTGATGATCACTTGGTGCCCATTAGTGCATACAGAAAGATTAGTTGGTAAAGATGGAGAGAGGCTTATGCAGAGCAATGGGTTGGTGCTCATTGGATAAGAGCAGAGTATTTGTGTGCACACCATCTCACTTACATATACGCCATCACACACTCTATCAAGCACACACACACTCTCACATGCACACATACACGCACACACACAAATACTCTTACGCTGTCTTCCTCGCTCCCATATTAACACACATACACACACATGCAATCTCTCTCTCTCCCACACAAACACACTCTCCTTCCACCTCCTGCTACACACATACTCCCTCTCCACAACCCCGCCACACACACATTCTCTCACGCACGCACACACACACATTTAAGTCTATGGGGTGAATTTGCATTTGCACATATGCATTTGCATATAAATTCTTGTTTGTTCAAAAAACACACAAACGGTAGGCAGTCAGTCCGTGTGACATTTTAGAAATTCCTACTTTGGAAATAGATCCAGTCTGACTCCAGGTTGGGATTTAGACAGACTCGAACCTCACAACTATAAAGCATTGTCTGAGCTGAGATGACACCTATTTCATATACTGATAAAACCTTAAGATATGTCATGGCTGTGACTTGAAAGAAATTCTGGGATTGTATATTAATCAATCAAAACCTACATCCCCATTCTAAGTGACTAACAGCAATCTAGGTTTGTTCAATACATCGCATCAGTTGTATAAAACTTTGATCTTTTACTATAATTCTGTGTCCTATGAACTTGCCCCACTGATAAAGAAGCAGCACTCTGAAATTTGTACTTTCAAATAAACCTGTTGGACTATAACTTGGTGTCGTGCCATTTATAACTTTGTCCACCCCAGTCCAGCACTGGCACCTTCACATCATGGTTACAATGTTATATA
This sequence comes from Chiloscyllium plagiosum, assembly GCF_004010195.1. Taxonomy (NCBI): domain Eukaryota; kingdom Metazoa; phylum Chordata; class Chondrichthyes; order Orectolobiformes; family Hemiscylliidae; genus Chiloscyllium; species Chiloscyllium plagiosum. Next base: position 35,109,536 of record NC_057714.1, read on the forward strand.
ATGGGTTACTGGTCCATTGGTGACTCCCTGTCATCAGAGCAATGGTCCCAACTTGCTTGGTGGCCCTTTCCTGACAGTGGGTAAAGAGCCTGTGCATGGGCCACTTGTCCTGCATTAAGTTAAAGAGAAGGCTTGAGTATGCTGGGAATGTGTACAGGAACAGTTTCCTTCTTATTCATTCAGGGGAACTGGGTGTTGCTGGCTGGGCCAGCACTTACTGCCCACCCCTAATTGCCCCACGAGAAGTTGGGTGGTGTACAACTTTCTTGAATGACTGTTGTCCATTCAGTTTAGGTAAACCCTCAGGGAGGGAATTCCAGGATTTTGACCCAGTGACATTGAAGGAACAGCAATATATTTCCGGGTCAGGGTTGTGAGTATCTTGGAGAGGAACTTGCAGTGACTGGTATTACTTTATATCTGCTGCCTTTGTTTTTCTAGTTTTTGATTATGTGTAACTAGGCATAGTGGTGAGGTAACCCCAGTGAAGGATAAATAAGAAGTGTAATGTGTAGGAAGGATTAGTATTTTGAGAGGATTGGTGTATCCGTTGAGTGTGCAGGTTGTATGTGATGTTAAGGCTTGCAGTCCATCAGCCTTGATAAGATGTATTTGTCGCAGAAAAGTCATGTTGAGTGATAAGTCTGTGAGCATCAGGAAGCAGGCACTATATGATGCTACTTAGGCTTGCAGCACTGTTGTTTGTACCATTTCAGAGATGCCACCGCCATGACTTATGCTGGACCAGTCAGGTGTAATGCTTATATATGCAGTCGGCTGGGAAATGGATAGATCCTCCTATATACGCATGTCTAAAGTACCTGCAGTCCACTTTAGGTAAGCCTTGATGCCAATGTGGTCTCCTTCGGACTCAATTTTTGATTGATAAGTGGTACCACAGGCTGATTGACAAATATTTGTCAAGCAAAGTATAATGCGAGCAAATGTGAATTTGTCCATTTTCGCAGGAAGAATAGAAAAGAATCATATTGTCAAAATGGTGCAAAACTATGGAGCTTTAAGATACAGAGGGAACTGTGTGTACTAGTATATGAATCAAAAATGATTAAAAATGTTCCTTATATAATTTTTTTATTGACACAAATTTGAAAGGTCGTGGATAAATTGATTTTTCTCTTAGTTTCAATGAAAGGACAATGAAACCTTTTAAAAAAAAATGCATTTTTTGAAAGTAATATATCGCCTGATAAGTATTTATTTACTGTAAACCCCCAATCTGTGTTTGCAACTATCAGATTGTAGTTTCTGCTTCAGAGATTGTTTGGAATTTTCAATTGCTGGTGAAGCTGGGTGTGGAAAGAGCTCCGTCATTTAGCTCTTCTGATTCTGGAAGAATAAACCCTCTTGCTATGGATACAATCTGTTATGTGGTCCCACATGAGACCTAACTGTTAGCCTGAAGAGCATCTAGCATAATCGTCGGTGTTGTATTTCTGGAACAAGCTGCGTCTATCAAGATCCCAGGGACAGCTGTCTATTTTGCTGACATCATCTACACATACTCAAACATACAATGAGGAGCCATATGAACATTCCAGATGATATATTTTGCTCCCACTAACTCAGGCTTAATGCCAAAACATTTCTTTTCGCTAAAGTGAATATGTACTCAAAGTAATCCATTTTGGTTCCCTCTACCTTGTGTAGTTTTGATTGTACATTTTACATTATTCAGAGGGCCATTCATTTTTATTTGTATTTTACAACCTTAGTGTCTTAATCAGTTCTGCATCATTGTTGAATAACTTTTATTTAAAATAGATTAATAATTTTGGGTTTATCAAAGAAATTGTCAGACGGACCTTTTTTTAAGGTCAATACAATACAGTCAATTGGCTGTATTGAGAACAGGTTAAAAATATGGAATGTAAAGCATTTACTGCTGCCTCACAGTGCTGGATACTTGGGTTCGATTCCAGCCTTGGGTAACTGTCTGTGTGGAGTTTGCACATTCTCCCCGTGTCTACGTGGGTTTCCTGCAGGTGCTCCAGTTTCCTCCCACAATCCAAACGATGTGCAGATTAGGTGAATTGCCCATGCTAAATCACCCATACTGTTCAGGGATGTGTGGGTTAGGTGCATTAGTCAGAGGTAAATGTAGAGTAATAGAGTAATGTAAAGGAATGGCTGTGGGTGGGTTACTCTTCAGTGGGTTGGTGTGGACTTGTTGAGCCAAATAGTTTATTTCTACAGTGTAGGGATTCTATTCTATTCTATTCTATTCTAAAAGTATGACACAGTATTAGGCATTTGAGCACATTATGTTTGTGCTGACCATAATGCCATTCTAAACGATTCCATCAGTCTGCATTTAGTCCATATACCTCAATACCCTGTTTGTTCACCTGTCTTTCTAAATGCCTCTTAAATTTTCCGAATGTATCTATTTCTACAACTTTCCCTGACAGCACCTTCCAGGCATGTATCACCTTTTGTTTAAAAACTTTCCTCAGACATCTCCTTTAAACTTTCCCCTGTACCTTAAACATATGTCTGCTAGTATTTGCCATTTCCACCCTGGAAAAAGATTCTGGCTATCCAGCCCATCTAAACCTAATAACTTTTATCAGGTTCTCCCTCAGCGTCTAATGCTGGTGAAAAAAATTCCAAGTTTGTCAAACCTCACCTTATAGTTAATATATTTCAATCCAGGCAACAATCTGGTAAACCTCTTTTGCTCCCTCTCCAAATCTTCCACATCCTTACTCTTGTGTAGTGGCCAGAATTGCACACAATACTCCAAATGTGGCCTAACAGAAGTTTCAAAACAATTCAATTAATATTGTGAACCATAGAGTAATGCGACGAGAAAAACTCAGTGAAGTCCTCCCTTTTTGGTCATTACTGTTAGTATGTCAGTACAGCAAATAATTAGGAAAGCTAATAGAATATTATTGTTTATTCCAAGTGGAATTGAGTGTTTCTGTCCAGAGGTATTGCTTCAGTTATATAAGATTGTGGTGCAAGCATACCTGGAGTATCGTGTACAGTATTGGTCTCCTTATTTAAGGAAGGATGTAAAATCTTTGAATGCAGTTCAGAAGAAGTTTACTGGACCAATACCTGGAATGAGAAGGTTGTTTTATGTGAACTAACTAAACTTGTAACCACAGGAGCCATAAAGTCATAGAGCCCCACAGCATGTAAACAGACTCTTTGGTCCAACTCATGCCAACCAGATATCCTAAATTAACCTAGTCCCATTTGTCAGCATTTGGTCTATATACCTCTAAAACTTTCCTATTCATATACCCATCCAGCTGCCTTTTAAATGTTGTAATTGTACTAGCCTCCACCACTTCTTCTAACACCTCATTACATACATGTACCACCCTCTGCATGAAATAGTTGCCCCTTATTTACCTTTTAAATTTTTCCCTTTTCAATCTAAACCTATGCCCTCTAGTTTTGGACTATCTCCCCCTGGGGAAAAGACCTTGTCTATTCACCCTATTATGCCCCTCAGGATTTTATAAACTTCTATGAGGTCACCCTTCAGCCTCCCACACTCCAGGGAAAACAGCCCCAGCCTGTTCAGCCTCTCCCTACAGCTCAAACCCTCCAATTCTGGCAACATCCTTGTAAATCTTTTCTGAACCCTTTCAAGTTTCACAACATCCTTCCAGTAGTATGTTGACCAGAATTACATGCAATATTCTAAAAGTGGCCAAACCAATGTCCTGTACAGCTGCAACATGACCTTCAAACACCTATACTCAAAGCACTGACCAACAAAGGCAAGCATACCAAGTGCCTTCTTCACTATTCTGTTTACCTGCGAGTCCACCTTTGAGGAACTATGAACCTGAACTCCAAGGTCTTTTTGTTCAGCAACACTCCCCAGGACCTTACCATTAAGTGTATAAGTACTGATCAGATTTCTGAAATGCAGCACCTCAGGTTTATCTAAATTAAACTCTATCTGCCACTCCTCAGCTCATTGGTTCATCTGATCAAGGTCATATTGTACTCTGAGGTAACCTTCTTCGCTGTCCACTGCTGTTATCTGCAACTTGCTAACTATACATCCTGTGTTCACATCCAAATCATTTATATAAATGATGAAAACAGTGGACACAACACCGACCCTTGTGGCACACCACTGGTCACAGGCCTCCGGTCTGAAAAGCAACCCTCCACCACTGTCCTCTGTCTTCTACTTTTGAGCCAGTTCTGTATCCAAATGGCTAGTTCTCCCTGTATTCCATATGTTTAAAGGCAACTTCATTAAATGATATTCAGTCATTAAATTTCATGAAAACTAAATAAGGAATCAAAGTACATTCATGGAGAATGGGATACAAGAAACAGATTTGAGACAAGGACACCAATTTATGCAGCATGAAAAGAGAATGTTGATTGATCGGTCATTGTTGTGATGGAAAAACAGCAGGAAGTATTAATTGTCAATTTTAGTTCTCCAGGCAGGTAGCCTCTGATTTGTCAAGGTATTGCAAGACTGTAGCAGACGCTGCCGGTCTCCCTCACCCTTTTGTATTCTCACAGCAAAGATGCAATGTTGATCCTATGGCCTTTTGCCTATATATGTACACATATTAAAGAACAGGATGCTGTTATTTAAGAAAATAAGAACATATATATTTAAACACATATGTAACAAAGATAGACTGGGGAACAATTACACTGAACTTGGAACTTTAATCCTGTCTTTCTCTTCACAGACACTGATAGACCTGTTGAGTATTTGCAGCATTTTCTGTGTTTGTTTCAGATTTCCAGCATCTGCACTATTTTGATTTTATATAACATACAGGACCTGTATGACCTACTGTTGCTCCTCATGTATGTTTGAATGTATGAAAAATATACTTTTTCCTCATGTTTGACACAAAATGCTAAGCAATCCTTCAGTAATGTCAAGTCACCAGTAACATTAAGTTCTATAGAAGGGATTTCTAATTGTCAAAGAATTTTGTCAGAAAGTAGGTGTCTGCATATTCCTGTAGTGTTAATGGAAGTATGTTTATACCAATGAGTTCATGACAGTTAGCATAAACATGTGGGTTTCCTACGCATACTCTAATTGCCTCCCACAGATCAAAAATATGCAGGTTAGATGAATTGGCCATGCTAAATTGCCCACAATATTCAGGGATGTGTGAGTTAGATGCATTAGTCAGGAGTAAATATAGGGTAGGGGAATGAGTCTGGGTGTGTTACACCTCAGAGGATCGGTGTGGGCTGAAGGGCCTGTTTCCAAACTGTAGTGATGTTATGACTCTATGATTCTAAGTGCAAAGAAAAGACCAGAACAGAGGGGGTTATAGGAATGTCCGAGTTGGATTAATTCTTGTTCAGTTGAAATTTCTACCTGATTGTCATTGTTTTTTTTTCAAAGCAGATTGAACTCCAACATTTGTACATTATGACTAATGTGATAGCCATTCAGAATTTTGTTAGGCTCTTTGATGTCATATTTGGTCAATGTGATTGATCCTAAGGGTAGTCATTCTGACCTCCCCTCTGAGTTCTGCTCCTGTGTCCATGTTTGAATGCAATAAGGATAGAAGCTTGGGTTCTCAGCTCCCTTCTTTACAGCACAAAACATAGCAAACTAATGGAAGCCAAGATAAGTGGCTGGACAGTTTCCATCTCTGTTGCCTCAGATGAATTTTGGGCATTTTCTGGAAAGAGAAAATTCCAAAGATGGAGGCATAGGTCATTCTGCTATAACGCGCATTCGTTAATGTGAATTCGCTATAATACATTTGATGTATTAGGGACACTGCTTCTAAAGTGCGAAGTTTTAAAGAGTGTATTGGTTATAATGTGATTACAGCCCCATTAGTCTAAATGGTGCTGCTATTACACAATGTTCTTATAACATGGGATTGCACAAGAATGGAGCTACCGCCTTATAGCAGAACTGACTGTACATCAGCATTGTCGAGATCTTCGCAAGTTTGTCTTTTTTGAGTCAGTGGCAACTCCATTTGCTGGGTCATGTGATCCAAATGGATGATGGCCGCATCCTCAAAGGCAAGCTCTCTGGTGAGCTTGCTACCTACTTATGACCAACAGGACACCCATGTCTGTGTACAAGCATGTCTGCAAGTACGAGCCCAAGTTGTTGGCAATTGGAGCTGATGCATGAAGGTTTTCTCATTGACTGGGGTATCCAGAGTAATGAGGCATCAGGAGGAAGTGTTTGGAAAAAGCAGAGGGCAAAATGAATAACCAGATGCTGAAAAGGTTTCCCACCAGAAGAAAGTAAAAAAACCCATATCGGGACAACACTATTCCTCTAGCCCTGCTGTGGAAAACATGGCCAATCACATGCAGGCCTTGAAAGCAATAGCAGTGTTCAATGCAGAAGTGACAATCACAGTGGGCGGAATCCATTGTCTCCTGAAGCAGAGAATGTCATCATATTATAAACATGAAAATTTGTATGAAGTAACACAACAGAAAAGTTCAACCTGTTGTGTTTTTTAAAATAAACTAGCGCGTCCTTATTCATTAAGCAGTTTTGTTAATTGGTTATTATTTTTTCCACTCCATTATCTTCCCTCTGTGTCTTTCAATATTTATCAATATTGCTGGGTAGATTACCATAATATCACTAGATGCTAGTTTTCAGATTCAACACTGAATAGCTTATGTACACAGTTGGGAATTGCATGATAATTACAAATAAAATTTGTGAACATTTAACTGATACATTGAGGATGAACTACGAAAGAAATATTAAATATTTTATCAGCTCCACAAACGATCAGGGAAGTGAGAATGAAGTTGTATTAAAGAAGGACATGCTTGACAGTTAGAAAGTACAGTCGACAAGGAATTGGATCTGAAAAACAATAGAGTCCAAGATAGATGAATCAAAAGACTGTAAGGCCCTGTACTCTGGACCCTTAAAATAAATCAGAGAAGACAAAAGAGTCTCCTGTCACAATCCTCAATCTTCTTTTAATAAGTAAATCTTGCCAATGGGATACAGAGTAGCTGAGTACTACCTTCTCTCAAAAAGGGAGAGAAAAATAAAATTTGTAGCCACAGACAATTTATTACAACATTGCTTTTGGAATAAGGTTTAATATCCACTGTTCAAAAGAAAATTACTTCAAAAAAGTAGAGATGGGCAGCGACAAAAAAAGATTCGAATTGATGCAGCACTTTTTGCAAGCCCTGGAAATTGTAAATTGTTTTAAAGCCAGTTAAATAGCTTTGAAGTGTTGTCACAAGTTGAATGTTGGAAGCACAGCAAATTTCCACATTCAGCAAATCAGGCTATCCATCTCATCAAAGAAAAACTGCCCTCTGGTGTCAATATTAAATACCACGTAAAAGGAAAGCTCTGTTTTCTCAGTTGCCTTCATGTCGAAGTTGAACTAACCACGATACATATGCAGGATATGCACTTGTAAATAATTGCAGGATCATTGCACACCCTTCACCAGGTTTGCAAACTTTTCTCAATCTTGGCCTTTCATTAAATGTTCCCAAATCAAAGCTCATACATCAACCCACTCGTGGTCAGCCAAGTATTCCACCTGCTATACTTGGGCGGGACACTCTAAAAATGTCGAACCTTTAGCATACTTAGGTTGTCATCTCTCTCAGAAGGACACCATTGACAAGAGAATGTGCCAGATTAACCTTCGACAAATTATGGGGTAATAACAAGTACCATCTCTAACACAACTTAGGGTGGCACAGTGGCTCAGTGGTTAGCATTGCTGCCTCACAGCACCAGGGACCGAGATTTGATTCCAGCCTCGGGCAACTTCTGTGTGGAGTTTGCACGTTCTCCCGTGTCTGCGTGGGTTTCTGCTGGATGCTCCAGTTTCCTCCCACAGTCCAAAGATGTGCAGGTTAGATGAAGTAGCTGTGCTAAATTGTCCATAGTTTTCAGGGATGTGTAGGTTAGGTGCATTAGTCAGGAGTAAAATATAGGATAATAGGGTAGGGGAATGGGTCTGGGTGGGTTACTCTTTGGAGGGTTGGTGTGGACTTGCTGGGCCAAAGGGCCTGCTTCCACACTGTAGCAATTCTATGATTTGATTCTATGATCTCCACAAGTCAACACTGTTATGCTGTACCAAGTCAGTGTTGTCTCCACATTAATTTATTACAATGAGACTTGCATATTATGACTTTATAAGTTGTGAACGAGTCACTCTGTCACTCCTATCAGAAAATGAAAATGTGTGGAGAAGAGAAATTCAGAAGTACAAAGTCTTGGCAAGCCAAAAGGATCATTGAGTCTATTTAAAATAGAGATAGATAGGTTCTTGATTGTCAAAGGGATCAAGGATAACTGGGAGAAAGCAAGAGAATGGAGTTTAGAAACTTATCAGCAATGATTAAATGGCAAAGCAGACTTTATAGGCTGAATGGCCTAATTTCTGCTCCTTTCCCTATGGTCTTATGATCTTGGCAAGAGCTGAGGACAGGGACGATTGAATTGTCTTCCCAGATTTTCCTCTACCCATAACACCAATTTTTTGTTATGCCATTCTGTATGTGTTTATAGAGAGGGATTTTAAGGGGATTAGAGTTTTAGCCAGCCATGCATCAACAGTTCATAATAAATAGTCATTCTTATAAGTACAAAAAACCTGGTCCATTCTTTCACTTAACCTGGATCTGAAAAGAAGATACTTTTGGGGAAATGTGTTTGCTTTTGTCAAATATTTAACTTTTATGATGACTCTGGACACAGCAAAGCTTGATTTCCAGTGTGTTAGCCCAATGAACAGTGGCAATCTGTTGAGGAGATCTATAGCAGCTGCAGTGAAATAGTTCAAAAGTCTATTTTCAGCCTTTAATACTGCGTCACTCTGGGTTCTGCCAAATTGTGGAAACTGGGAGAATCTCCATGGAATTTCAGGGTCTCGATATGAGTATAAGCTATTAACTCTATTTATTAACACACATTATAGGTTTTTTGAAAAGATTTGTAGCTCAGGTTGATGATAAGTATGTAAGCTGAGCTTGAAGGTTTGTTTTCAGACATTTCGTCATCATACAAGGTAACATCATCAGTGAGAGTCTCCGGTGAAGTGCTGGTGGTATGTCCCGCCTCTCTATTTATAGGTCTTGGTTTCTTAAGGTGGGTGATGTCATTTCTGGTTCTTCTTTTCAAGGGAAGGTATATAGGATCTAAATGGATGTGTTTATTAATGGAGTTCTGGTTATTATTATAGCCACATTATAGGAGGCTAGTATGCCAGTTTAGCCCACTTGATAGCACCTACCTCTATGTTTGATGTTCATGGTTAGAGGTCCATTCAAGAACCAAATGAACAATCATTAATAAAAATATGTAAGTAATGCTGCATTGATAGGTATGCTCTTTCAGATGAATTGTTAAATAGATAGATGTTAACAACCTGTCAGCACTATTTGAAAATAAGCAAAGAATTTTCCCGTTTTCTTTGTTCACATTCTCCCTTCAATTAATGTCATCCAAGAATTAACTGATTACATACTAATTTGCTGGTTGTTTGACCTTGTTATTTTTCAAAACTGACTATGATGTTTGCTTACATAACAACAGTAATGCACATTTAAAAAATATTAAAGGTGCAAAACTTTTCCGTTGTCCCGAGGATACGACAAAACGTTATGCAACTTTCTGTTTTCAGCTTCAAATCAATTATTGTCTTCTTGAAGATAGGGTGACACATCTCACTTTAGGCAATTTTTTTGTAGTTGGCTTTATTAACTTAACAATTACCTGAAAAGCTGCTTCCATTAAAGTAAGTGGTTTTCACAGGTTGAAGGTAAAGGGCTAAACATTACTTTAATCCACAATGGTAAGTTTCTCAGCATTACATTTGTGTTTGAGAAAAACAACAGCTGTGAATAAATGATCACTTTGTTTCATTTTTTTTGTACAAGAAAAAACAGAACACTAGAGACTGTTGAATGCTAAGGTTGTGCTGCAGGGAATGACAGTGACTTCTTATTTCTTTATGAATTACACAATTAGCCTTTAAAATGCTATACTTTAGATATCTCATTATGATCTGTAGATTTAGGCAAAAATCAAAACATGATTAGGCGCGATTCATTATCACATCAAAGAGCATTATTTTTGCAAATGAGATGCATTATTTTTCTCATGATAGGCTCTTTTTATTTTTAATTGGAATCTGTGCAAACTTTTACATAAACAACAGTGAGGACACTGAGAGGATGCAGCAGTAAAATCCTTCAACACTAAGCTCAGTCCCTGTACTATTTCTGCAGTAATACTATGAAGCCATCTTAGATAACAAAAACACTAAAGAATTAAAAGAATGGGACATCAGTGAAATTAAATATTACAAAATTATTGTCAAAAATGTATGAAAATGTGGGAGCATGTGTGATAGAAATTTCTTAAAGTAAGTGTAAACAGATCAAAACATGAATTCAATTTTCAAAGACTGGATCTTTGAACAGTTCATGTTTAGACAAGATGGCAAAATGTGAGATTGTACTGCAAATGCTGTTAAACTAAGGCAGATTAATCTCAGAAAATAAAATTGCATGGTTTCCTTGCAATATAAATTGGTCATAAGTAAGATAACAGTTGGTTTAATATTTTAGAATTGTATGTTGCAATGAATAGATTGTTACAAATTAAATTAGCTTGATAGGTTTCTCTTTTGCATAATTTCCATAATTAAATGCTTTAAAATAAAATTTAACTTGTCATGGAAGTGGGGTGTGAAACTATTAAACATAAGGGTGTGATTAGCCTATTGGAGCTAAGATCTGTACATGCAAATGTTAATGTGCATGAATTTGGTGCATTAGTCCTCATACAGCACTTGGTAATTTTTGTCCATGCTTATTAAATTCCTCCAGGCAATAATTTGATTCAATCCATGTGAATAATCAGACTTTGCATTGAAAGGTGACTAAAAGGTCAGAGGTGGAACCATTTACAGATAATTGCACCATGTTTAGTATGATTCGTGACTCCTCAGATACTATAGCACTCTTTATCCATATGCACAAGACCTGGACAGCAATCAAAATTAGGCTGATAAAGAGCAAATAGCATTTGCACCACAGACGTTTGAGGCAATAACCATCAATAACAAGAGAAAGTCTAACCATCCCACTTTGATATTCAATGGCATTAGCATGACTGAGTCCACCACTATCAACATCCTGAGATTTATCATTGAGCAGGAACTTATCTGAACTAGCCATATTATTGCTGTAATTGCAAATGCATATCAAAGATTGGAAATTCTGCAATGACTCACTTGCCTCCCGATACTCCTATACCCATCTATTATCTACAAGACACAATTCAGGAGCGTAATAGAATATTCATCCAAATATTAGAATTCAACACTGTAGTATAACACTCAGTGCCATCAGCCTATTTCACCATTCAACAAGATCGTGGCCTGGACTGATTATTTCACATGCCGGAATACTTGTGGTGACCTATGACCTCCTCACTTACCAAGAATCTGTGTACTCTAGTCTATCTACTGCTGACCTTATGGTGGAGAAGAACTCATTGATGAAGTAATTGAAGATAGTTGGACTTAGGATACTCCTGCAGTGATTCCCTGAGACTGAGATGATTAACCTCCTGCAACACAAGCATCTTCGTCTGTGCAATGTATAACTCCAATTAGTGGAACGTTTCCCCCTTGATGCACACTAATTCCAGTTTTATTAAGGATTTTTGACGCCACCATCAGCCAACTTTTATTTTGGTGTCAATAGCATTCAATCTAATTTCAGCATGTTTGGCCCAAGATCCTGGTGAGGCCAAAAACTAAATGCCCTTGGTGGAATCTAAACTGAATGTCAGTGAGCACATTATTGCTGAGCAAATTCTATTTGGCAGAACTGCCGATAACATCTCTCATCACTTTACTGATGAAACAAAGTAGACTGATAGAGCAATAATTGGCAAGATTGGATTTCACTGCTTTTGGAGGCCAGGACATAAATGACTCATTTTCCATGTTATCGATCATGTTGCAGTTGCACTGGGAAGGTTTGGTGAGAAACATCGGCAGTTCCGGAACACAGGTCTTCAGGGTGCATAGACCTTGCACACCTGGTGCCTTTGTCCATGTGGAGTGAATCAAATTGACTGAAGACCTGCATCAATAATTCTGAAGTTCTCAAAAGGAAGCTGAGACGAATCATCAACCGGATCTCTATCTGAAGGTTGTTGCAAATGCTTCAGCCTTGTCTTTTGTACTAATGTACTAGGCTCCTGTGTCAGTGAGAGTGGGGATGTTTACGGAGCCTCCTGTTCCATTTGTTTAATTGTCCACCACCATTCATGACTAGATATTATTACATCATAGTGCTGTTAGAACAAGAATCATCAACACCTGATAAGAGTCATCGAGTCATACTGCACAGAAAGAAACCCTTCGGTCCAACTAGTCCATGCTGACCATAATCCCAGACTAAACTAATCCCACCTGCCTGTGTTTGGCCCATATCCCAATAAACATTTCTTATTCATGTAATTATCTAAATGTCTTTTAAACATTGTAACTGTATCTATATCCACCACTTGCTCTGGAAGTCCATTCCACACACAAACCACTCACTGTGTAAAAAAAAATTGCCCTTTTGTCTTCTATAAATCTCTTTCCCTTCACCTTAAAAAATGCCCTTAATATGCCCCCACCGTAGGGAAAGTACACCTGTTATTCACATTATCTATATCCCTCATTACTGTATAAGTTCATCTTTCAGCCTCCTACACTCCAGTGAAACAAGTTCCAACCTATCCAGCCTCTCCTTATAACAAACCCTCTACTCCCAGCAAAATCCTGGTAAATCTCTTCTGATCCTTCTCCAGCTTAATATTATCCTTCCTTCCTATAACAGGGTAACCAGAACTGGACACGGTACTCCAGAACGTTCTGTACGACCTCAAGATATCACACCAACTCCTGTACTCAGAAATCTGAGATTAAACAAGGTTAAATAAATAAATAACTAGATAAATAAATAAAAAATAAATAAAAATGTGAAGCTTGCCATCTTACAAGTTCCAACTTAGTTAATGTTTTTGTAAATGCATTCATGAAATTTTAATAAAATAAATTTTATAAAGACAAGCAAGTGATCTGGACAAGTGAGGTTTACTTACACAAAGGTTATTGTCATTAGACCCTAAGACAATTATTGCTTGGTCAATAAGACACAAAATGACATCTCCTCACTAGAGAAAGGTTGAACAGACAGGGGATATTTAGTCACAGGTGACAGACCAGATCCATATTTGAGGAGAGGAAAAACCTCAATTTCCCTTGTAGGTGGAATCTGATCAAATATTTAAAACCTGACTAAACATCAGAAGTAGAGTTACAAATGAGAAGAACGATCACTGTGGATGACATTTGCAAATCCTAACACTAGATTTTGTTGTATCTTTCACTTGCTGGGATTTGAGTAGTTAGTTAAAGCATCCACGTGCTGGGAATTAAGTAACAAAGCAGCTGTTGATGTTTTTATTATTATTTTCTTCTCTCAATCTTTTAAATCTGCAACATTTTTCTGTCACCATTTCTGTAATCATTTCAAATCGGTGATTGTTTTACATCTATAATTATTATTACAAATGAACTGACATCATTAACCATAACAAGCTTTTAAGTCCGTTTGTTCATTTGTAGTTAGCGGGTCAGAATGAGCTTGAGTGGATGTTTTCAATCCTTATGGTTTTGTGTTGTTCATCAGATGTTCAACTTAAATAGCTTTGTTTAGAATGGCTTTGTTTCAAATGCCTAACAATGTGAGAGCTGACCTCTCAGGAAGGGTCCCCAGATGGAACACTTCAAACAATCATACTTCAGAACGAGGAAGGACAATACAGCTCCTGTTTTTAGTTCAACCCTCCCTCACTTGATCACGAAAGGATTTTTTTAAAACAGTTTCCTTTCTCTTGTGAATACCTTTTCTCAGGCTCAATGTATTTATATTTTGAAAAGATCCAAATTTACCAGGCGATCTTGAGTTGATAAAGGTTAAGTTTATGAACATCTAAACATGATTATAAAATTTCAAAGTTTGTGCGAAGATTTGTAGCTCGGGTGCTCGTTGCTGTGGTTCTGTTCGCCGAGCTAGGTTTTTGTTGCAAACGTTTCGTCCCCTGGCTAGGCGACATCATCAGTGCTTGGGAGCCTCCTGCGAAGCGCTTCTTTGATGTTTCCTCCGGTGTTTATAGTGGTCTGTCCCTGCCGCTTCCGGTTGTCAGTTTCAGCTGTCCGCTGTAGTGGTTGGTATATTGGGTCCAGGTCAAACTCCATCAACAAACACATCGACCTGGCTTCCCATCTGTGCGTTCATGGTTTGTATGGCCTTCCAGCACTCAGAGTGGCAGAGAGTCTTTCTTTTATCTGCACTAAAAGGTTGTCTAATAGCAGTTCTCAAGCTGTAAATCTTGCAGCACATTTGTCAACACTAGCACGTTAGCCCATGAACACATCCAGTCCAGGGGTTGCAGATGGATTTTTAACATTTATTTTTCTTATGTCTATTCCTGAGAAGGTAAAACTTGTCTGCAGCTTGGGCTATAATCCACAGGAGATTTGTTTTTTTTTTAACTGACAGTAGCAGTCAGCTCCTTGTTTTCTCTTCTTTTCATGTTTCTCTGTTTAAAGATTCCCAGACAGCCCACGGGTGTGACAATCCATTAGTTCACACAAGGTTTTACCAGACAGCCGCTACATCTATATCCACAGTTATTTTTTAGCTATGTATATGCTTTTAAAAATCATGTCCTGTAATTAGAAGTCCAATAGGTCCATAATAGATCTACTGCTACGACGACAATTAAGATAACATTTTATGCTATCTAGGGTACAACTAAATACTGTTCAAAAGGAATTTTACATATACCAGTTGGCATTTAAACACAACTAGTTTAGGCAATTCATGAGAAAATTCCATGTAAAACACTAGCAAGTAATTTAATATACATATTAAGCTTTCTATAAAAGTTCAATTACACACAAAATGGGGAATTACAATTTTTTAATACTGACAAGTTTATAAAATGAGGATTTTGTTAATTCCTTAGTATTGCCATGCTGCGCCATAATTCTCCACATATTGCAGTATTCTCATTACAGTACAAAAGTAAGTTCCACTTTGTCGAGTGGAACTTTAAAGTGAAAGTAATGAATGGATTAATGTTAGAACTTTGTTGCAAATCGAGAATGGGCTATTGGCCAGTTCTTGTTTTTCTCTTTTCAGTTTATGAATTCACATTGTGTTAGTTGAGAGTTCCTGACATATGTCAGTGCTTGTGGTGGAAGTTCTAACATTGCGTGTCATTACCATTACAAAATAGGCAACAGCATTGTTGGACTGTAGAAAACCAGCTGAGCCAAACTGAACATGATGCAAAGTATCCATAGATTGACAGCAGAAATACAAAGTTATCCTTTTTCATTACTTAGACATGCCCTAATTCCAAATCTATTGCAAATTTCCATATTTCCAAATCATTACCTCCTCTTGGAGTATTTTGCCATCCAAACAATATATATGAATGGCAAGATATCAGATCCCTCACTGGATTTAAAGTCGGGTCACATCTCTTTGATTTTGAAATCTGTAATGGATCTATTATGAGAAATATATTAGACTGAGTTGACACTTACTCCCTTGGGATACAGTGAGATTGATGTAAATACTCTGTTCTGAACCAACTGTATTTGAATTCTAGCAACTAACAATATTTGATTTAAACAATGTTGATTATACACTATATAACGTAATATGCCATTTTTAATTGTTCACTGTGAGGCATTTTCAAACAAAGCCATGTTAAACAAACTATTCAGTCTGAATATCTGACAAGCAAAACATGACTACTGAAAATAAACAGATTTGCATATGCTTCTTGATATGTAAATTACACTTAATTTATTGAAAATAAATTCTAAGCCTATTGTGCAAACAGGAAATCCAGGCATTTGAATTGGGTTATGAATTACAACACATTGTTCTATCTCTCTGGGACTATGTTCAAATTCAAACAGGACTAATGGAATGAAAGTCCATGCTTCTGTCAACTGCAAAGATCCAACATGAGATAAGTGTGACAAGTCTCAATTTGGTTTCTAATGGGCTCCAGATCGCAGCAAAAAAAAAATCCATTTTTTAATTGCAGCAACACTATGGCAGTCCAATTCAGATAGATGTCAAAGAATGTAACAGAAATGCTGCACTGATAGCATAAGCAGTACTTCGACAAAACAAAGGTTGGCATTTATTTTAAGTGTAAAGCAGGTTGACCTTTATTCTAGACAATTTGAGACCGAACGAAAAAAGTTTCAATAGCATTGCTGCTTTGAGGTTCTTGCTGATCCATCAGCTACTAAACTAATCTGAAAAATAATGGCCATCTAAAATGAAATAGTAATACTCAGAAGTCGTGAATCTTGATTTTCTACTGTGTTAATACCAAATTTATGGTGTTACATTAGCAGCCAGGTCAGCTGTCTCCTGCAAGAAGTGGATTTGTTCCTTCTTTACTGGTGTTTGCCCCTTCTAATGCATTACTTTATTGTTGATAGATTATTTTAGAACAACAGCTAACGTCATTCAAATTTATCTCTGAGAATGAAATGCCATGGTGTTAGGAGTGTTTGGGGTGTGCTTTAGGAGAGTTATTTTTCTTTTCCTCTGGCTGTGAGTCAGAAATCAGGCAGCTGAAATGGACTCACAAACATATTCTTCCAAAACGAGATATAATTTTTTTTTACTGTTGGTATTATTCAAGTATCAGACAAATAAAGATGATGCACCATTATTTTATTATTTGCTTTCCTTGTGGATGCAGTTTGCATGGCAATAGTACAGCACTTTGCTTATTCCAGGGTTGTCTCACCTGTTTAATTCTGATAGGTGTTAAATGACACCAGCTGCCCTTTTTAACAATGAAACATTAAAATTATCATTTATGATTTACAACGTATTTGCATGCCACATAGTTTTTTTTGGCTCTAAGTGAATATTGCTCACACTGGCTACATTACAGAGAAAGGTTGGAGCATTGCCATTCCTTAAAGCCATCAAAGAAGGAAGACAACATAACGTCAGAAAAATTCGAATACAATATATACTATGGAGAATAGAAGTACATGTTTAAAATGGCTTTGCAACTCAAGAAACACTGTGTGGAGTCTCACAATGTTTTGAATGATATGGGATGTGGCATGATTTGTTGCAGAACTGAGTGAGAAGTCCAGAGAGGGCCATCTCAATCTTGGAGAATTTTGTTCTGTCTTTTATACTTTTCACAATCAGTGTGGCAAGATTCTCACTAGGCAGAAAATGCAACCAATTCATGGTGAGTAACAATTGTTAACTGTCTTGGTGACAGCCTAACTCATTAATATTCAGTTTTCCATCTTACCAAACTTGCCAAAAGACTAGACTACGAGAAAACTCAGCTCAAAAACCAGAATGGGTAGCTGGCAAATTAATTCATCTCTTGGTTCAAAGGACTTCCATATTGGACACTGTCACCAACATCACAGGGCACGCTCCATGGGCACTAGCTACACAAATGCCAGGTCGAAGGACATTGACATCTAATATGTGCTAGCTCTCATGGTACTCTCATGGTACCACTCCGACCCACCTACAGGACATTTCTGCACCTCAATGCTGCACATCATGGCACAACAGCAACTACAATTGCAATGCTGCAGCAAGCACACTGTGCACTAAGGGACACAGACTCAACTCATGGACTAGACCATGTTGCATCTCTGGGCTCTTCACTTGCAGTCGCAGCGCTCACTCACTCGGATGCTCAAAGAATTCCTCTCTTGCATTGTGTTACCTTGCCTTTTTGTGTTTCACCTTTTGTGCCAGAGATACCAGAGTCATATACCTTCTGCTTTGCCTTGCTTTTTCGCATCAACACAAAGGAACACAGCCTGTCATGGCTGTCAATAGGCTTTGGTCAAGTCAAGTGAAGTGAATAGCCCTCATTAGGGCGTCTTAGCACAGTGTCAAGGACAGCCTCCGACACAAGTCCAGGAGCTTATTAACAGACAGTGTGCAACTCGGGGTAGTCAGATTCAGGATGGTCTTTATAAAAGTGGTGAGGAGTCAAACGTCTATTATCCCATAACATATCGTGACTCTTTCTGCCTTACTGGGGACTGTTTTTCTCTTGGAATGAAAGAGAGAGAGAGAGAGAGAGAGAGAGATAGGTAAGAAGGGAAATGAAAATGGATGGCATAGCCATTACTTTTGGTGCCACTGGGGATGTGATTGAATAGGCAGTGGAGAGGGCATGCAGGTCTGGAGACCAGGCACTTGCTCACCCCACTGCAGGAAGGACCCTGTAGTGACAGACTTCATCCAGATGTACAGTGAGGATCAGCAATGGTTGGTGATGTACAAGAGACACTCGTCCTCATCACTGAGATGCTACAGCAATGCAGCCATTACTGCAATACACTGGACAACACCACTTGAAATCTGCAGCACTGCAGCCAGTCTTGTGAACATCTGCCTACCTCCATAGACAGACAGGGCCAGCATGCTCAGGGGCTGCTGCAGAGTCACCAACATCTGTACTGCGTCACCCCATGCGTTGGTCCTCAGGAACAAAGGCAGGGTGAGAGTAGAATGGGGAGCCTTCACCGTCCAGGAGACAGGATGGTGCTGCAGGGCACTCAGTCAGAGGAGGAGTCACAAACAGACCCTTCAAATGTCTCCAATCTGAACACTGCAGAGGTGGCTGAGCCCTTCACCTCCAGCCGGCCTGCAACACCTCCCCCACCCCCACCCACCTCTCACCCCAGCCCACCTTTCGAATATTGTCTTCCAGGTAAGGAGGTCAAAGTGCCTCTGACAAGGACGCCCTCAGCACTTCTGACACTTCCAGATCCCAAGCACTCTCAGGCTCACCCAACCAAACTCCAGAGTCAATAGAGGGGACAATGAAGTGGTCAGCCACAGGGCGGTGGAGATGTGTCCTAGCGATGTTCTATGAAACGTTCTGCAAGTTGGCACTCTGTCCCACCAATGTAGAGGAGACCACATCGAGAGCAATGGACACACTAGATGACGTATGTGGAGGTGCAGGAGAATCACTGTCAAATTTGAAAGGATCTTTTGGGTCCTTGGATGGAGATGAGGGAGGAGGTGAGGGCACAGGTTTTACACCTCTTTTGGTGGCAAGGGAAGGAGTGGAGGATGAGGGGTGGGGACCTAACAAGGGAGTCACGGAGGGTATGGTCTCTGCAGAAAGTGGATAGTGGTGGGGAGGGAAATATATCTCTGGTGGTGGGATCTGTTTTGTAGGTGGCAGAAATAGCAGAGGAAGATGCGTTGGTTGGTTGGGTGGAAGGTGAGGACCGGGGTTTCTGTCCTTGTTGCGATTGGAGGGGTGGGGCTCAAGGGCAGTGGTGCAGGAAGTGGAGGAGATGCACTGGAGGGCATTGTTGATCACATGGGAGGCGAAGTTGCGGTTCTTGAAGAAGGAAGCCATTTGAAGTGGAATTGGTCATCCTGGGAGCAAATGCGGCAGAGACGGAGGAATTGGGAGGAAAAGATAGCGTTTTTACAGAAGGGGATTGGGAGTAGGTGTAGTCCAGGTAGCTGTTGTAGTTGGTGCATTTGAAGTAGGTGTCCATATTGAGTCGGTTACCAGAAATAGAGATGGAGAGGTCCAGGAAGGGGAGGTGTCCGAGATTGTCCAGGTGAACTTGAGGTCACAGTGGAAGGTGTTTATGAAGTTGATGAAGCGTTCACCCTCTCCCACATCCAACACACTCCATCCACTTGGACAGCCCGCACTGGTCTGTTACCTGCCCTCAATCTCTTCATTTCCAACTGCTGTTGTGACATTGACCACCTCAACCTGCCCACCCCTCTCACCCACTCCAACCTCTCACCCTTGCAATGCACAGCCATGCATTCCCTCGGCTCCAACTCCAACCTCACCATCAAAACAAGCAGACAAGGCGGTAGCAATGATAGGTTGGCGCACTGACCACTACGCCGCTGAAGCCAGGCACCAACTTGCAGACACCTCCTCCAACTACTCCCTCAACCATGACCGCACCTCTCATTACTCAACTATCATCTTCCTGACCATTCACAACCTCATCAAATCAGAGGATCTCCCACCCACAGCCTCCAATCTCATAGTCCAGGAACCCCACACTGCCCAGTTCTACCTCCTACCCAAGAGTCACAAACCTGACTGCCCTGGCCAACCTATATCTCTACCTGCTCCTATCCCACTCAACTCATCTCCACATACCTTGACACTATCCTGTCCCCCTCAGTCCAGGAAACCACCCGTGTCTTCCATCTCCTCCATGACTTTCGGTTCCCTGGCCCCCAATGCCTCATCTTCACCCTGGACATCCAATCCTGTACATGTCTATCCTCCTGACAAAGGCCTCCAAGCCCTCTGCTTCTTCCTCTCCTGTCAACCCAACCAGTACCCTACCATTGACACACTCATTCGATTAGCTGAATTGGTTCTCATTCTCAACAATTTATCCTTTGAGTCCTCCCACTTCCCTCAATCCAAAGGGTTAGCCATAGGCCCCAGCTATGCCTGTCTCTTCGTTGGGTACAGTCCATCTTCCGTAGCTACACCGGCAGCACTCCCCACATTTTCCTCCACCACATCGATCACTATATCAGCACTACAAGAAGGTTGAACAGTTCAACAACCTTAACAAACACCTTCCACCCCGACCTCAAGTTCACTTGGACCATCTTGGAAATCTCCCTCCCCTTCCTGGACCTCACTATCTCTATTTCTGGCGACCGACTCAACACGGACATCTACTTCAAACCAACCGACTCCCACACTTACCTGGCCTACATCTCCTCTCACCCACCCTCCAGTAAAAAAGCTATGCCTTACTCCCAATTCCTCTCCTTCTGCCGTATGCGCTCCCAGGAGGACTAATTCCCCTCCAGAACATTCCAGGTGGCTTCCTTCTTCATGGTCAACAATGGTCAACAATGTCCTTCAGAGCATCGCCTCTACTTCCCGCACCTCTCCCATTGAATCCCCTGCCCTCCAAGTGCAACAATGACTGAATACCCCAATCCTCACCTTCCACCCAACAACCTCCGGAAACAACCTATCATCTCTGCCATTTCTGCCACCAACAAACAGACCACCATCAGAGATATATTTCGCTCTCACCACTTCTGCTTTCCGCAGAGACCATTCCCTTTGTGACTCCCTTGTTAGGTCCATGCCCCACCACTATCCCACCCTCCACTCCGGCACCTTCCTTGTCCACCAAAAAAGGTGTAAAATCTTCGCTCACACCTTCCCCCTCACCTCTATCCAAGGCCCCAAAGGATCCTTCCACATACGTCAGAGATTCTCCTGCATCTCTACACACACCATCTACTGTGTCCGTTGTTCTTGATGTGGTCTCCTCCACATTGAGGAGACAGGACGCCAAAGTGCGGAACATTTCAGAGAACATCTTTGCGACACATGCACTAAACAATCCCACTGCCCTGTGGCTGAACACTTCAAATCCCCCTCCCACTCTGCTAAGGACATGGAAATCCTGGGCCTCCTTCACTGCAAAATCCCAGCCACCCGACATCTGGAGGGAGAACGCCTCATCTTCCACCATCCAACCCCCCAACCTCACGGGATCAATGTCGATTTCACCAGTTTGTTCATTTCCCCTTCCCCACTTTCCACCCCAATCCACCTCAGCACTGCCCTCCTGAACTATCCTACCATCCATATTCCTTCCTATCTCTCCGCTCCACCCTCTACTCTGACCTATCACCATCACCTTCATCTACCTATCGCATTCCCAGCTACCTTCCTCCTTGCCCCACCTTCTCCCATTTATCTCTCAGCCCTCTTGTCCCCACCCCCACCCCTTCATTTCTGGTGAAAGGCTTATGCTTGAAACATTGACTCTCCTGCTCCTCAGATGCTGCCTGACCAGCTGTGCTTTTCCAGCATCATACCTTTTGACTCCGATCTCACATTCTCCCTTATTTTTGATGTGTCAATCTTTAGTGTTTCCTGGAGTGTTTTCCACTCTTTCACCCCAAAGTTACTCATTATCTACCTACCTCAGATCTATAGCATCCCTCTTGTCCGATACCAGTCTGATACCTTTCGCTAAATGGTAGCTGCAAGAACTCACCACTGCTAAGATGGACCAGTATCCCTGGCACCCACACTACCTTGAAAAGGCCATTGACAGTGGAACTTACAAAAACTATCCTGCAGATAGAGGACATAGACCTGACTAATTTGCAAGTTTTTACAATTGCCAAGGCCATACAATTGGCTAAGTACATCAGGATAAAAATTTATGCAAAAGCCGAGAGGGTAAAGTTAATTTAAGTATGAGCACAGCATTTGGAATTAGTGGAAGTACAAGAGAGAGCAGGTATTCCAAATAATGAATCTTTGGAGGTAGTTGAGATTGAGTAACAGCGAAAGCAGCCTGAGTATGGTAAAGAAATAGACTGTATGAGATGAAAAGAAAAGATCATTAGAATTGCAAACAATTGCACTGGAGATGAAAAGGAAAATGATAAAGACAGAGAACTTAAAAAGCTGGATCTTAAATTGCAAAGGAAAAGTGAGGAGAAACAAGAGAGAGGAAGCGGAAGAAACCAAATTCCAGTTTAAAAGACTGCAGGTTAAACTACTAACCTCAGATGGAAAAGAAAGTTCCAGCTGTAATCCAAAGTCCAGGAAGGAAATGCTTAAATTTTTATAGGCCCTACCAAAATTTAAGGAATGACATGTGGAATCATTCTTAATATTGTTTGAAGAAATAGCAAAACAAATGAAATGGCTGAAGAGAAACTGGATTGGAGATGTGTTATGATGATGCAGAGAAGCTGGTGCATGTCAGATATTGCTATCCGTGGATGTGGGATGTATCCAGCTGCTGCCTTGAGAAGCAAACAGCAAGCCTGAGTTATCAGGTACCTGGTCAGACTTTCACACTGGGAATTCTTCATGTCTAGTTTCTGTCCGAGGGGTGAAAGAATGGAAGACTGAATATTAGTGTATTAATGAGGTGAAAATAGATAGTAATAAGGGTGAAAATGAGTGATAATTCATGCTAATAAGACATCTTACTATTTACATACAAGAATCTCATCATTCAGCACTTGACTGGAAAATGCAACTTTTTGGTCTCAATATTAAGAAGGGCCATGCTCAACATCTCATTCGCTTTTCCCAAATTCCATGCCATAACCCACATTGTTCAAACCAGGGAAGTTTCCACCCATTCTTTCAGAGCCACAAAAAAGGCAAGTGCTTACCCATATAAAGAGCTTAATGCATTTGGCCCACCTCCGACAGAAAATTAGATGACAAAATAACAAAATATACCCAAGCCGTTCTGAGGGAATGGTAAAGAGAATGATTTATGATTTGCAGAACTTGACCAGGGAAATAGTTCACAGCTTAATCATGGTCAAGATCAGAACCAAATCGAAGACCTATTCACCTCCCATGTCGAAAAGGGAGCACAGTCTGCAGAATTGCAAAACTTCCAGACCGCTTGTATTTGTGAGACTTGAGGAGAGATGGGTTAATGATAAATGCAAAAGTACTTATATATGTGGATGTAGAAATGTTTTTGGTTGAAGTATCAAATAGTCTCGCATGAGGTCCTAATGGGGATTTGTTTTTAATTCATTCATGTGAACTATTATTTCCTTGTGTTTTCCAAAATCTTTCTTGACTCATTTTACTTCAAGTCTGTGACTATGGCAACACTGGTTAGAAATTCAGCAGGTGTTATTGCATACAGTTCTTCTCTCAGTAAATCTGCTATGGATTCAATGGCATTGTTTGTAATTTCATCAGTAACCAGCAGAACCATTGAACTATTCAAAGTATTGCTTGCATTCAAACAAACTAATTGAACAAATTCAGCTTGAGAAAGGGAATTAAAGTTTTATTTCCAGTACATCTCTATTTTGACAATGACAAGAACATGAGATGTGATAATACATTTCAATCTTATGTTTATCATTTGGTTGTCTGTTTGTAAATAAAGAGTTACAATAATTCGATGCAGGTCCACTGCCACTTAATAAGTCAGCCCATTGATAAGCTTGGATTGGATTTCAACAACCATGAAGTAGGTCAAACAAGCATAGGGATTAAGATACCCTGGTGTCATAATAAGTCCATTGCCCAGTCAACATACACATCTTTTAACTGATTATACATAAATTAGACTCAAACGTATGCCATAATAACCATTTTAAAGACATCTTTCCTCAGAATGCATGCAATTTGGAGGATTTAAGCATTGTCTTTACCACCAAAAGTTCTAAATGTTTTGTTTGCATGGCCTGATCTCTGTGAAAGCAACACTGAAATGGGTGAAAAATGATCTGTGCCGATAGGTACAAAGAATAATATGGTGCTTGGGACAGGAATGAGGTTCAACCAGAGGGCAGAGCTCTTAGTTTCACACTCCTGAGCAGCAATAATATTTTGAATTGTTTTAAACTTGGATGTGTCGGAACCACAGGCTGTTTAAAAAAAATCCTGCCAGATGGTGTGCATTATCTTTTTCTGGCAAAGCAGCATTAATTGCAGAGAAGCCTGAGGCTGCACTCAGCTCATCAGTGTGATAACACTACATGACCCTGATTATCTGTCAATCTGCTCAATTAAAAGAATCATTTAGATATTCACCCAATCATTTGCCCATCCAGCCACCTGGGCCTCAACCAGGCTCCTTTTTAATGCTGGCCTCTCGCTTTGCGTGGTTTTTACATGTTTCGAAAAGATGTAATTGAACTAAATAAAGCGTCTTGAGGGCAGCTGTAACATCTGCTGTTTGTGGTATGTCAAGCCTTCAGCTTTAAAAACAGTTACATATGCTCCAAATTAGCGGGTCACAGAGATGAAGCAGTTGATGATAGTGTTTTCGCTTGCATGATAAGCAGCATGCAGCTGTGTGCAATTTACAATTAAAGGTTGCTCAGAGCTCAGTTGCAATGGTGAATAAAGTGGCAAGAGGTCAGTCAGTGAATTAGACCAATTAGAGCTGAATTATCTCTTCTCTTACACTCTGATAAGCAGCTCTGTCACTGGTTTCAGACAGTTTCCAAACCTAAACGTACTTTCTGATCTGTTATGGTAACATTGAACATAAAAGCATGCAGTCATTGTGCTGGAGAACCATTTTTGTATTCACTCTTGACTTTTGTATTGACAACTACATGTATACACTTTTAAAATAATATTATCTCTTGGAGATACTTAAGAGTTGTGAGTCAGGTGTCATTTGTCATACAGAATGCACATTTAATAGGTAGTTTTGAATCGTTTCAAGGGGCAATGTTAGATGATCTGAGGCTGACCATTATGGCAGTTTGGTGTTAGTTTACTCCCTGTTCTACAGGGCACCAGTCTGCAACATTATAACTGGATGATCCATCAACCACTGCATGAATTCTAAATCTGAGGGTAGATGCTTTCCTGCAGGCAAGAGATGAAAATTAAAAAAATATATTCTAGCTGTCCTTTGATATCTCCAAATATTTTGAGATACTTTGTCAGTGATTTTGAGTGAATCATCTGGGTAGTTCATGATGGAGGGAAAGCCACAAAAAAATGGATGAGAGGAAAAATATTCTGTAATCCTAACATTGGAAATTGATAATAGTGGGTTGTGTACCAAAATTTAAAGAAAACTTAAAAACCCTCAAAAGTAATCTCTAATTCTCAACAGAGACAGAAGACCAAACACTATATGTATTTTTGCCTGCATTTACATAATTCAAGGGAAATATCCTTGCTGAGTACTCCCTGTAGCTACCTATAAACTACCCCCAAAGGAAATCCAGTATGATCCCTAATAGTTTAAGTACACATTTTGCACTGTGTGTTATTCCCTATAGGAAAATAAGGCTTATGTAAGTAGCTGCTGTTACAATTGACTTTACATGTTTTGTTGCTTATTTATTAAAACCAATCTGTACAACTTTGACATCGCAATCATTTTGAACTACAGGGAAGGGTATTTTAAAATGTTCTACTTTTGTTTTACAACCAATTCGTAAAACACCAAAGTACCAAGCTTCAGGGATTTTTGATTGAACTGTATTGAACAATCTGTAATTCTAACATTGCTAAATGACAGAAGTAGGTTTTGTACCAAAGTTAAAATCTTAAATCCCACCTTTATAGTTCAATCAAAATTGGCATGCATTTGACTTTGTTCAGAGTGAACTCAGATGTACTATGGAACATTAAATGCAGGAAATAAATCCAGTGTTCAGTTGTGATAAGTAGCTCTGTCCTGAAATATAACTTTTCCAACTAATGAACCACTGTTCAGTGGGTTAATGGTGGTGTCTCTGCTGCAATTAGAGGCTTGTATCAATCAGTGATAAATGTTATGGTGAGTAGTACTGCTCATTAAACAATCTCTGGGAGATGTTTAGAAATTACTGTTCATCTAGCAAAGGTTCGAATTCAGGCTTGTCAGTTCAACAACGAGAAACTATATTCTTTGAATGAATAGCGACAAGAAGAAAATAAAGCTGTGAAGTCAGAGTGGTTCCGAGAATGGTGATGGAAATTCATAACAAAGTCAACTGATTACTACTTAATAAACTTATCATGTAGTGATGCCAGCAATTATAATGCACTTCTGTTGGGTACAGAATAATGAATTGCAACTTAAGGAAAAGTTCACATTAAATTCAACAATTCATTAACTAAATTTCATAACTTCTTTCTATTCCTATCTATTTTTTAAAGTGAGGGAGGTCAGGATGTGTAAGGAATTTTTAAGGGACCCAGCTATGCCTGCCTCTTTGTCAGATACGTGGAACAGTCCATCTTCCGTAGTTACACTGGCACCTACCCCACCTTTTCCTCCACTACATTGATGACTGTATTGGTGCCACCTCGTGCTCCCACGAGGAGATTGAACAGTTCATCAACTTCATAAACACCTTCCACCATGACCTCAAGTTCACCTGGACCATCTCGGATATCTCCCTCCCCTTCCTGGACCTCTCCATCTCCATTTCTGGCAACCGACTCAATATGGACATCTACTGATTCCTACAGCTACCTAGACTACACCTCCTCTCATTCCCCCGCTCCCTGTAAAAACACTATGACTTTCTCCCAATTCCTCTGGCTCCACTGTATTTGCTCCGGGGAGGAGCAATTCCACTCCAGAACATCCCAATTGGCCTCCTATTTCAAGGATCACAATTTCCCCTCCTATGTGGTCAACAATGCCTTCCAGCGCATCTCCTCCACTTCCCGCACCTCCGCTCTTGAACCCCACCCCTCCAACCGCAACAACGAAAGAACCCTGCCCCTCCCCTCCCCAGGTCCTCACCTACCACCCCAACAATTTCTGGATACATCGCATCATCCTCCACCATTTCAGCCACCTACGGTCAGACCCTACCACCAGAGATATATTTCCCTCTCTGCCCCTTTCAGCATTCTGCAGAGACCATTCCCTCTGTAACTCTCTTGTTAGGTCCACACCCCCCACCAACCCACCCTTCACTCCTGGTACCTTCCCCTGCCACTGCAAGAGGTGTAAAACCTGAACCCACATTTTTCCTGTCACCTCCATCCAAGGCGCCAAAGGATCCTTTCACATGCAGCAGCAATTTTCCTGCACATCCCAACAGCTCATCTACTGTGTCCATTGCCCTTGATGTGGTCTGCTCTACACTGGGGAAACAGGACCCCAACTCACGGAACATTTCTGAGAACGTCTCCGGGACACAGGCACCAACGAACCCCACCACACTGTTGCCGGCCACTTCAACTTCCCCTCCCACTCCGCCAAGGACATACAAGTCCTAGGGCCCTCCACCGCCAAATCCAAGCCACCCAATGACTGGAGGAAGAACACCTCATCTCCTGCCTTGGGACCCTCCAACCACATGGCATCAAAATCAACTTCACCAACTTCCTCACCTCCCTTTCCCCTACCACAACCCTCTAACCCAGCACCGCCCTCCTGACCTGTCCTACCTGTCCATCTTCCTTCCCACCTATCCACTCCAAACTATCACCATCAATTCCCACCTGCAACTACCTATCGCTTTCCCAGCTACCTACCCCCAGCCCCACCCCCTTCCTATTTATCACTCAGCCCTGTTCCCCCACCCTTTTTTTGATGAAGGGCTTAGGTCCAAAAGGTCAACTCTCCTGCTCCTCGACCTCCTGTGCTTTTCCAACATCACACTTTTTGACTGGAACATATATAACTTGATCTGACAAGAAACAATTAACATTTCCACCCACATAAGTGCTAAACTTGTGGGGTGGCACAGTGGCTCAGTGGTTAGCACTGCTGCCTCACAGCACCAGGGTCCCAGGTTCGATTCCAGCCTCGGGTGACTGTGTGGAGTTGGCATATTCTCCCTGTGTCTGCGTGGGTTTCCTCTGGGTGCTTCAGTTTCCTCCCACAGTCCAAAGATGTGCAGGTCAAGTGAATTGGCCATACTAAATTGCCCATAGTGTTAGGTGCATTAGTCAGAGGACATGGGTCTGGGTGGGTTACTCTTCGGAGGGTCAGTGTGGACTGGTTGGGCTGAAGAGCCTGTTTCCACACTATAGGGAATCTAATCTAATCTAAACAATGACCATCTCCACTATGCGTTTTCCTAATATTATCTACCTGTTATTCTTTTCAAGTCTACCAATATAGCCAGGGTGGTGGGGAGATGATTGTGAAGTGGCAGCTTCATTTTTTTTTAACTTGTTCATCGGATGTGGACGTTACTCACTGGACCAGCAATTATTGGTATCCCTAATTGGCCCGATGGCAGTTAAGAGTCAACCACATTGTTGTGGGTCTGGAGTCACATGTAAACCAGACCAGGTAAGGATGGCAATTTCCCTACCTAATGAACATTAGCAAACCAGACAGGTTTTTCCTGACAATCAGCAAAGGCTTCATACTCATAATTAGACTCTTAATTCCAGATTTTTACTGAACTGAAATTCCACCATTTGCCAACGCAGGTTTTGAACCCAGGTCCCCAGAATATTAGCTAAATCTCTGGATTAACAGTACAGTGATAATATCACTAGGCCATTGCTTTCCTTGTTGGGTGAGTCATCCATAATCCTGGCCAAATGTTCTGGAGTCATGCATTCAAATGGCGTTGATGGAATCTAAATTCAGTTCATAAAATCTGGAAGTTGAAATCAGGATGGTGATAGTAAAATTATCATTAATTGTTTTAAAATCCTTCTGACAGTGCAATTTATGTAATTGCAATTAATTAATTTGTATTAATTCACCAATGTCCATTAGGAAAGGAAATTGGTTACTTTTTTTTAAGTTATGTATGACTTCACACCCATAGCAATGCAATTGAATCTTAACTACCATCTGAAATGATCTAGCAAGATATTCAATTCAAGGGCTATTAGGGATAGGTAACAAAATGGTAGCCTTGCCAGCAAGGTCCATATCCTGTGACAAAATTTAAAGAATAGATTGGGATTCTCTTCTGCATTCAGTTGGATGGAATTATGGCATTAATTTCCCTGCCTGATCTGTCTTAGTCTTCATTCTTTTTACTGGTAGGCAATATCACAATGGAGGGAATTTCCACCCCCAAGTACAGCTCCTGGTTAAATTGGGGTAATGTATTTAAAAGTGTTAGAAACCACCTTTACTGGTTTCAGGCATCAAAGGATCTCACATCTATGGCAAATCAGTACATGTTAACAATCATGAAAAGTTTCAAAACCAGCTCAGAGTACATTTTTGTATTGGACTACCTTACGATGGCAGCCAGCACGGCAGCAGTTAACGATTATGCGAAAAATAAATAACATTTATTTCACAAAGGCAAAATGATCTTAAATGGTTCAGTTTGAATATTCTTCTCTATGAATCTACTCAGTCAATCACTGTCATGTCTAAATTCCCTGAGGACTTGGATAGACCAAATAAGTCTTAGACAGATTGAACCAAAGCTAAATTCTGGCAAGTGCTTATATAATGATAGGATTTTAAGTTGAGAACAATGTCAAAATAATCTGTGCACATTCAATGGTTCTGCTTTTACCTGACCACCCCAGTAAAATATTGTAAAGCTGTCAGACCCCATGAAATATCTTATTGTGAATCAGCGATGTAGAGTTTTAACCATTCATTTGACCAGAAGTCAAGAGGCTGAGTGATAAGTACCCTCCTGACATTTTGTGCACTATGTGCATTTCAACGTATGGAACCATATATAATATAAGATGAATGGACTCCCAAAATTGAAAGTGCCTTTCAAGAAGACACCTAATTGTAGGAAGCAAATGTAGCAGCTCTACAGGATTTAGAGGTCTGCAGATGTTTGATCTGTGGGGTGCTGGAAAAGCACAGCAAGTCAGGCAGCATCCGAGGAGCAAGAGAATCGACATTTTGGGCAAGAGCCCTTCATCAGAAGTGATCTCAAGCATCTACAGTCCTCACTTTCTCCTAGATGTTTGACCTGGCAGAAACTAAGGTTTGCTAATAGATTAACAGGCAAGAAAATAAGTTGTTTCTTAGATGGAGCTATGAAAATTCTCCTAGACAGTGAAGTGCAGAAGCACCAAGGAGCCCCCAGGCCATCTATTACAGGAGAATACCAGGAGACACTTCTAGGCATAAATGTACACCAAACCATATCACTGGTAGGAGTTCTAAAGGAATGATTTAACTTTTGGTTATTGAGTGTGCTTTGCTTGTGTGTGATTTTAAACTTTCAGTACTTAATGCTGAATGTAAAATGGTCTTATGCAACATGATACACTTTAAACTATTATTTCTCAGCTCCACGTGTTTCTTTCATGTCACATTTCACACATTTGTCTAAACTAAGATTCCTTTGTAAGGCAACTGATCATGTTCAAAAATCACAGTAAGTCACCTGTGGCTGTTCTCACTCCTGGGTCAGAAGGTTGTGGTTCAAGTTCCACACCAGAACGTAAACTCAATGTGGGCTTCCGGTGCAGTAATGAGAGACTACAGCATAACTAGGAGTGCTGCCTTTCAGATGAACAAAGGCCCACCTTCCCTCTCAGATGGTCACAACTCTCTCATGGCACCTTATTTTGAAGATGAGCAGTGGAAATTCCCTTGATAGCTTATTTATCCTGCCATCAACATTACTTGCTTATTGATCATTTGGTCATTATCATACTGATATTTGTGAGAACTTGCTGTGCCCACATTCATTGACAATCACCTGATGAAGGAGAGTCGCTCCGAAAGCTAGTGTGCTTCCAATTAAACCTGTTGGACTATAACCTGGTGTTGTATGATTTTTAACTTTACAATAATTACAGCACTTCATTTGGCTGTAAAATACATTCAAACATTGTGTTCATGAAAGGCACTTTATAAATATAACCTTTCTTTCTTAATATTGTTTTATGTCAATGGTATAACACCACACTGTAGTCACATGCATAGGCATTGCAATGACATAGCTGTCCCTACATATGTCCACACTTATACACATGCTTCGGATTCACGTACACCCACCATGAACTGCACACAAAATCCCAGTACTACATGTCATCTTCAAAAATTGCAATAACTTAACTTCCTGTGCTTTAGATTAAAGAGAAACTGCCTCAAAATCAGGGAGACATTCATGCAAAGGAGTTTATATGTGTTTCTTCCACCTCTATACAAGGGAGAAGCCCTTTCTTGGGAAGGAAAGCTTTATTAAGATAACACTGGAATCACCCTGCAACTTGACTTTGTCAAATATTGCCGACACTGTGAAAATAAAGGAATCATTACAGCTGCTGGGAAATCAAATATTGATTTGCACATCTAATGCTGCTGGTTGCAAATGAGCTGGATATTTCATTCAGTGGAATCCTTTCCAAATCATGCAGGCAGAAGTTGTGCAAGGGAGCATTAAAGCCACACGAGAGCAATCTCCAACCCCAGGACCCTCAGGAACCCTGCCAGTCTGTAAAATTGCACAGCCTACTCATGCTGCTGTCAGTTGTATCTGGGGGAAGGAAATAAAATTGCTTACTCAAGCAAACAAGGAATTTGTCGTTTGATTAATACATCTATGGACAGCTGATTGGCTTCTGTTGCTGATATCCACAGTGATAGTCTGAAGCATAAACATTAAAGGCTGTTTGACCTTGACAGTTACTAGATGTGCCATGTCGGTGGATGAGGTTGTCTGCTGGGAGCATGTGGCTTAACTACGGATTTCATGCCCAATTTATACCCTTTTATTAGGCAAAAATAATCATGGAAATCTTAGTACCTTCAGGAGAGGTCAGAAGGCTGAGAGAAATCTTTTTTTTAAAAAAAAGGAACTTCTGTCTTCATACTATACAAAACCACAGAAATAAAGGGCTGAGCTTTAACATTCTGACATGCATGCTGTGTTACAGACCAGCTGCAAATTGGGATCATGAAAGTTTAAACAGTGTGCTTGCTTGTGTTCTTTTAACTGAGTGATAATATTTCCCTCTGACTTCCAAGTCTCCCAATTAATTATTATGAGCAGGTGTGATTGAACTCAGTGTTTCGACAAATATATTTAAAGGGGCCCCTAGGAGGGTGTGAGTGGCAATATTCTGGAAGTGAGACATATTGTTGTAGATTTTCATCCTGTGCTTATCAGCGTAGAAACAAGAATGCTAAACTTTAAATGATCAGGATAGTTTAAACTACAGGAACAAACAGTGCTGACAGTTGGCAAGTTGACCTTGGATTGACTGAGGTGTTTCCCTGCAAAAGAAATGGGAAATTGTGGGCTCTGAAATCTCTGGAATAAGAGAATAAAGTAGAAAGGCTCGAACATGTTCCTTTTGTTTGAAGAGGACAGATTCCTGTGTATAAAGTATGTCAATTCCAGCTGACTTGTATGATCCATGTTATGAGCATAACTGATTCTCTTAAATTGGTTGTTAGTGTAGCAATAAGCGCACAAAGAATTCTTCGAAGTGCCATTTAATCACATGTAATAATGGAGGTTTTATTTTAAGTTTTGCAAGTGATTAGGCAGCAGTTGCTGAACAATCCTGAATAATGACAGGATAAGATCACTGGTAATGATAGAGAAATGACAGAAATACTACTTAGTTATTTACCACAAAGATAAAACAGGTAGAGTGAGGGTGACCCAATGGATATTTCTGGTTGAGAATGTGGTGCTGGAAAAGACAGCAGGTCAGGCAGCATCTGAGGAGCAGAAGAATCGATGTTGGTTGCTCCTCAGATACTGCCTGACTGGCTGTGATTTTCCAGCACCACATTCTTGACTCTAATCTCCAGCATCTGCAGTTCTCACTTTCTCCTAGATATTTCTGGTTGCCATTGTGCCATCTTTGTTTTTAACCACCGAGTAAAATCTACCCCATAGTTACGAAAACTACTGTTAGAAACAGAATGATTGTATAAATAAACTTTAGCACCAGAATCCCTGAGGGCCGGAAGCAGTCATATGACAACTAATTCTCACTGTCCTGTCCCCCTTAGTCCAAGAACTCCCCACCTACTTTCGGGACACCACCCACGCCCTCCACCTCCTCCATGATTTTCGCTTCCCCGGCCCCCAACGCCTTATCTTCACAATGGACATCCAGTCCCTATACGCTTCCATCCCCCATCATGAAGGCCTCCAAGCCCTCCGCTTCTTCCTCTCCCACTGACCCAATCAGTACCCTTCCACTGACACCGTCCTTCGACTGACTGAACTGGTCCTCACTCTTAACAACTTCTCCTTCTAATCCTCCCACTTCCTCCAAACCAAAGGAGTAGCCATGGGCACTCGCATGGGCCCCAGCTATGCCTGCTTCTTCATAGGATATGTGGAACAGTCCATCTTCTGCAGCTACACTGGCACCACCCCCCACCTTTTCCTCCGCTACATCGATGATTGTATTGGCGCTACCTCGTGCTCCCACGAGGAGGTTGAACAGTTCATCCACTTTACTAACACCTTCCACCCCAACCTCAAATTTACCTGGACCATCTCAGACTCCTCTCTTCCCTTCCTAGACCTCTCCATTTCTATCTCGGGCGACTGACTCAACACAGACATTTACTACAAACTGACTGACTCCCCC
>NC_057714.1:35144207-35210178 GCF_004010195.1 Chiloscyllium plagiosum
ACACCCCCCACTAACCCAACCTCCACTCCCGGCACCTTCCCCTGCAACCGCAAGAAGTGCAAAACTTGCGCCCACACCTCCCCCCTCACCTCCCTCCAAGGCCCCAATGGATCCTTTCATATCCGTCGCAAATTCACCTGCACCTCCACACACATCATTTACTGTATCCACTGAACCCGATGTAGTCTCCTCTACATTGGGGAGACAGGCCACCTACTTGCGGAACGTTTCAGGGAACACCTCTGGGACACCCGCACCAACCAACCCAACTGCCCCTTGGCTGAAACTTTAACTCCCCCTCCCACTCTGCCAAGGACATGCAGGTCCTTGGCCTCCTCCTTCACCAGACCCTGGCCACACGATGCCTGGAGGAAGAGCGCCTCATCTTCCACCTAAGAACCCTCCAACCACACGGGATGAATGTAGATTTCTCCAGCTTCCTCACTTCCCCTCCGCCCACCTTATCTCAATCCCAACCCCCGGATTCAGCACCGCCCTCTTGACCTGCAATCTTCTTCCTGACCTCTCTGCCCCCACCCCCTCTCCGGCCTATCACCCTCACCTCCTTCCACCTATCGTATTCGCAGCGCCCGTCGCCCAAATTCACCCCCGCCTACCTTTTTATCTCCGCCTGCTTGGCACACCAGCCTCATTCCTGAAGAAGGGCTTATCCCCAAAACATCGATTTTCCTGCTCCTCGGATGCTGCCTGACCTGCTGCGCTTTTCCAGCACCACACTTTTCAACTCTGGTCTCCAGCATCTGCAGTCCTCACTTTCTCCTAATTCTCACTTTAGTGTGGTAACTTCTTCCATAGCCTAGATTGACCCAAGAGTTTGATGGGCCCAGCAACTGCTTTGAAGTTGTTCACTTCATCATTGACATTTGCTCCTGTGATGTAGCAAAGTTCATTAAATAGAAAAGCAGCCAGGCGATGGGAATGCTCAAGAGCAGCGAAAGAGTATTAGAAAGTCTCTGCAGTTTTATTTCAACTTTGATCAATGGGTATTTCAAGTTCTCTCCTCAGTGATTCTTGTCTGCACTTGCTTAAGTGACTATAGACTCAAATAATGGGAACCAGTACGCACAAATGTTCAGGCAGACTCCTGCCACTACTATTGGGTTATACTTAACAGGAATCTCAATACGCCATCAATATTGCACTCAAGTTTATTGATAGCCTGATGGAGAGTTGCACATCCATCCATCTCTTGCAGAAAAGTGTGGGGTGATACATTTTGACAGATCGAGGGAGGACAACAGGCAATGTTTTCATCACACTGGAGCGAACCCGCCATCGGGGTGAAGATAGCGGACAATGTTGGAAATCCAAGGCTTATCCTGAACACAATGTTTTCCATTTATACACTAGCAAGTTTGGGGACAGGCTTTAGTTCATGTATGCATAAGTCACAGACACAGCAGAGATGGTCAGCTAGCCCTACTCAGCTCAGCCTTTGGAACCTCTGTTGTCAGAAACTAGAGTGCAAAGATGAAATTAGCTCAGAGCAGGTCTGTTCCTAGTGCATTTGTTTTGTGTGGTCGAGGCACGTGTTTGGAGAAGTGAAATACTCTAATGATATGGCTGCAGGACAGTTCAAGGTCAGGGGAGTGGATCTCCTTTCTTTCAGAGGTGTAAAGTTCAGATAACCTTTAGGAAGGCAGTGGAAGATCAAGTGTCCTGTGATGGGTTTTTTTCTTTGATGGTCTATTGCTGATGAGATTGCTAACAGTAGAGATGATTATGATTAAAAGGTGCATAAAATCCTTGAAACTGTCAAATCTGTAAAAGAC
This sequence comes from Chiloscyllium plagiosum, assembly GCF_004010195.1. Lineage (NCBI taxonomy): Eukaryota > Metazoa > Chordata > Chondrichthyes > Orectolobiformes > Hemiscylliidae > Chiloscyllium > Chiloscyllium plagiosum. The sequence goes on from NC_057714.1 coordinate 35,146,001, forward strand.
CCATCAATTAGCATCAAAATTGTTGGGACCTGTCAAGAAATGTCAAGCCTTTCAAAAATTGTCAAGAATTATAAAAATCCATACATGCTGTCAATAAGGTTAAATCTATTAAAAGTTCTTAAGCACCACAAAAACTATAAATGTCAAGAACTGTCAAAAGCTGTGAAACTGTCAAGAATTGTCATAGTAGTCAAAAGTTGTCAAAATGAGTTTCTGAATAACAGTGATTTTTCTCAAGAGAGTGTGGTCTTTCAATACAGAACATTAAGGAATAGCACTTTGTTCTCTCATGCATATGAGAAATAGTTGATATGATATGTGTTGGCATGGTGGGTGAAGGGGGAAAGAGTTGAGTGGAATTAGGCACTAAGATGCCAAAGGAGTATGAGGGTCAGAGAGAATATGTAGAAGGGTATAGGTGGTATGGGTCAAGAACAACCATGGGGATAATTACAAGGGCCAGGGATGGTAGGGATAGGGAACAGGAAGTGTGTGAGGGTGAGGGAGTTGTGAGAGATGAACATTCAAGGAATGTTTTATATTTTATTCTATTATGTTCACTTTTGGACAGAATACTGGTACTGTGAGGCAGACTCCCTGCCCAGCCCACCTCAGCAACAGGCAGCCTCCTCAGTTCTTCTAAGTCACTCCACCCAAATTCCAATCCAACCCATACCTCAGACTGAAACTGTGGCAAGTGACAGCTATTTCTAAAGGTTGGGCTCACAGAACCTGGAATGCTACCACACCTGAACAGGAATGAAAATCATGAAGATAAAGTAAATTAATAGAAATTGTTTTCAATGACTGGTTGATCAATAATCAGAGAGAATAGATTTGAATTCATTGACAAAAAGACCAAAGTAACGTGATTTTTTTCAAATATATAAATTTGTGAAACAAGTGGTTAGCATTTGAAATGCTTCCCCTACCAGGGGTTATAGATATAAAATCAACAGTAGTTTTCAAAAGGGAATTGGATAAATACTTGAGGAAGGAGCAATTTACAGTCATATAGAGGAGGAGTGGGGCTTTGAAAATAACTGGCTTATTCTTCAGAGGAGCTGTCACAGACTCAATAAGGGGAAAGCTTTCTTCTGTGTTGTGCTCCATGATTCAGTTTATCATATTGTTGCTTCTGAGTCCTTGTTGCATGTAAATTGGCAATTGCATTTCTCACAATACATGTGAATATGCTTCTAAAGTATTTTATTAGTTGGAAAGCACTTGGAATGTCCTGAGTTGTTACATCCTTGTTTTTATTTGGTGAGTGTTTGGTTGGGCCTGACTTAAGAAGAGCAGCTGAATTCTTAGCTGGTGTCAGAAAAACACCAGACAGGTGCACTTGATATAATGGAGAGGATTTTGAATTTCCTTTATTGATTTTTATTGTACAAGGCAGAAACCTACCAGACTTTTGTTCCTTATTCGATCCTCTATCTGCCAGGAGATATATTTAGGCTGCGCTTTCTCCAGCCTCTGCAATACCTGTGTCTTGATATCCATAATCAGAATTTTAGATCACCTGAATTCAAATCCCCTGTATAAATGCAACCATATGGTATTCTTGACATCAAAGAGTGTTTTGATGTTTTGTTCAATAGCATTTTAACATGAGCTGTGTTATTGTTAGTCTTTATTCACATTTAATATGTAAATGATTACTAATCATGCTATTTTTAGGGTGATGTATTATTTTAATTCGAATTCTCTAAATTAGTTAAATTTAAATCAAATAATTGAAACAGGTGAGATACGCGACATATCTATCAATTTGTGATTGTAATCATTTCTATGGCCTACAATTTCTGGAATTTCCTTAAAAATAAACATGTTTATGTATTATAAATGTGAAATTGAATTGAGTGTGGTATGAGTCTATTCAGACTTTCTAGAGCTATTCTACTCTATGTTGTTGTCTTTCATTTAACAATAAAAACTTGTGGTATAGTGCGAGTGCCAACCTGTTCTTGTCTATTATTATTAAAACACATCTGTTTTCATTTCCCTAACGATGATATTTTGAAATGTTAGTTTATTTGGTTGTGCCTTCAAGCAAGCAGATTTTATTTTAGTGCTATCAATGCTGGATGTGTCTTCTCCTGTGAGTGCTGTGATGGAGCAGGTCTCTTTGCTACTAAGAGTGTGATATCATTTAAGACATTTTAATAACCCATTCCATCCTGCGAGAGTGTCACTGCAATTTGTTCCTCCTGTAGACCAAATGTTTCCAGCAGTAGAGGTTTCTAGACATTTGAAAGAGATGCTCATGAGGTTGGTACAATTTCATACACTAGTACCAACTGCATTTTCCCCCTGAATTGAATGATGATAAATTACATAATCCGAGAAGGGACGATCAGGTGGGGAGCTTTAGAAGAGCCTGCATGCTGAGAGGTTTCATCTACACAGTATGCACCCCTTTTTATAAAGACAGGATCCCTGCCTGGAGAATGCAGTGTGCTCTGGAGCAGGCTGAGGAAAAGGGAACCTGCTGTTGCATGAGATGGAACCTGGGAAGACAGTGGTGAGCAGCCTAATGTCAGAGGCTGGGAAGATGCACTTCTTCAATCATAAAACATGCACATGAAACAATCTTGACATAATTACATCTGCCAGGCCTCACATGCCTGAAACAACAAATCTTGAAGATAGGTCATGTTTGAGGCCTGCAAATACATTGTACTATTCAACTGGTTATGGGAGTCGGTTTGCTTTTTCTTTGTACCTTTGTTAAACTCACAATGCTGCTTTAAGATGATGTAATTTTTTTAATAAAATCTCATCTCATGCATCAATCTCATTCATTTGTTTTGAGGAGTTGGAGGTGTAGTTCTGTTCAACTTCAGATTCCATCACAGTTATGCTGTGATTCCAAATTAAATCACAAGAAATATTAGCAAAAATGGTACAAGTTTTGGACATATCGAAAGTGGAAGCTTCTGTACAATGACAAACAGAAACAATCATTTACAGAAAAGTACGCAATTTCCAAATCCAGTAACAAGCAAAGTTGATTTTCTTTGCCAACTGTCTGTAAAATGTTTTGCTATTCAGGCCGGTTCCATTCCAGTTGGTTTGCATTTAATTTAGGTTACCCCATGTATTTGCCTCTGTCTCATTCTTGGGCTCAGGTTCTGTCTTCACAATAGAAACCTATTGTCCCATGATGAATCTATAAATACCTCAGTTGGATTTTCTACTCCTTCAGCTGGAAAAGTATTTGACAAGGTTCCAAAAGAGAGACTGATAAAGAAGATAAAATCAGCCCTGATTCACAGCCCCATGACCTCCACTTCAGACAGGAAGAGGAGGCAGGTCCCAAATCCACCCCAGTTCGGAAAGGAAATCGATTCCATGTGGTCAGCATCAGTCTGATTCAGAACAGCCTTTCACAAACTGGACCAAGCTGTCTAAATTAACATAAACTAGGATTAGGAGTAGGCCATTTGTCCCCTTGATCCTTTTCCATCATTCCTGACCATAAGACTCATAAAACCATATGATATAGGGGCAGAATAAGGCCAGTTGACCCATTGAATATGCTGTATTCAAAAAACAGAAATTGTTGGCAAAGCTCAGAAGGTCTGGTAGCATCTGTGGAGAGAAATCAGAGTTAACACTTAGGGACAAGTGACCTTTCCTCAGAACTTCACTTCAGCAGAATATGCTTTGCTATTTGATGATGTCTGATATGTTTGTCAATCCCATTCTCCTGCCTTCTCCCCGTAACTCTTGATCCTGTTACTAATCAAGAACCTATCTATCTCTGCCTTAAATACACTCAATGACCTGATCTGCACAGCCTTCTGCGACAATGAGTTCCACAGATTAACCACCCTCTGGCTGAAGAAATTCCTCATCATACAGTTATAAAGGATCGGCCCTTCACTTTGAAGCAGTGCCCTTCAAGTCCTCGTCTCTCCTACTAGTAGAAATCTCTTCTCTATGTCTGCTCTATACAGGCTTCACAATATTCTGTAAGTTTCAATCAGATCCACCCTCACCCTTCCAAGCTCCATTTTGTACAGACCCAGAGTCCTCAACCAGTCCTCATGTGGAAAACTTTCATTCCCAGGACCATTCTTGTAAACTTCCTCCATACACTCTCTGATATTAGCACATTCTTCTTTAGATAAGTGACCCCAAACTGCTCACAATATCCCAAATGCAGTCTGACCAGAGCCTCTGTAGCACATCTCTGCTCTTGTATTCTAGCCCTCTTGAATATAATAATAATGTTGCTTTTACCTTCCTGATTGCCAACTGAACCTGCATGCAAACCTTAAGAGAATAATGAATTAGGACAAATAAAACCTGTTGTGCTTTAAATTTCCAAATCTCTTCCCCAAATGGAAAATAGTCTGTACCTTTATTCTACCTACCAAAGAGCAGAAGCTCATACTTTCCCACATTATATTCCATCTGCCACTTCTTTGCCCACTTTCTGAGACTGTCCAAGTCCTTCTGCAGCCTCCCCAATTCCTCAGTATTACTTGTCCCACCATCTGTCTTTGTTATCAGCAAACTTAGCAACAATGTCCCAGCTCCTTCATCCAGATAGAAACGCAGAAATTAGTATCAGGAATGGAACATTCATGCCTGTGAATCTGCTCTGCCATTCCATATGATCATGGCTGATTCTCTATCCCAATGCCATGTTCCCACTTTTACCCTATACACCTTGATATCTTTATTATCTACTATCTCTATATGTATACCCTTGAAAACCCTAGGATGCAATCCATCAGGTCTTTGGAATTTGTCAATGTTAAGCATTATTAATTCCTCTAATTTCTTCCCTAACGCTAACATTCCTAATTACCAAATTTCTTTTCTTATACCATGATTCACCAGATTCTAATTTTCTGTTGTGTCTTTCACCGTGAAGAAAAAACTGCAAACTCTAAACTCAATGTCTATGTAATTTTCATATTTGCAATTCTAATTACATCCAGGATTGAAGGTGTCTGGATATAACAATTTCATTCCCGCTTGCCACTCTGCTTGTCTGTAAAGTAATATGCATCAAAAACTAATAGACAGGTTTCGATGAAATGTCCTAAACAGAATATAACACAAGAAAGCACTGATTAGCTTCTGAAAAGATGCACATCCTTAGAAACCTTTTTGTAAGGTAAGCATTAACTGTGAGAAATAGAATCATAGACGGAAACAGACCCTTTGGTCCAACTCATCCATATTAAACAGAAATCCTAACCTAAATAAATTTAGACCCATTTGTTGGCATTTGGCCCCTATCCCTCTCCCTAGGCTGGATGGGATTTATCCGAGGACTCTCTGGGAAGCAAGGGAGGATTTGGCGGAGGCTTTGGCTTTGATCTTTAAGTTATCATTGTTTACAGGTTTAGTACCAAAGGACTGGAGGATTGCAAATGTTGTGCCCTTGTTCAAGTAGAGATGACCCAGGTAATTATAGAGCAGTGAGCCTTATGTTTGTTGTAGGAAAAGTTTTGGAAAGATAGAATTTATAATCATCTAACAAGCAACAATTTGATTGGAGATAGTCAACATGGTTTCATCAAGGGCAGGTTGAGTCTCACAAACCTCATTGAGTTTTTTGAGCATGTGGATGAGGGCCGGGCAGTTGACATGGTGTACATGGACTTCAGTAAAACTTTTAATAAGGAAACATATGATAAGCCTTTGGAGAAAATGTAGAGGCATGGGATTGAGCGTGATTTAGCAGTTTGGATTAGAAACTGGCTTTCTGTAAGAAGGCAGTGAGTGCTGGTTGATGGAAAATATTCAGCCTGGAGTCTGGTTACTAGTGGTGTGCCACAAGGATCTGTTTTGGGACAACTGCCGTTTGTCATTTTAATAAGTGATTTGTACGCAGGCATGAGTAGATGGATTAACAAGTTTGCAGATGACACTAAAGTCGGTGGAGTGGTGGACAGTGTGGAAGAACGTTGCAGGTTGCAAGAAAACTTGGATAAATTGAAGAATTGGGCTGAAAGGTGTCAAATGGAGTTCAATGCAGATAAATGTGAGGTGATTCACTTTGGGAAAATAACAGGAAGGCAGAATACTGGCCAATAGAAAGATTCTTGGTAGTGTGGATGTGCGGAAGGATCTTGGTGTCCATGTATATAGATCACTGAAAGTTGTCACCCAGGTTGATAGTGCTGTTAAGAAGGCATATAGTGTATTAGGTTTTATTGGTAGAGGGATTGAGTTCTGTTAGCACAGCTGCCTCACAGCACCAGGGTCCCAGGTTCAATTCCAGCCTGGGTGACTGTCTGTGTGGAGTTTGCACATTCTCCCCGTGTCTGCGTGGGTTTCTTCTAGGTGCTCCAGTTTCTGCCCACAGTCCAAAGATGTGTAGGCCAGGTGAATTGGTCATGCTATGTTGCCCATAGTGTTAGTTGCATTAGTCAGAGGGAAATGGGTCTGGATGGATTACTCTTTAGAGGGGCGGTGTGGACTTGTTGGGCCAAAGGGCCTGTTTCCACACTGTAGGGAATCTAATCTAATCTAATCTAATATAAACATTTCCTATTCATGTATCCATTCAAATGCCTTTTAAATTGTGTAGTTGTACCAGCCTCCATCACCTCCTCTGGCAGCTTGTTCCATGCATTCAATACTCTGTGAAAAATCTGCGTCTGTGTGGAGTTTGCACATTCTCCCCGTGTCTGCGTGGGTTTCTTCTGGGTGCTCCAGTTTCTGCCCACAGTCCAAAGATGTGTAGGCCAGGTGAATTGGTCATGCTAAGTTGCCCATAGTGTTAGTTGCATTAGTCAGAGGGAAATGGGTCTGGATGGATTACTCTTTAGAGGGGTGGTGTGGACTTGTTGGGCCAAAGGGCCTGTTTCCACACTGTAGGGAATCTAATCTAATCTAATCTAATATAAACATTTCCTATTCATGTATCCATTCAAATGCCTTTTAAATTGTGTAGTTGTACCAGCCTCCATCACCTCCTCTGGCAGCTTGTTCCATGCATTCAATACTCTGTGAAAAATCTGCCATCCCAGGTTCCTTTTAAGTCTTTTCCCTCTCATCTGAAACCTATGCCCTCTTGTTTTGTATTCCCATAGCCCGGCAAAAAGACTTTGTCTATTTATCCTATCCATGCCCCTCATGATTTTATAAACCTCTAGAATGTCACCCATCAGCCTCCAACACTCCAGGAAGAAAATCCTCAGCCTATTCAACCTCCGCACATAGCGCAAACCCTCTAATCCTGGCAACATTCTGGTAAATCTCTTCTGAAATTTTTCAAGTTTAACAACATCTTTCCTGTAGCAGGTTAGGGTAGGTGAGGGGGAAGGTGTTGGCTGCTTCACTTGGAAAGATTATTTAGGCCCTTGGATGGTGAGCAGGGATGACATGCTGGAGCAGGTTTTGGCCTGCTTCTTCACCTCCTCCTGCCTCTTCATCTCCTCCCTGCTCACCATCCACGGGCCTAAACAGTCTTTGCAGGTGAAGTAGTATTTCACTTGTACCTCCTCGAATCCGGTGTATTGTATTCACTGCACCCAATGTGGCCTATTCTACATTGGAGAAACCAAATGCAGACTTGGAGACTGCTTTGCAGAACATGTTCAGACTGTGCACAAGCATGACCTTGACATTTTAACACAGCATCCTGCTTGGATGCCAATTTGTCTGTCATCAGCATGCTGCAGTGCTCTAGCAAATCACAGCGCCAGCTGAAGGAACATCTCACCTTTAGACTAGGCCCTTTACAACCTTCTGGACTAATAATGACTTCAACATCTTCAGATTGTGAGCCCATTCCCATTCCTTCCCTTTCCTTTAGCTTTATTTGTTAAACTATCTGTTGCCATGTCCTCTCTCCCCATCCCCAACCCCCCCACTCCCGCAACCACTCCATTTGGACTGTCTGTTCTTTCCAGTCCAGCAGTTAGACACACCATTATTCTGCCATTCTCACATTCTGATCACTTAATCTACTCTATCACTATCCTTTCTCCCCCAGAAATCCTCTCCCCACCATTGCCTCCTCTACACTTCACATCAGCTCTGAAGAGTCATCTAGACTCAACATTAGATTGCTCTCATTCCACAGATGCTGCCTGACCCACTATGATTTCCACCATTTTTTTGTTTTCAGTACAGATTCTAGCATCTGCAATAATTTGCTCCTGGCTCCTTCACTACCATGTCTACCTGTGATTCCACTTTCAAGGAACTTTGCATCTGCACTCCTTGTTCTCTTTGTTCAGCAACACTCCCCAGTGCCATACCATTAACTGTAGAAGTCCTGCCCTGGTTTGCCCTATCAAAATGCAACGTCTTACATTTATCTAAACTGAACTCCATCGGCCATTCCTAGGCCCATTGGCCCATCTGATCAAGATCCCCTTATACTCTGAGATAAGCTTTTCCACTGTCCACTACACCTCCAATTTTGGAGTCTTCTGCAAACCTACAAACCATATCTCCTATATTTGCATTCAAATCATTTATATAAATTATGAAAAGAAACAGACTCAGCACTGATCCTTGTGGACCACCTTGTGGTCACGGGCTCCCAGTCTGAAAAGCAGCCCTCTACCACCAGCCTCAAGCCAAATTTGTATCTAATTGGCTAGCTCCCCCGGAGTCCATGAGGTGAATTATCTTTGTTTTTAAAGAATGTTGTCAGTTATTTTATTAAGAATGTTGTTGATTGTTTTAGAATGTTATCTTCTTACTATGGTAGAAACCATCATAAGCTGTCAGACTGAGCAGAGTTTTTAGTGTATGTTGTCTCCTCAGTGACATGTAAAATATTCATAAAAATATTTACTTATCAGCATCATAGTTACAGAGCATCAACCAGGCATTGAAAATCCTCAAGGAATTTGTGTATAGTTGTAATAACAATGTGTAAACTTCATGTGGCAGAGGTGTGCGGTCAGTTGGACACTTTCTTGTTCTCCTGCCTCTGCCTCTAAAGAACTCAATTTACTCTTGTTCATCTCTTCCTTTTTACATGCCAATTGATGTTTCCTGAAACCGTCTCTAGCTTAGTCTTGTCTTAGCCTTTATTTCTTTCTGGATTCTAAAATTCTCAATCTACGGGGTATTCTTTTGAGCAACTTTCAATGTCTCAAGCTTTTGGGATGAGTGAATTCCAGTTTTCTAACTACCCATTGTGTGAACGGTGCTAGAAATCATATCATTTCAATCACTGGGATTCCATATGTGATAATATTTCAAGCCTAATTATAAATCCAGAAGTACGATCTAAGCATTATGCTTTACTGCAAAGAAGCTAATGTAAAACAGGGGTAGTAACATCATTGCAGCATGAATCAGGTACAGCACAATTCTATCCCATATGGCAGTTATTTCTAGTGTTCATTTATTTGAATCTTTATTGTGGTATTTCAGCCAAAAATCATGCAATGGCCAACACAAACCAGCTTAAAAACATAAAGTTGTTTATTTATTTAACAACTAAATGCTTAAATAGGTTTCAATTTTGCAAAATCTCAGAAAACTAGAACATTATTCTCCCTGGGATTTCTCTTGAATTTAAATCATATTATGCTTGTCATTTCAAAAGTGCTTCAAAAGTGGTTATTCATAATCTGAAGCATGTACTTTAGCTTGTAATCAGAACTGAAGATTTTAGTCAAATCAAACAATTTGGAGCTGGAAGTTCACACCTGATCCTAGACATAGCTGGTCCCTCCTTTCTCTGCTGCATTTCCAGTCAGTTTGTTCAAATAAGGTCACAAAGAACAGAATAGATCATTTAGTTTCTTGAGCCATTTCATGAGATCATTGAGCACCTGCTTTAACTAATGCAATAAAATGATGTTGAAGGTACAAACTGTATAAACTCTTCAGGAAATGTACTTAATCTGATAAAATGAAACCTCATTGAGACAGTAAAATAACCAAAATAAAGTAAGATGAGCCAACAGGCATATTCTCCATTAATATGAATTATTTTCTCAAATTTAAGGCAAGAACCTTGAGAGATCATTTTAAAAAGTTAAGGGTCAGAACTTGTCAGAAGGCAAGCATTTTGTTTTTGGACTGAACATTTAATTAAAGCCAATTTTGTGAGCCAGGTTCATGATTCACAATCAGCCCACGCTCCTTGCTGTTAAATAGGCAGGCAGTGTGGAACCTTGATGCTACCTCTTTATTATCCTGACTGTAGCGTTGTTCTGAGTCAAGACTTTGCTGCTGGCTGCCTACACACTCAGCATAAGACCATAAGAGGTAGGAGCAGATGTAGGCCATTCAGCCCAATGAGTCTACTCCAGAATTCAATGAGATCATGGCTGACCTGATAATCTCCAGCTCCAATTTTCTGCCTTTTCCCTATAGTTCTCGATTCCCTTAATGATTAAAAAGCTGCCTATTTCAGCCTTGAATATATTTAATGACCCAATCTCAATAACCCTCTCTTGCAACAGCAGCCAAGATGCACTCGTAGCATAGTCTATCTTGTATCTGCCACCGCAGAAGCTGTTTTAGAATCATTTCCTTATGCAATATCTCACCCAAGCTTTTATCCCCATGATACAAATTTGTATATAACTTCAACACTTTTACCAATACTCTATCTCTGCTCGTCTCTTACTTCACAATTGGAGATTGTCTGGACATTTCACAATTTTCCTAGATGCATTCTTTTTAAACTTGGAAGAATGGTAGGTCTTCAATGGATCACCTGTCAGATGGAGAATGCTATATTTTTTACATATCCTTTGTGAAGCATATTGTTCCTTGGGGATCTTGTCATTAGTTCATTTTCTTATCTGGAGGATCTTAATCTCATGAAGTTTCTTTGCAGAAGAACTCTCTGCTAACTGATTAAGTCGTCCCTTAACATCATCTCTGCAGAATATTCAAACTCATGATTGCCCATCATGGAAGACAGCTTTTCTGTGGGAACAAGTGCTTTCTTAGTTTCAGTATAATGGATTTTTAGACCAGGCAAAACCTTTCTCATTAAAAGAGAGATTCTCTATTTTGCAGCAGCTTAGATGCTTAGATGAGGCAATTTCTTCTTCTTGAGCATGGCCTGTGTCTGTCATTATTGGTCTGGCTTAAATGGAATGGTACTCATCCTTCTTGATTTGCACATCATATTATGAAATCTTCAGTCACCCTCTGCGATTGTTTGACTGGCAAAAGAAGTTTTTCACATTCTCAGTCGTATTACTGCAAGCTTGCTGCTTCCTTGGCATTATCTTTGTCAGGAGTACTGATAATTCCACTTAATCAGCATGTTCCCCAGACTCATCTGAACAACATGAGTTAAAGGGGTTCCTAAACAATATCAAATGGATTGCACTTCTCACAAATGTTGCTGAGTTTTCTTTTCTTGTTCTTTTCCAGACCTAGCAATTGTGTATAACAGCAAATATTATCATGAGTTATAAATCTTCAGTCTCTCTTGAGGTCTCTGGCCAGCATATGGCTCACTGAACAAGGCAATGCAGAAGTGTCCCTGATGTACCATTTACTATAGATCTTATTGGAGGGAAGCTGGGATAGGTAGTTTTCGGTCATACACAATAAAGTTTTCTTTTATTGTGGGATGCTGTTGGATGCTTACAGAATGACACAGCCGACTCACTGGACTTTTCTTTGAGCCATTCTTCAACACAGTACTGGAGAATAGTCGCACAGTCTTGGTCACAATTTTGTTCTTGGGACCCAGGTTCAATTCCAGCCTTGAATGACTTCTGTGTGGAGTTTGCAAGTTCTCCCTGTGTCTGTGTGGGTTTCCTCTGGGTGTTCTGGTTGCCTCCCACAGTCCAAAAATTTGCAGGTCAGGTGGATTGGCCAAGCTAAATTGCCCATCGTGTCCAGGGATGTGCAGGCTAAGGTGGGTTCACCATGGGAAATGCAGAGTTACAGGGCTGGGGAGGGTGGATCTGGGTGGGGTGCACTTTGAAGGGTCGGTGTGGACTCGATAGGCTGAATGCCCTGCTTCCACGTTGTAGGGTTCTGATTCTTTGATTCTTTTGGCTTGCTAAGCATTATTTTTCTTAGACACATGAAGCATTTCTCTTATACCTTCTGGTAATCTTGACAGATTCATTCTTCTGTTTGGGTTCCTCCCCAAGTTTAGGCAGCCCAATGAAGCTTTTCACTGTTTGCCCCTAGACTGGTTGGCCAACAATAATTGTTTCAAGTCCAGTTGTTCTCTTGGAAATTTCAGCCTTTCTGAAGATATTGAGACCTAAACATTCATGCAAGTTCAAAAGTAAATTGCACTGATTACAAACTACATAAATATTTAACTGTGTTATGCTCACTGTGTTGCAATGTAACTTGCAGTATTTCCTTATGTATGATAGTTATCCCACCAAATGATATCATCTCTGTACAGTGCTTTACCATCCATGGTAATTCGTCTGATGGGATATTGACCTTATATCAATCTTAATTTTAACACTATAATTCATTGAAAGGAACAAGTTCTGTGAATCACAAATTATTCAGTCAAAACTTTCCCCCATTAGGTTCCCTACAGTGTGGAAACAGGCCCTTCAGCCCAACTAGTCCACACTGACCCTCTGAAGAGTAATTCCCCCAGAGCCATTTCCCTCTGACTAATGCACCTAGCACTATGGGCAATTTAGCATGACCAATTCGCCTGACCTGGACTGTGGGAATAAACTGGAGCACCTGGAGGAAACCCACGCAGACACGGGGAGAAAGTGCAAACTCCACACAGATAGTTGCCCAAGGCTGGAATCGAATCTGAGACCCGGGTGCTGTGAGGCAGCAGTGCTAACCATTGAGCCACCATTAATGCTTTGGGATCTTTTCTAAAGCAGTTTGCATAACCATATTAAGTTCTTTTAATGTGTAGCTGCCTTTATTATTTTTATTCTTGTAGCTTTACATCTTTGTCCCATGGCTGCATATAGTGTTTGATTCAGAAGCAATTTTTTTTAGATCGCTGAGAGTTGTTTCATCCTAAGTGTCCAATCTTGTTCTTGGTATGGTTCTCCTTTGTGCATCTCAGTGCAGGTATTACTTTTCCTTTCATTTCCTCTCAATGGTGTTAACTAGTTCTTATTATTACAATTTTTTTTTAAAAACTTCATTATTTCAATATTGTATTACAGAACACAATATATTCTGTTCTGTAAGTTTGTATTGTTGCATTAAACAACACAGTTCTAAGTTGTGTAGCTGTAGAGTTTGTTAGACTCAACAGTATTTTGCCAGTTTCTGTCACACTGTAGTTCATTCTTCAATAATGTTTTATGTTTCAATACTTGGCTACTCTACAATGATTTGCTGTTTGTCAACTTGCAAAATTTTTCTCATTTGAAAGACTTTATCTCTGTTGTACTGAGTCTTTATAACACTGATGTGGGTATTCCCATTGCTTGAAAAACTTGGATTGTTTTTGCTAGAGCGTTGGAGGCTTAGGAATGACCTGATAGGAGTACATGAAATTATGAGAGGGTGGAAGTTTTTTTTTCCAGGGTGGAAAGATTAAATACTAAGGGGTGTAGGTTTAAGGTGAGAGGGGAAAAACATAAGGGAGATGTGAGAGGCAAGGTTTTACATGTTCCAAGGAGTTGCTTGGAACACGTTACCAGGGATGGTGGTAGAGGCAGATGCAACAGTTTAGTTTTGAATGGCACCATGGTTGGCACAGACATGATGGGCTGAAGGGCCTGTTCCTGTACTTTATTTTTCTATGTTCTGTGTTTAATGATCAGGATGATGGCTTCCAACCTGTATGAAGGTTATCTCGTTTTTGACAGGCAAGCAGGAGTTTTTACACTTCTTTATGAACAAAATGTATGTTTTTCAAACATTTCTCCTTTAAAACATAAAGCCTTTCTTCTGTTTGTTTTCCTTGGCTGTTGCTATGATAAATCTTTGCATCAAAATCACAGTTTAGTAAACTGAGTTATGATCCTTTTTAATTCTTAAGAATTTTCTGGGTTTTTTTCTGTGAGATTCTTTTTCTAAATGTCTGTAAATTTGCACTCTCACTTCAAATAAAATCTAAGAAATTAAATTTAAAAGTATAAAAGAGGTTTTTTTTATTCATTGAGGGGATTTGGGCATCACTGGCTGGACTGGCATTTATTGCTCATTCCTTAGTGCCTGGGAGAGTGGTACTGAATTGTTGAAGTCCATTTGCTATAGGTAGACACACGATGCTTTAAGGAAGGAGTTCCAAGATTTTGACCCTGTAACACAAAAGAAATAGTGATATATTTTAATGGTGAGTGGTTTGGAGGGGAAATTGTGGATGGTCATTTTCCTATGTATTTGCTGCCCTTGTCCTTCCAAATCTAGTTGTCATGGAATTGGCATGGATTAATCGAGTGGCTGTTTTGTCCTGGATGGTATTAAGCCTTGTGAGTGTTGTTGGAGCTGCACTCATCCAGGCGGGTGAGGAGCATTCCATCACACTTCTGACTTGTGCCTTGTAGATGCTGGCCATGATCTGAAGAGTTAAATGGTGAGATATTCATTGCAAGATTCATGACATTTGACCTTGTAGCTGTTGTAGTTATATGGCTAGTCTGGTTTAGTTTGTGGTGAATGATAATCCCCAGGATGTTTACAATGGGCTATTGGGCAAAGGTAATGCATTGGAATATTAAGGGGTAATGTTTAGATTCTCTCTTGTTAGGAATGGCCATTGCCTGCCCATTGTATGAACATTACTTGCTATTGTCACCTGGGATGCTGTTAAAAATCACGCAGCACCAGGTTACAGTCCAATAAGTATATTTGGAAGTACAAGCTTTTGGAGTGCTGCTCCTTTGTCAGGACATTGTTGGACTATAACCTGGTGGTGTGTGATTTTTAACATTTGTATACTCTAGTCCAACACTGGCACCTCCATATCATAGCTTGGATGTTGTCTAAGTTTTACTGCAGTTAAACACTGATTGCTTCAACACCTGAGGGGTTGTAAATGATGCTGAGCATTATGCAAACAGTATTGTATTATTTGGGGTTTGTCTTCATGTCTTCTGGTTATCACACGTCTTCCCTTTCCTGTCTTTCCACCAGTTTTTAAAAAAATTATCCCCCTTTCACCAAGCAATACCTAACTCTTGGGGCTATCTCCTGCTTCTTTATTGACCCTCTTTCATTAAAATCTCTGTCCTTTCCCCAGGATAGCTGACATTTTCTCCCTGTTCCTCGGCTACACCCTTCACTCTGCACCTCCTACTAGCTCGTTGTCTCTGCAGTGCTAAGATCACTGTGCTGCTGCTCCTTCAGCTTCGGCAGAAGGACCCATTTTCTGTGTCATTTTAAAGTGGCAATGTTCTTCAAATGGTAAACAGACTTCTTCAAGAAATGTCTTCCTTCTGGTTCAACTGGAATTTTCTTCTCATGGTGGAAGACTCCATATGGTATTAAAATCTGCACCACTACTGCCATTTGGTATACACCATTGCTGCCTATATGTGGCTCTCAGCTGGTTGAGGTTATTCACTACAATCAATCCTCCTTCACCTATATAATATCTTGGGCATGTCGAATTGCAAGTGGTAGAGGAATGTAAATAGAGACAATTGTCTCAGTTTGTTGCATGATAGTTACAACTTCTACCAGATGGTGGGTTGATCAATGAGCCAAAAAGGGTGGCTCTGGAAAAGCACAGTAGGTCAGGCAGCATCCGAGGAGCAGGAGAGTCAACTTTTCAGGCATAAACGTCAACTCTCTTGCTCCTTGGATGCTGCCTGGCTTGCTGTGCTTTACCAGCACCACCCTTTTTGACTCTGAGTCTCCAGCATCTGCAGTTCTCACTTTGCCTGGGTCAATCAATCTCTGAGGATCTCTTAGATGCTATATATTTATTCGCTATGAAGGCTCATGTAGAGCTGTTTGACTCTGCCCAAAGACTCAGTGATGTCATCAGATTGTGTGGAGCTAATAACGCAAACTCTTTCACAACTATTACAATGCTCTGGCCATCTGAAAGTAACGCAGTTAGTGGAATGGAACTGCTGCGAGCTGGTCATACTGACTTGGCTACACGTAGAAACTGCACAAAACAGATCGTCAAAGAAGAGCGAGAAATTCTAGGTTCGCAGTTGTAGGGTTGAAGGCTTCAGTTATAGAGGTATATAGCTGGAGTGAGAAGTCACATTTCTTCAGGGAGATAGAAGGTATCGAGAACTACATTGCAAAGGGAACCTGAGCAGGAAAGTCAATAAGAACCTCACAGATGTGCCAGAAGATTAAATTCTTTCATGTTAATGATATAAGAATATTTTTTCAAAAGAGGTCAAACCCAATGCAACCCTCACACCTCCCCATCACTCACTCATGGACAGTCTGTGGCACTCTGGTCTTGCCTAATATCCATATACTCCATCTCACCATCACACATATTCCAGATTTGCCAGCCTAACAGCCAGACTGCTTCCACATAGCTTCAGTTATAAAGAGGTAAAGGCACATCACTCAAGAACAGTGCAACACAATCACTGACATTCTGCACTCTTACTTCAGAACAAGTTTCCTTGGATGGTGATGGCTAGCATGAGGAGACATAGCTTTAAATTGAGGGGAGATAGATATAAGAAAGGGGTCAGAAAGAGTTTCTTTACTCAGAGTAGTAGGGTCATGGAATGCACTGCCTACAACAAGAGTAGACTCGCCAACTTTAAGGGCATTTGAATGGTCATTGGATGGGCATATGGATGAGAATGCAATAGTGTGGGTTGAATGGGTTTCGGATTGGTTTCACAGCTTCGCGCAACATTGAGGGCTGGTGGGCTTGTACTGCAATGTAACCCATAAGCATCACAAACAAAACAGAATTGGGACAAGAAAGAACGCTGGCATCTTTTGGGCCTGTTTTAGGTTCTTAGATTGTATTACTCCTCACAATCTGGCGTGATGTATAAGCTGCCAATGATGAATCTATGGGCCTCTTTGCTTTCCAATCCACCCATTTCCCTCACATTAGCATTCCTCTTTCTGATCTTCCTCTTTGAGAAACTCAGACCTGTTGCTTGTCTATTCATCCACCTAGAAGGATGAGGGACAACAATATCTCAGTACCAAGTACCAAGTAGACATTTGCAGCTATAATAAAAGTTGTATTGCATAAAGTTTAAAGGACAGCGTCAACTTGAGTTCTGCATGTTATGTTTTACAATCAATGTGAATGAGCTGCAGCCTCAGCAGATTAAAAGGAAAAGCGAAAAGTAGCAGATATGTCCTCCTAGAATTATATAGTACACAATAGGCCTTTCGGCCCATCAAGTCTGTACCAACAAAAATTATTCAAAAGGGACACAGGTAAGAACTTAAGAATACCAGCAAACTCGATAACTATACACACTGAGATATTGAGTGGGGTCAATGATGGGTGGGGTACACAGCTGGCCTGTCCTACAGCCTCCTGTCAAGAAACATTTTTCTATCTCCTGCTTGACAGCGTGTCACATATAGTTTCCCTTTTTGCAGCTTCTGATCCTGGTTCCTGTTAGTCCATTCGATTTAATTACTGTCCTTGATGGTGGACATGGGTTTGAAAAGATGAATACACAGGAGTGTATTGAGCTACAGGGAGAGGCTGAACAGGCTGGGGCTGTTTTCCCTGGATGGAATGAGCTGCCAGACGAAGTGGTGGAGGCTGGTATAATTACAACATTTAAGAGGCATTTGGATGGGTCTATGAATAGGAAGGGTTTGGAGGGATATGGGCCGGGTGCTGGCAGGTCGGACCAGTTTGGGTTGGGATATCTGGTCGGCATGGACGGGTTGGACCGAAGGGTCTGTTTCCATGCTGTACATCTCTATGATTCTATGAGTGCCATAAGCATCACCCACTATTATGACATTATTTGAACTTGTCGGCAGAGCAGCTTAAGATCTCAAAGGAGTGAAATTGAACTTCAAGATTTCTGTAATAATAGAAACATAAAAACATATAAAATAGCACCCACCCTTTCAGCCTGCTCCTCCATTCAATATAATCATAATGATCATCCACTTCAGTACCCAGTTCCTGCTTTCTCTTCTTACCCTTGATCATTTTAATACTAAAGACTACATCCATATCTCTCTTGAAAGTTGATCATATGTCAATCATATCAATGGTAACCTGTTACTCATTGCTGACATGTACTAAATGTTATCTTGTTAACTATAAGAGACACTTCTAGTTAGATCAGGGAAGTGGTCTTTCCTCTTTCATCTGTACAAGTGTTCTTTGCTGAGAAAAAGCGAGTAAATTGAGTAGACTTGGTTGTAGGTTTTTAAATTATATCAAGCAGGCTAGTTGTTCAACCATACGTTCTGCCAAATCCGGAAACCTCTGGTGTAAACATAGTACTGGCCAGTACCTTTCCGAAGATGGGACTTCATGTAAGGCACATTTGAACCATGTTTAGATGGTGTATTCCCCACTCAAAGGCCTCTAATTTTCATTGCTCCAGTTCCAGTGGCACAATGGGTGTCAAATTCATTGCTCTTGATCTTTCAGGGGTCTATGCCAGGATTGCTTTGAGGTACTGGAAAAGGGAAGCTCCTGAACTCAGGCTCCTCTACTCATGAATTTTATTCAGGTCAGTAAAGCTTCATCCCAGTTTTGCCCTCAGGAAAACCCAATCTGAGGCCAAGACCCAAAAAGACCCAAAGACTTATGGCCTTGCTGGAGAATTCCAAAATCCAATTTAACTTTAATTGTAAGACTTAGAGCCGCAATAAGAAACTACTTTGGGTGCCAGTACATTTATACAAGGTTCACCAATTTATTACATCATCAAAATAATGGAAATGACTTTTAACCAGATTTAGCAACTCTACAATAGAATATTAATCCTCTCAGTGGCCTTGGGTGCTGTCTCTTCTTTTTTCTATCTTTTTTCATGTTTCTCTTTCTGCACTCTCAACTATTTTAAAGTAAGCCTAATTAACTCATTTCAACCAAAATCCATTGCATGATTACAGGTGTCTCTGCACCCTGATTGAACCAAGCATTGCATGATTAGATTCTTAATTGGTTAGCTGACGCATGCAACGTGCACGGTCACTTCTTGACTAATCTTGGATTGGCTTGGTAGTCTATGCCCAATTTCTGAATAATTTCTTCAAAAGTAATATAATGTATTGACATCACTTTCCACAATCCAGTAAATCATTTTTTCACTTGTCAAGCACCTTATAAAATTAGGAGAAAGTGAGGTCTGCAGATGCTGGAGATCAGAGATGGAAATGTGTTGCTGGAAAAGCGCAGCAGGTCAGGCAGCATCTAGGGAACAGGAGAATCGACGTTTCGGGCATTAGCCCTTCTTCAGGAATGAGGAAAGTTGGTCCAGCAGGCTAAGATAAAAGATATCTTTTATCTTAGCCTGCTGGACCAACTTTCCTCATTCCTGAAGAAGGGCTAATGCCCGAAACGTCGATTCTCCTGTTCCCTAGATGCTGCCTGACCTGCTGCGCTTTTCCAGCAACACATTTCCACCTTATAAAATTAACCCTTTGGTAACAGCTTAGCTACCCATTCTCCAAATAATTGTCTATCAAGACACAAAGACAGCAGTAAAGCAGTTTGTGTCTTTGCTCAGAACATGTAATGTCACTGTCCAGTGATTAATTGTCATCCCAGATCTTCCAAATGATACATCTAAGAATTCTTTAAAATCTACCAACGTACTTTAACAACAAGAACCACATTTGATTCCACAATAACTGTTGATAATTAAAACAAAATAAAGCTCAAATTAATCAATCAACTAACACCCAATGCCTTGTTACGTTCTTCAAATTATTAAACTGAGCCATTATAAAACATAGTTTAAAGCATTCTCACAGCCTAAGCCATAAGACAATAAAACCATCAGCCTTACACATGATCGGCGTCAAGTGGCTTCTTCCTTACGTAAACTGATTAACAACTAATCACACTTGAACAGAATATAATGGAATTCCTCATTTGTTAATTCAAGTCAAAATGATTAATTAATGAAAAGTGACTCAATCTGACATTGCCAAGTGAGTTACATAGGGAGTGATGAGTAACTGATGCTGGCATAGCCTGCGATGCCAAATTCCATGAATAAACAAAATCAAAATCTCAGCAGTCAACCTGCCATCACAGAGCCTCAGAATCAAACTTTGGAATTATTTCCTATATACATTGCTCCTTATACATTTATGTTACCTAAAAAAAATCTTAAATTTACATCTTTGACCATGCTTTCAGTTACTTCTCCAATTCTTCCCATCAACTCTTCTTTGATCACCATCCCAAACCTAGATAATGTTGAAAGGCATGAAAAAGAACAAATTCTTACAACTTTCCAAGTTCTTGATTGCACTTAGGCTTAGTAGTAATGAAAGAGAAAGACTGAAGCCAACTCAAATCACTGAGAATGGATAGGTTTGTTGCAGTTCCAGAGTTACAACTGGAATAAATTCAAACACTGCCCCAATCTCTCCACTCACAGATTTTTAAAAAATGGTACCGAATTCAGGATAATCTGCTTCCTGCCATGTGCTGAGTTGATTAAAATCTTTTCAGAAGGCTGAAATCCTTGTTTTCACAATTTTTATTACTACCTGTTTCACCAAGTGTGCTGCTGTTTCTGGCCCAGGAAGGGTAATGATGTTCAACATGGTTGCCTCCCGCCTCACAATCAGCAGCCCTTTTCTCTTTCTCCTTCTGTTCAGATACTGCTCTCCCCTCTGCCTTTATCATGACCTCTCCTTCATTGTCTTTTTCATCATACCATGATTTGCTATTCCCCTGCCCCAATCACGATCTTCCCTATACTCTATAATTTCTCCTGCCTCATGCTAGATATGCTTTACTCTTTAACTCTGTCTTGTCCAAAATCAAACCATTCAGATTGACCATGAGGCAGGAAACCTGCAGGAAGAGCAAAGGAAACAATGTCCTATCGGCAAGATATTCCGGAAATAAATATTACCAGATTTTTTCTCCCTTTCCCCCTCCCCCTCCTAACCCCCTACTCCTCTCTTCTCCCCCTCCTCTCTCCATCCTCAGTTCACCATAATTATCAAGGACTCTGTTTCAGCATCAAGCACTCAGAGGTCATATTTTTCATGGTTAGGTGCAATGCACAGCAGTCACTTTTCTTTCCAAAAATCATCTTCAATCCCCAGCTCAGAAGAAATTCTTCTGTTGCCCATTTTGCAAACTTGTCACTCTGTGGCCTTGCTGAAAGTGGTTTGTTTCATGGAACTGAGCTGAGCTACTTGAAATTCATTATGGCCTTGAGATCTAAAAGTGAATCTGCTTTGTCTGTTCTTGTTCTAAATGACACAATAACTACAGCACCTTGTCTCCATCAATATTTTCAACAGTGTGAATGACTGTAAGAACTGAATTAAATTTTATTAGTTTCCAATTGGTTTTCTTTTCAAGTCGGTGAATCTATCATGTTTGCTGTTGGTTAGAAACAAAATCATATGGTTGACTACATTAAGCACATTCATTGAGAGAATATAATTGTTCAGGCCAAGCATTCCTTTACATTTTAAAGTTTCACCAAATAATATTTTAAGAACATAGCAATGTCACCTTTGCTCTCCAGTTTCTGAAGAAATGCACGATCAATGGTTCCTGTTATCTCACAACCTGAAGGCACGATATGATAATTATAGCATTTAACATGAGTGCACATATGGAGGTAAAATGGATATGCCAAGAGCTCTTTAACTATAAAGAAAATTAAATTGAAATATTAATTCACTGATAAATATTACATAAATATCCCAAGTTCCTTTTTGTTCTTTATCACAGAATAAAGGCTTGCTATAGTAAGAAACTACCCAAAAGCAAGTGAACTTGCAAGATACCCATGGAGATATTTAACTCTCTTTTAAGTATGATTAGAAGATTGAATTCAGTTACATATGCAGTTCCATGGTGGATTTCTTTATCCTGAATTTATTGATTAATTTATGAAGAAATAAGGCTGTGATTAGCAATTTCTTTGATGAAGGGGAATTTATGCATACATATATTTGGCAGTTAACAAAAATGATTCAAAAATAGGTTAACTCACTAGGGTCTGCAATAGCAATAATAAAACATTTAAAAATGTATTCTGAAATAATGTTTGTTCTTAAACTTTTGAGACAGTCATTGTTTCTGAAGTATGATACTCATAATAAATTAGTTCTGGCAATTAGAAAGTCTCTTTTTCAGAAAGTAGTCTTGAGACTTTCTTCCTTCCAATAGCCCTTTAATAGAATAACCAAATAATTTTCTGCTGTGTTAGGAAAATAAGATGCTCAAAATATTCCAAAAAATGTAAAATCTTTCTCTAAGTATTCTTCAGAGGTTTACTTGAATAACATTTGTTGAAGTGATTATGTGGTTTTGTCTTTTTTCTTCTTGGTCTTCTTGCAATTCATCCACTTGAATCTTTCTTCAGTAGCCCCATTTTATTGATGCCAGGATGATTACTACAAACTTTCTTTTTTGTATTTCCTGCACCGCAAACATATTGTCTGATATGTATTCCTTTCTGCAGCTTTACTGTGTGGAAATAAATCGTAAGTGTATCACCTCTTCCCCTGCTGATTTTCTTTTCCCAGAATCTCAATTTTTTTTTCTTGTTTGTTTTCCCATCTTTTTAAAATGTTACAATCTTTTAAAACTCAAGTTTGGCATCATCTAACCAACATATATTAACTAATTGCATATTCCCTCTTAGCTAAGTTAGCTGGCTAGATGATCTTTGATGCAGAATGATGCCAACAGTGTGGGAACAGTTGCTGCACTTGGCTGAGATCACCATAAAGGTCCCACTTTCTCAACCTCTCCCTTTACCTGAACCCTCAGGTTTAACTGCCACCAGTTGTTGCTCTCAAATGAGATAGCCACCCTATGGTTTGGTGACTTTACCCTCCCTGTCACACTTGTGAACTTGACAGCATCCTGGCACTTTCTTTAATGAAGTTAATAGTTGATAGAAAAACATAGAACAATTTCTTTAAGCTATTCCTTTGAGCAAATACTTACAGCGTACAGGGTGAAGCCTGAATGGGTCAATGAGCCAGCCGAAATGAAGCAGCAATACCAGCTGCCACAGCATGTCTCACCGAAACAGGAAGGTATGGTTTTACTCTAAAGGGGGCTCAACTCAAAAGATTAAGATAAGAGGCATAGAGGAATGGCAATGAATGAGACTTAAAGGGTGTAGTTATCTGAAGAATTAGAATGCTCCTGTGAAATAGATGGAGGAGGCTAGGATGGAATGTGGTGAATCATAGTGATGGGGCAAGTGGGACAAGGAAGGGAGAGAGCTGTGTGTTTAGAATATTGGTTGATAGTTGAAAACGGGAATGTCAGAGATGCTGACACTCTGGTAGCTGACTCTGAACGAGGCAGCACTGAAGTCAAGGACTGTTCATGTGTAACTCAAGGGTGACTTGGTGATGGCTACTGTCCTCTGGGGTTATTTCAGATGTGGTTGGAGAAAAGTAAATTGTCGAGATCACAAATTCGAAAGAAACATGCCATTGTTTTCAATGACAAACTGGGAAGTTGGTAAAGATCAACGTGACATTGAAAATCAAGAATTATAATTAAAGAAAATGTTGGAAGGATTGATCAGTGCCTGTTCCAGGCAGACTTAGAGAGGCTGGTCAAGACGGGAGACCTTGAACCTGTAAAATGTGAGAACTGGGCCACACTTATCATATCAGGGATGAAGAAAGATGGATATGTATGTAGTTGCGGTGATTCAAAGGTCACTATTAATCTGGTGCTGTGTGCTGAACAGTATCTTTTGGTATTGAATGATGATTTATTTGCTAGACTAGCTGCAGGTCAATTTTCGGGAAAACTTACCTTAATCGAGCCTATCTCCAGATGTAGGTCCTGAGTCACAGAAATGTTTGATAATTGTAACATATAAACACATTCAATTAAAAAAAAGGCTTCCTTTTGGATTCACACCTGCACCTGCATCAGGCCATGTCATTGATGCTAAGGGTCTGCACAATTTTGGGATATCATGTTGAGGCTGTACAAGATATTGGTAAGGACTCTTCTGGAATACTGTGGGCAGTTCTGGTCATCCTGCTATGTGAAGGACACTATTAAATTGGAGAGGGTTGGGAAAAGATTTATGAGTTTGTTGCCAGGAATGGAGGGTTTAAGTTGATAGAATAGGCTGAATAGGCTGGGACTTTTATTCACTGGAGAGTAGGTGATTGAGGGGCAATCTTATGGAGACTTATAAAATCATGAGCTGTGTAGATAAGGTGATTAGCAAGGGTCTTTTCAAAAAGGCCTGGGGATTTCAAACTTAGGGGCCATATTTTTAAGGTGAGAGGACAAAGATTTAAAAAGGACATGAGGGGCAATGTTTTTACATAGAGTAGTTTGTATGTGGAATGAACTGCCAGAGAAAGTGATAAACAGTTACACTGTTTAAGAGACATTTGGATAAGCACATGAATAGGAAAGGTTTGGAGGGATATGAGCCAAAAACAGCCAGGTGGGACTAGTTCAGTTTGGGAACATGGTCGTCATGGACCTTTTGTACTGAGGGGTCTACTTCTATGCTGTATAACTCTATAACTCTCTAATTCACCTTTGAAACTAAAAGCCATAACTGTGGCACTGGCACTGAAAAATATAAACCAACTGCAATCGTAGAGAGTCACAGAGTCATACAGTATTTTTGGTCTTGCTACATTGTTTAATCTTGCAGTCATTCTCAAGTCATTGCACAAGAATTGGAAGTGGTAAGATTAATGTGAAATAGTTTTTACACAAGCCAAAGAGGCTTAATTAAAGTCAGAAGTCCTAACTCATTTTTTACCCAAAGTTACCGAATTAACTAGTATATGATGCATCGCGGTTGATAGATGGAACACTCAACTATAACATATTATACATTACTTTCAGACTTTTGAAGAAGGGTCACTGGACTTGAGACATTAACTCTACTTCCTCTCCACTGATGCTGTCAGACCTGTTGAGTTTCTTCAGCAATTTCTGTTTTTGTTTGCTTTCAAACCTCAATTGGGAACATATGTTGCATTTCTTACACAGCAGCAAAAAAAGCAAGTGAATAGTGTGGAAAAACTATTTCACTCAGCAAGAAGTAAAGATATGGAATACATTGGAAGTGTGGTGAAGACAGATTCAATTGAATCATTCAAGAGGGCACTGAATGATTATTTGGATAAAAATAAAGTTGCAAGGTTTTGAGAAAGAAGAGAGATTGGCAATAGGTAACGATGCACATTTAATAAATGCAGGCATGATGGACTTAATGGTCTCTTTCTGCACAGTAATACTCTATGATTCCATGATATCTGAGAGGCTGTACCACTTGATGCAAGTATTTCTACATTGGTAGCTGTATTGAAGTGATTATATTGATTGTACATGTGGCATCAGATGAAGGTGCCTGACACAATCCCGTTTGTGACATTAATCTTACAATTTTAACTCACATTTGTTGCGGTATGAAGTATTAAGTAGACAGTGGTACAAACTTAATATATTTATTGTTTATTGTTTATTCCCAAATCAAACTTAACCATTAGTTTTCTATTCCAAGAGGATACCTCCTTTCCTGAGCCAAATTTATCTAAGACTCTTGATTTATCTTGGATTTAGTCTGAGGAATTTTATATTTTGAATAAAGCTGACTTTGACCTTGACCTACACATGAACTTTTCATGACTGTCTAATTCTGAATTGAATACGATAGGATAGAATTTGACAGGTTCTGGCATAACTAGTATTGAAGAAAACTATTAGTATTTATAGCTCAAAGATCTAGTTTATCAAACTCCTTTGTTTCTTCTCAACTTCTTTCTTCTTCTTAATTCTCTGAAGATTAACCTTTCCACTATCAAATATTTTTATTAAATATGTACAAGGACCAGTTATTTTCTTCATTCTGCCCACTGGCAACTTCAATGACTTGTAAATGTGATTCGACGTTATAAGTCTTTGGTTCAACTTCAGACTTCTTTCTTGCACTCTACCCTTATGATTATCTTTGTCTTAATAGTTTCTGTCCTACTGACTATGTGTGCAAATAGTGGCTTCATCAATGAATGAAACAATTCAAATGGCATTGTTGGTTAGTAGTATAAAGTGTATTACAATAGGTAAACTGAACAGTTATGGGTAAGTGATCCAATGAAAACTAAGGTTTTTTCCAGATTTGTCTACAGCATTTTCTTAACAAGGTTATATTTAACAATTCATACAGTGTGCTTAACCGCTCCACTGGAGTAATTATAGTGAAATTCTATTGTGTTGGACATAATTTCCTCTAGGATTCCATAGTTAGCAAATAAGTTATACATGATATCTAAAGTTTTGCCAATGATTGTTTGATTCATCAGGAACCCCTCAATGTCCCCCAAATGAACTGAACCTTGTTAGGAACACTTCAGTAGTTAGTGCAGGGATCTCAGCAACTGGCCTCTAGCTCAGCTGAAAACATACAAATTGCACTATGCATGAGTAGCAGAAAAAAAAAGGCATTGTATTTGTACAAAGATAAAAGTATTTGTATCTCAGAAAATCTAGTATTTATTTAACCGTTTTTTATTTATTCGGCGCTGACCTCTGTGCTGGAAAAAGCCTCTATTTTCACTGTGTATGTTTTCTGAAAGACGATTTAATTGTTTCCTGATTAAGATATCATTCCGTTCGAAGCAATGCCCATCTGACCTTTGGTTGCCTAGGGGATGAACAATTTAAAAACAAATGGCAAATGGAAAGATAATTGTAGTAGGGTTAGTTTCAGCATTTTTCTGTTTGGCAGTTCAGAAGAGTGGAAATTCAGGAAAAAAGGAAAACAAATTATGCTCCCTTCAGATTGAACAGTTTTTGATGTGTCAGTTTTGAAGGATTCCTAATGCCGAGGCTGGTCTTATGAGAATAGAGAAGATTCTGTGTTATGCAGAGTTATATAGTCAGAAAGGACAGAACATTGAAGACAGGAAAAGCAGGATTGCTATTGGACAATATCCCTTCTGGTGGTGAAGTGCTTAAAGGGATCATAGATTTCTGTGAATTTTGTGTTGGTGTAATCCGAGTGGGAGAGGGTTTATGGATGTGTGCCTTGATACTAACCATGCCTGGGGACTTCAGATAGAATAGAGCTATTGATGGATATGACTCAAGGTCTGAAAATAAATGATGAGAAGAGAGAGCTTCTATAAAATGAAGGCTGCTTAAGATGAATTGAGATTATCACATGGTCCCTTATTTGTGCAGGAAATAATGTAAGTGTTTGTAAAGTGAGTTATAACTTGAATTATAGAGTGAATTCTAGCCACAAAATTTGCATAACCTTTCTTAAAAAGTGGTATAACATTAGCCACCCTCCAATCCTCAGGAACCGACCCCGAATCTATTGAACTCTGGAAAATAATCACCAACGCATCCACGATTTCCCGAGCCACCTCCTTCAGTGCCCAGGGATGCAGACCATCAGGCCCCGGTGACTTATCAACCTTCAGATCTAACAGTCTCTCCAACACCAAATCCTGGCAAATATAAATTCCCTTAAGTTCAGGTCCTTCAGCCACTGTTACCTCAGGGAGATTGCTTGTGTCTTCCCAAGTGAACACAGATCTGAAGTACCCATTTAATTCCTCTGCCATTTCTTTGTTCCCCATAATATATTCCCCTGTTTCTGTCTTCAAGGGCCAAATTTTCTCATCAGCCACGGCCGCCCCTGCCTCCTCCTGGGATCTTTCTTCCTTTTTGGAATGAACTGATCCTGCAACTTCTGCATTATACACAGAAATATCCGCCATTGTTCCTCCATGGTCATCCCTGCTAAGGTATTGCACCATTGAACTTTGGCCAGCTCCTCCCTCATAGCTCCATAATTCCCTTTATTCAACAGAAGTACTGTCACTTCCGACTGTACCCTCTCCCTCTCAAATTGCAGATTGAAGCTTATTGTATTATGGTCACTACTTCCCAATGGCTCCTTCACTTCGAGGTCTTTGGTTTGTTGCAGTAAAAACTTTAACATTAGGTTATGTGCAGGCTTCCACCTAATCTGTCAGCTCATCATTGACATTCCTTCTAAGGTTCAGAAGGTAAATGGTTTGCCCAGCTGTTCTTTTTTCTCATTCTAAAGCTTCAGAAACGGTAACCAGCTGGGTTAGTTTTTACACTGACATCTGTGAAGTCAAAAATATATCTCATTATATGTTGCACCTCCCCAGATGAGTTACCTCAGTGGTAAACAGTTATTGTTAGTGGGTAAAAGATGTAAGTTAAATCATTAAGAGACATATTTAATCCAACTTTATGATTCAGCTATTTTCCACCTTTCCTAAAGGCACAATGCACCTGTGGCATCTGTCCTAATGTACCTAAAACCAGTCCTGAGCTGAAGACTACCTCTATTAATAGGGACGATTTCACAGCAGTGGTGTAGCCTTTATGCTCTGGAGAGAAACATGAGCAACATTTTAGTGCACTCAAGCCAAGGGAGCACAGGAACACAAAACAGATTTTACATCAGAGAAAGAAACTCCAAACACTGGAAGTGCTCATTTGATATCCACAAATAATGTTAACACTCAATAGAGAGAAAGTGACATGTGCCAAATGAGTAGCTGGTTTGCAGAAGCCATTAGTGACTCCAGCTGTTCTGCCTGTGGCTATTAAATGCACTGAAATCATTAAACATCCAGCAACAGGTTCATTCCAGTCACCAGAAATTGGTTTTGTTACTATTCCTGGGTACAAGGAGATCAGGAAGTGACTCATGAATTGGATGCTTGCCAGACTTGTTAGGATCTTCAGGAGTATAGTGAGCATTTGGCTATACTACTAATATATTGGAATTAAATGCCAATGGGAGAAGAGTACACCCTTACAGATATACTAAGATATTTTTGCATAGGAGCTCTACCATTGTTCCTGCCAAAGTTTGCAGAGTTCAGGAAGGCTATTTAAGTGGGAAAACAAAAGGTAAAAAATGCCTCCATCTATAGACTTGTCACAGAATGGGAGTGGGAAGGTGAGGTGATAAGAGTTGTATTTTTTGTAATGTAGTGTCAATTAATCATCAATGTGCCCAAGAGTCAAAATGTGGCGCTGAAAAAGCACAGCAGGTCAGGCAGCATCCAAGGAGCAGGAGAGTCAACGTTTTGGGCATAATCCTTCATCAGCAATGTCAGTAGTTAATAGGTCAAATGGTTATTAGGTCAAACACAGTTAATAGGTCAAATGGTGTCACTGCACTGTAAATTTTCTTTGTTTTGTTGCTATGTTCCCCTTCATAGTATATATTTTATTTTTCCTGTGCACCTTCCAGGTTTTTTTCCCCATGAATAAATGAACTAGCTGGATGTTAGTAATATTGGGACTGAGGTTTCTCTTTACTTTCTCACTCTGGGTTTTGCAAGTGTCATTGTTGTTTTAGCGATACTAATGCTGTGGCGGCTGGCTGACTCTGGCCTCATTTTAGAATGCCAATGCTGTTTTGGGTGGAATGCAATAGGAGGTGTGTACATTAACTAAAAGGGGCTTTATGTTGAATGGTAACAATCCCATTCAGTTTTAGATCTGGCTGCTGGGGAATCCTTCAATATTTTTTCAGTTGCATTCATGTTTTTAAATCATTTGGCTAATAAATGGGATGTGGGCCTATTTATTCTTTGGTTCCAGCTGAACAACAATGCAAATTGGATAAAACATAGGATCAAGTGAAAAAGGAAGTCTTTTTAAATAGTTGTGGCCTTTACCAATTAAGCTCTTGGGCACGATTGAGAGAAAGTGCAGACTGCAGATACTGGAGGTCAGAGTCGAAAAGTGTGGTGCTGGAAAAGCACAACAGGTCAGGCAGCATCCGAGGAGCAGGACAATCAATGTTTTGGGCATATGCCCTACATCAGGATTGATTCTATATGTATATATCTATAGCGCTATATGTACATATACTTCAAAGTTCCTCTGTTCTGTGACAATTCTTAATATCATCAAATTTATTGCATATTCTTTTTGGTGTTTCCCTTACCCAAATACTTGACCTCGCAGTTTTCTGGGTTATAATTTATTTAGCATTTTTCTGAGGACATGATCAGTCCCTTGATATCTTTCTACAGTCCACAGATTTCTTCCTCACTATCAACCACGATCACTTGGAAACTTTTCAATCATGGGCACTAGATTTTAGTATAAATCATTGATATACACTGTGGAAAGCAAGAGTGCACCAATAATCATGCTTCACTATTCCACAAGCCATCATAAAATATGCAAAATGTCAATTAGAACACTAACGTGACAAACTTGCCTGATTGACTGCACTTCAGGACAAAAGCAATTCAATAGACAATAGACAATAGATGCAGGAGTAGGTCCTTCGAGCCAGCACCACCATTCATTATGATCATGGCGGATCATCCTGAATCAGTATTCTGTTCCTGCTTTATCCCCATAACCCTCGATTCCACTATCCTTAAGAGCTCTATCCAACTCTTTCTTGAAAGTATTCAGAGACTTGGCCTCCACAGCCTTCTGGGACAGAGCATTCCATACACCCATCACTCTCTGGGTGAAGAAGTTTCTCCTCAACTCTGTTCTAAGTGGCCTACTCCTTATTTTTAAATTGTGTCCTCTGGTTCGGGACTCACCCATCAGCGGAAACATGCTTCCTGCCTCCAGAGTGTCCAATCCTTTAACAATCTTATACGTCTCAATCAGATCCCCTCTCAGTCTTCTAAACTCAGGCATATACAAGCCCAGTTGCTCCAATCTTTCAGCGTAAGATAGTCCCGCCATTCCGGGAATTGACCTTGTGAACCTACGCTGCACTCCCTCAATAGTCAGAATGTCTTTCCTCAAATTTGGAGACCAAAACTGCGCACAATATTCCAGATGCGGTCGCACCAGGGCCCTGTACAACTGCAGAACGACCTCTTTACTTCTATACTCAATTCCTCTTGTTATGAAGGCCAGCATGCTATTAGCTTTCTTCACTGCCTGCTGTACCTGCATGCTTGCCTTCATTGAGTGATGTACAAGAACACCTAGATCTCGTTGTACTGCCCCTTCATCTAACTTGACTCTGTTTAGGTAGTAATCTGCCTTCCTGTTCTTGCCACCAACGTGGATAATCACACATTTATCCACATTAAACTGCATCTGCCATGTATCTGTCCACTCACCTAGCCTGTCCAGGTCACCCTGTATTCTCCTAACATCCTCCTCACATTTCACCCTGCCACCCAGCTTTGTGTCATCAGCAAATTTGGTAATATTACTTTTAATATCTTCATCTATATCATTAATGTACATTGTAAAAAGCTGCGGTCCCAGCACTGATCCCTGCGGCACATCACTGGTCACCGCCTGCCATTCCGAAAGGGAGCCATTTATCACTACTCTTTGTTTCCTGGCAGCCAACCAATTTTCAATCCATGTCAATATTTTGCCCCTAATACCATGTACCCTAATTTTGCTCACTAACCTCCTATGTGGGACTTTATCAAAGCCTTTCTGAAAGTCCAGGTATACTACACCCACTGGATCACCCTTGTCCATCTTCAGAGTTACATCCTCAAAAAATTCCAGAAGATTAGTCAAGCATGATTTCCCCTTCATAAATCCATGCTGACTCTGACCTATCCTGTTATTGCTATCCAGATGTGTCGTAATTACATCCTTTATAATTGACTCCAGTATTTTCCCACCACTGAGGTCAGACTAACTGGTCTATAATTCTCTGTTTTCTCTCTCCCTCCTTTCTTAAAAGTGGGAAAACATTAGCCACCCTCCAATCCGCAGTAACTGATCCTGAATCTATAGAACATTGGAAAATAATCACCAACGCATCCACGATTTCTAGAGCCACCTCCTTCAGTTCCCTGGGATGCAGACCATCAGGTCCCGGGGACTTATCAGCCTTCAGACCTAACAGTCTCTCCAACACCATGTCCTGCCTAATATAAATTCCCTTCAGTTCAGGGCCTTCAGCCACTATTACATCTGGGAGATTGCTCATGTCTTCCCCAGTGAAGATAGATCTAAAGTACCAATTCAACTCTTCTGCCATTTCTTTGATCCCCATAATAAATTCACCTGTTTCTGTCTTCATGGGCCCAATTTTAGTCTTAACCATTTTTTTTTCTTTACACATACCTAAAAAAGCCTTTATTATCCTCCATTATATTTTTGGCAAGTTTACCTTTGTACCTTATTTTTACTTTGCGTATTTTCTTTTTAGTTATCCTCTGTTGTTCTTTAAAGCTTCCCAGTTCTCCGATTTTCCACTCATCTTTGCTATATTATACTTTTTCCCTTTTGGTCTTTGTATGGTTCTTAACTTCCCTCATCAGCCACGGCCACCCCTGCCTCCCCTTAGGGTCTTTCTTCCTTTTTGGAATGAACTGATCCTGCATCTTCTGCATTATACCCAGAAATACCTGCCATTGTTGTTCCACTGCCATCCCTGCTAGGGTATTACACCATTGAGCTTTGGCCAGCTCCTCCCTCATATCTTTGAGGAGAAAGTGAGGTCTGCAGATGCTGGAGATCAGAGCTGAAAATGTGTTGCTGGAAAAGCACAGCAGGTCAGGCAGCATCCAGGGAACAGGAGAATCGACGTTTCGGGCATAAGCCCTTCTTCAGGAATGACTGAAGAAGGGCTTATGCCCGAAACGTCGATTCTCCTGTTCCCTGGATGCTGCCTGACCTGCTGTGCTTTTCCAGCAACACATTTTCAGCCCTCCCTCATATCTCTATAGTTCCCCTTATTCAGCTGAAATATTGTCACTTCCGATTCTACCCTCTCCATTTCAAACTGCAGATTAAAGCTTATTGTATTGTGGTCACTACCTCCTAATGGCTCCTTTACTTCGAGGTCCCTGATCAAATCTGGTTCATTGTACAACACCAGATCCAGAATTACCTTCTCCCTGGTAGGCTCCAGCATAAGCTGTTCTAAGAATCCATCTCAGAGGCACTCCACAAACTCCCTTTCTTGGGGTCCAGTACCATCCTGATTCTCCCAGTCTACCTGCATGTTGAAATCCCCCATAACAACTGTAGTAATATCTTTGCGACAGGCCAATTTCAGCTCCTAATTCAACTTACACACTACATCCAGGTTACTGTTTGGGGGCCTGTAGATAACTCCCAAGAGGGTCTTTCTACCCTTAGAATTTCTCAGCTCTATCCATACTGACTCTGCATCCCCTGATTCTAGGTCCCCCCGCGCAAGGGACTGAATATCATTTCTTACCAACAGGGCCACCCCACCCCCTCTGCCAGTCAGTCTGTCCTTACGATAGCACATATAGCCTTGAATATTCATTTCCCAGGCTCTGTCCACTTGAAGCCACGTCTCAGTTATCCCCACAATGTCGTAACTGCCAATTTCCAAATGAGCCTCAAGCTCATCCACCTTATTTCTGATGATTCGTGCATTCATATATAATATTTTTAATTTGTTACTCCCCTCACCCTTCCTATCATTCCCTATTTCACTTGACCTTATGGCATGATCCTTTTTTGAGTTTTCCGCTCCATTGATTCCGTTGTCTTTCTTGACTTCTCTTGTTCTAACTTTCCCTTTAACTTCCTTCTTAAAGTTCCAGTTTGTCCCCTCCCCCCCACTATTTAGTTTAAACGCAGCTGTGTTGCAGTGGCAAACCTACCTGCCAGAATGCTGGTCCACCACCTATTAGGGTCCAAACCGTCCCTCTTGTATAATTTATCCTTACCGCTAAACATCCCCAGTGATTCAAAAAGTTAAATCCTTGCTTCCCGCACCAGTTCCCCAGCCACACATTCAAGTCCATCATCTCCCTGTTCCTGTCCTCTCCAGCCCGAGGAACTGGAAGCAAACTGGAGATAACCACTCTGGATGTCCTGCTTTTCAGCTGTCTTCCGAATTCTCCGACGTCCCGCTGTAGAATGTCCCTCCTCTTCTTCCCGATGTCATTTGTGCCGACATGCACCACGTCTGGCTCTTCATCTTCGCCCTTGAGGATTTACTGCATCTGTCTGTGATGTCCTTAATCCTGGCACCAGGAAAGCAACTCACCATCCTCAAATTCCACCTGTTGCCACAGAAACACCTTTCAGTCCCTCTCACTATGGAGTCCCCTATTACCATGGCTCTGTGTGATGTCTGACTCCTCGGCTCTGCCTCCACACCAATTTCTGATTGGCAGACCTGACCGCCTCTCGGACTGGCAGTGACGTCTATCTCTATGGTTTCCAAGAGATTCAACCTGTTCCTGACAGGTACTTTCCCCGGGGTCTCTTGCACTTGTCTCATCTCTGCCTTCCTCATCGTCTTCTTCCTTCTACTCTCTTCTGGTATGCTCAGTGTAATAACCTCGTTGAAGATTAGATTTAGATTTAGATTAGATTACAGTGTGGAAACAGGCCCTTCGGCCCAACAAGTCCACACCGACCCGCCGAAGCGAAACCCACCCATACCCCTACATTTACCCCTTACCTAACACTACGGGCAATTTAGTATGGCCAATTCACCTGACCCTGCACATCTTTGGACGGTGGGAGGAAACCGGAGCACCCGGAGGAAACCCACGCAGACACGGGGACAACGTGCAAACTCCACACAGTCAGTCGCCTGAGGCGGGAATTGAACCCGGGTCTCTGGCGCTGTGAGGCAGCAGTGCTAACCACTGTGCCACCGTGCCAGGTCCTGTCCAGAAAGATCTCGTTCTCTAGGATGAGCCTACTTAAATAACACTCACCCACCTTCCCAACAGCCTCTGCGCTCTGACTTCACTTCCGCCCAGCTCCTGCTGCTCTCTGCTGCAAAAAGACCGCTGGCTTCGAGGTAAGTACTTAAATAACACTCACCCACCTTCCCAACAGCCTCTGCGTTCCGACTTCACTTCCGCCCAGCTCCCGCCGCTCTCTGCTGCAAAAAGACTGCTGGCTTTGAGGTAATTCACACCAGGTTTCATCATTAACAGAAAATACATATGAAGAAAGATTTTGCTAAGAGGTAACCTATCAATAAAAATAATTAAGATGTACCTATAATGGATAGGTTGGAATTGAAGATTAGTTAACAACAAATTAAAATCACACTGCCAGTTCATATGCTCAAGATTGGCCACATAAAAAGTTATTACACAAAATATTAACTCAAGTTTGATTTGCAGGATGAAGAGATTGTTTCATGAGGGTAAGTTTTTCAGGTTGGGATTATATTAATTGGAGTTTAGAAGAAGGAGAGATGATTGTCTTGAGATATATAAGATTCTCAGGGGGCTTGATAAAGTAGATCCTTAAAGAATTGTTCCCCTCATGGAAGAATATAGAACTATTGGCACATTGTAAAATAAAGGGTCTTCAAATAAAGGCCAACTTGAGGGAGAAATCTCTTCTTTCTGTGAGAGCGAGCCAGAGTAGGGATTTGAGGGTGCAAATGTCTCTGGTCCCACCTCCATTTCTCTGTTTGCTACAGATTCTGAAATCCTGATCCAGTTCAGTCATTGTGATCTCAGGCAGGGTTTTGTTAATTAGAAATCCTTTCCTTGATGTCCTCGGTGTCCTTGTGTATGAATCACAGATGGTTGGTCTGCAGGTGCAACAGGTAATTAAGAAGGCAAATGGAATTTTGTTCTTCATTGATAAAGGAATTGACTTTAAAAGCAGGGAGGTTATGTTGCATTTGTGCTGGTGAGGTCACCCCTGGAGCACTTTGTGAGTTTTGGTCTCCTTACTTGAGAAAAGATGTCCTGGTATTTGAGGGAGTGCAGAGAAGTTTCACTAGGTTGATTCAAGAGTTGAGGTGGTTGACTTATGAGGAGAGACTGAGTAGACCAGGATTATATTCATTGGAATTTAAAAGAATGAAGTGGGAAGCTATAGAAACATATAAATTTATGAAGGGAATTAATAGGATAGAAGTAGATGTTTCCACGCCACGTATAACTAGGACAAGAGGGCCTAGCCTCAAAATTAGGGGAAGCAGATTTAGGACTGAATTGAGATGGAAATTCTTTACCCAGAGTGTTGGAAATCTATGGAATTCCTGGCCCAGTGAAGTAGGTGAGGCTTCCTCAGTAAATGTTTTAAGATAGGTAATTTCTTGAACAGTAAAGGAATTAAGGGTTATGGTGAGAGGGCGGGTAAGTGGAGCTGAGGCCGTGAAAAGATCAGCCATGATCTCATTGAATGACGGAGGAGACTCGAGGGGCAAGATGGCCTACTCCTCTCCCAGTTCTAATGTTCTTCATGGATTTGGCTCAGTTAACGAGCCACAGCAAAGTATGCTACAGATTCTAACATGCCCCCAACTGTTACCAAGGGGAGAAAGTACAGACTGCAGATGCTGGAGATCAGAGTCAAGAGTGTGGTGCTGGAAAAGCACAGCAGGTCAGGCAACATCTGAGGAGCAGGAGAATAGATGTTTCGGGCATAAGCCCTTCATCAGGAAGTAGATGTTACCAAGCCTAATGTTTTGGCTGCAACCATTATTTCACTGTGTCTGCAGGGATAGTCTCATAATGGCCACCTGGGAAATGGGTATTCATCTCCATGATCCTGTGTTGTCATTAACCACTAAATTATTCATGCACTTAGAACCCTTGTAATTCAAGCAGGCCATGAGATTATTTGCCAGAAGGCAAATGATCTTGCAGTGGTTTTATTTTAATCTGTTCATTCATAGGAGATGGATTTCACTGGAAGGGCCAGCATTTATTACTACTCCTTTGTTGTCCTGGTGTAAGTGGTGCTGAACTGCTTTGTTCAAGCACTGTACTCTGTTTAGGCTTGGGACACCTATAAGTACTGTTAGGAAGGGGGTAACACGATTTTAACTTAATGCTCGGTGCGACTCTTATCAATAATACGATCCCAGAAATAAAACTAAAGTTGGAAAATGAGACTCACTGGTCCCATGCATGGAGCTCCAACATAGCTAATATATTCATTTTTGAGAAATATTTGTTTTAATCTGGTCTTCACTTTAGGGGTTGTAATTTCGAGAATGCTTCATAGTGAATTTTCTCATTGTGTTACTGAATTTCTAGAGAGGCAAGGGTATAGTCCAGCTGTGCAATTATTGGTCCAAACTATGCAATGATGATGATAATGACCATGGTGAAATTGTCAGCACTCACCTGCTATTACGTTATGGAAACTGATCATGGTATTACTGCTAGACTATTAATTCAGAGACCCAGGTAACATTCTGGCAATTTCCACCTGAAAATGCTCAGATGCAACTGTGATATCCCACCAGCTCCTATTTTCTGCCCATGTAACTTTTTGACTCAGAAGATTCATGAGAACAGGAGTAGGCCATTCAGCCCCTCGAGCCTATTCCACCATTCAATGAGATTCTGGCTGATCTGTGGCCTAACCTCATATACCTGCCCATGGCCCTTGTCACTTAATACCTTTGCGGAACAAAAATCTATCGATCTCAGATTTAAAATGAACAACTGATCCCACACCCACTGCCATTTGTGGAAGAGAGTTTCAAACATCTACAATCCCTTCTGTGTCGAAGTGCTTCCCAACATCTCTCCTAAACTGCCTCACCCTTAATCTCAGATTATGCCCCTAGTTTGAGAATCTCCAAACAGTGAAAATAATTTATTTTTATCCACCCAGTCTTCTCCCATTAATATTCTTGAAGACTTCAATTAGATTAATCTTGAAACTTCTAAACTCAAGAGAAAACAGACCAAATATGTATAATCTCTCCAAATAACTCATCCCCCGAAGTCCAGGTATTATTCTTGTAAGTTTATGTTGTACTTTTTCCAAGGCCAATTTTCCTTTCCGAAGGTGTGGTGCCCAGATCTACTCACAGTACTCCAAGTGGGGTCGAACCAGATTTTCACGTAACTGCAACATAACTTCTGCATCGTTACTCTCTAGTCATCTAAACATGCAATTTATAAAATTTGATTTCATGAGAAAGAAAGCAAACTGTCAACCTACAGATTATCTGCCACAATCGCAGAGGTGATTCAACCAACAATGAAGTGGAAAACACTGCACTTGCATAAAGAGCAAATTCATTTTTCTCAGATCGCTGAAGTCAATAGGGATCCCTATTTTCGTCTTTGCAACAGAGATTAGGCATCTTAGTGAATCCAGCGAAAACATTTAAACCCCATTTAATACTGGAAATATTGTGAGGAACTTTACAGACATGCATACCTGAAAATGAATGTCAAAGAAAATGAGGAACATTTGGGAATTATTCCACCTTGCAATGATGCTGGCCACAGCCACAATGTAAAATCAAAGCTTTAGTGGCCTGAGTAGGATGTCAGGTGATGCGTGCCACCCAGTTTGTACAAAGCAACCAGCTTTAAATTATATCTTCAGAATCCTGCTGAACAGCAGGAGCAAAGAGTAAGCAAAACAGGAGTGAAGGAAAATCAGATAACTGAAGTGAAATGGTACCCCCATATTTTCCATTGATAAATAATTCCAGCCTAAGATAAATGGGGTACGAGAAATTAAAGCAATTGAGCCCATTTGAAATTCGCGTATACCATATACCAATTGATAATTAATGATCAGAAGCACCATTGGGTAAATAAATAATGTAATATTGCCAAACAAAACTGAAGCTATTGGACACTGTGATTTTAAAATTTTAAGCAAGATTATATTTTCATGATAAAATCAGTGTATTCTTCTAAAGTCCAAACGCTACCATAATGCTGACTGAACAGTGGAGTGAGCTAGAGGATCACACTTGCTTTTCCTGAGGATCCCACCAAAGTAATTTAAAAATTCAGTATCAGTCACCAGTACAATAGGTTCAAACAGGCATAAATTATTCAATTGTACATTGGCAATGAGCACACTGAGTGAACTGTAGTGTATTAACAATTTTATTGTGCAATTTGTCCACTTAAGGTTACTAGGTGCAAGTAGCAGTAGCAGAATTCTGAAAGTGAATACAGATCTCCATGTTCGAACAGCATAAGCAGTTTTCAAGACAATACTGCACAGGAACAGGCTCTTCAGCCCACCAAGCCTCCATCAATTCCTAATCCATATTTAGACCTTTCACTTTATGCCAATACACATTTTCTATACTTCTGTTCACCTCCCATTCAGGTGTCTATAAGGTATGCCTTAAATGTTGCTAATGTGCCAGCTTCCACCATTTCCACTGGCAATACATTCCAGGCACCCACCACCTTCTGGGTGCAAGCTTTTCCCCGCACCTCTCCCATCTCACTTTGAACCTGTACCCTCTTGCAGTTGACCTGGGAAAAAGCCTCTGACTGTCCACCCTATCTAAGCCTCCCATAATTTTGTTGACCTCTATTAAGTTGCCTTTCAATGTTCATCTTTCCAGTGAAAACAATCTGAGTTTATCCAACCTCTCCTCATTACTAAAACCCTCCAGACGAGGCAACATCCTGGCAAAGTTTATCTGCACCATTTCCAAAGTATACATGCCCTTCTGGTAGTGTGGTCAATATATTCCAAATATGGTCAACTATTCTTTCCTGAGAACACCACAATGGTGACATCAATAGTGAACATATATTTCTCTTCATTCTTTCATGGAATGCAGGCATCAGTCATAAGGCCAGTATTTCCCTCATTGTTCTTGAATTGAACATTCCTGTGGATAGTTCAGAGTCAGTCACAATGATGTGTGTCTGGAGTCAGACCTGGTAAAGATGACAAATTTCCTTCCCTAAATGACATTAATGAACTGAGTTTTTTACAACAATTGATGATGGTCGTCATGGTTACAATTACTGGGACCAGCTTAATATTCTAGATTTTATGAAAACGAATTTAAATTCTACCATTTGGATTACTAGATTCTGGGTTACCAATCCAGTGACATTACCACTGTGCCACTGTATTCCCCTGTTGCTTTCAAGTTTGCAACATTTGGACATTTTTTAAAAATAACAAGTTAATAAACCTGTTTAGACATGTTATAGCACATTCCTGTGAACTGTGGAATTTGAATCCAGACCTTCTGGGTCCAGAGGTAGGAAAATATCATCGTGTCACATGAGTACCTTGACTATGTTCTGAAGATAGCTTTTTAAAATGATTAGATTAGATTCTGTACAATGTGGAAACAGGCCCTTCAGCCCAACAAGTCCACATTGACCCTCCAAAGAGTAACTCACCCAGACTCATTTCCCTCTTCACCTAACACTATGAGCAATTTAGCATGGCCAATTCACCTGACCTGCACATCTTTGGACTGTGGGAGGAAGCCAACGCAGACACAGGGAGAACATGCAAACTCCACACAGACAGTCACCCGAGGCTGGAATCAAACCTGGGTGCCTGGTGCTGTGAGGCAGCATTGCTAACCACTAAGTCACCATGCTGCCCAAAATGGAGCTTCAGGACACGTATTACAACTGTAGACTGTTGTTAGATGCACATTAAAAAAAAAGCACACCACTTTGGAATTAGGAAAAGGAAGGCCTATGTACAAAAATCACTGATCACAATAATGTGATCATAGATAAAGGAATAATCTCAGATCATTATAGAAAAGCTTTTCTTGGTAAGGAACAGATCCCCAGATCCTTGATCATGTGCTAGTACTACACTGCTGATCGAGATGGCGTGATCTATGCAAAATCCAACAAATTATGATTCCTTCCGAATACCCACATATGCAATAGCGGCTGCTGCATTTCGAAAGCGTGACGGCAGATTTTGCAATCAAAGATGAAAAGTAAAAAAAGTTTATTTCCTTGCCACTATACAGGTGAAGAATTGGAAGCTTTTTTTTTGAGACAGTCATACCTGAGCAAGACACAAATGACCATGACCCACCAAAGGAAATGCATGAACAACCTGTTTCACATCGAAGAAAAAAATAATACTGGTGGAACAATGGACTTCAAATGAACTGCACAAAAGCAAATGAGACTATTGTTCAATATTGCATGTGGAGGAGGCTACAAACCATAAAATGTAACTTTGATGATGTTGGATATGGCAGATGGGAAATCGAAACATAAAATAACCAGAGGTTGTCTCTGAAGTCAATCACTCTGGCAAGCATTTAAGAAAGGCCCAAAGCTGCAAAACTGCTGGATATAGCAAAATCGCTGCCACTTTCAGAGTCTGGAGCTACTGGAGCCTGAGTCTGCCAACAGAAACTAGCACACGCCAAGTTCAACTCCTGTAAACACTGTTCATTGCTTTGTTCATGCCAAGACGCCACCTGCAAAACAACTTCGGCAGTTCCAGAAACAGAGTTGTGACTTTCCCAAAAAAAGATTTTCCACTCTGACAGTGATTATCCACAGTGAACAGAATGTGCTGTTATTGGTGAACAGCGTAGACCTTGTAGAAAGCTACTTGCCTGCATTTGTAACTCTCATCAATGAATTCAACAACAAAATCCAACAAGACCACAACATACAGGAGCAGAATTAGGCTATTCAGCCCATCAAGTCTACTCCACCATTCAAACTGATATGTTTCTCAATCCCAATATCTTGCCTTCTCCCTGTAACTGTTGATTCTTTTGCTAATCAAGAACTTACCTATCAGCCTTAAATGTACTGAATGACTCGGCCTCCACAGCCCTCTGCAGCAATGAATTCCACAGATTGATCACTCTTTCACTGAAGAAATTCCTCCTCATCTGAGTTCTCTTTTCCCTTCACTCTGGAGCTATGCCCTCTAATCCTAGTCTCTCCTACTAACGGAAGCATCTTCTCCATGCCCAGTTCATCCAGCCTTTCAGTAGTCTGTTAGTTTCAATCAGTTCCTCCCTCACACTTCAAAACTCCATCGAATACAGATCTAGAGTGCTCAACGACTCCACATATGACAAGCCTTTCACCTATAGGATCATTTTTATAAATCCTCTCTGGATTGTCTGCAAAACCAGGACATCCTTCCTTCGACATGGGGCCCAAAATTGCTCACAATATTCCAAATGCTGCCTTAAACAGCCTTAGCTGTAAATCCCTGCTCTTGTATTCTAGCCCTCATAGAACAGTGCCATATACACTTGCCACAACAAAAAGTGAGAGAATCTATATATCAATATATTGGTGGATGAGCCTAAATATACTTTTGTGGTCTCTTTCAGACCCAGCCAACAGTCACACATGACAGTGACCATGGGTTGCTCAGAAGTAGGTGCTCTCATCGATACATCACTGAATACAAAATTTGCATTTCAGAATTGTCACATAGTCTGAAAATCAGTGAAGAAGGTAATATTTTAATACATTAGTGACAAGATAGTTGTTGGGAATTTTGAAGCACCATTCTTATTCAAAGTCACGAGAACAAGTGTCATCTTTGGAGAGTGTGACATATATATCAACTTCCACACAGTTATAGATCTATGCCTAATTACAGTCAGTTCTATTATAATGCAGTAGTTCCGTCCTCATACAATCCTGTGTTATAGGAAAATCGCATGATAGCAGCACCATTTAAAACAATGGGGCCGGAATCACATTAAAATCAACTTATGCTCTAAAGGTTCACTCTTTAGAAACAGTGTCCCCAACTCGTCAATTGTGTTAAAGTGAATTTGTACTAACGAAACCCGCGTTATAGCAGAACAACCTGCACAGTCATAGAGACAGCCCCGACACATAACACATTCCTAAACTGTATTTTATTTGAATCAACCTGTCTAGACATGCTGTGACACACCTTCAGAGCATATGGGACATGAATCTGGACCTTCTCGCTAAGAGTTGGGATACTACCACTTCACCAGAAGACCCTGAACATCAATGTTATTGTTCCTTTAATCAACTTGTTCAGACCTCTAGGATAAGGGTGGACTTGAACTTGAATTTTCTGGCCCAGATGCAGGCATATTACCATGGTGTCGCAAGATTCCCAAAAAACATCCTTTTTTATCCACAGCTAATATATAGAGATCAGCCTTACTCCTAAACTAGCCGTCACACTGGTGTAAACAAACTGAAAGGTGTTAAATTCAAGGTGAATGTACTCATCATGTATCAGCATAAATGAATATTATTTTGTGTCAGAAAACAGGCAGAAGGAACTTTTACACTTGACATTCCCGTCATCATGAAAGCTTGGGTTTCAGCCTTACAAATCACCAAAAAACAAAGAGTGACACACAAGATGGGGTTTATATTGATATGTGATCACTAATTTAAGCAAAATAATGAGAGCGACACATAGAGATACCCTGTAATGTTAAGCACTTCGCTAATCTTGACCACGAGCAGGCTACCATCAACTCAAGCTCGCAGAAGATCCAAAGTCTAGCCTCCAACCGCGTCAGACTTTTTCAAAAATATGGTTCAAATTTGAAGTCAACTCTGCTCCAGAGCTACCTCAGCATCTTACTTAGTCTGAATGAGGACTTGAAGATACACTGAACATCAGTGGTGATGTTGTTATCTATAATTATGCTGAAAGTGAACTCAAGACTCATCTCACTTCAAACAAAGATTGTACTTGTTCAATGAAAGGAGAATCACATTTTATTTGGTTGTGTGTTAAACCATGAAGGAGTATCACCAGAAACATAGAAAGTTGAAGCCAATGCAAATATTTTACATTCTAGTAAGCCTGGTGTCTTTTAGGATTCATCGTGAATGCTAATTAATTCATTCCAACCTTCCGACATTGTCAGTCTACATTTGTGATCAGATAACCAACATCAACAATTGGGAGCAGACTAAATCACAAAAACCAGATGTCCACCAGATCAAACAATGAGTTTCAGCAAGTTGCGCAAATGCCCATATGCACCCTGAGAAAACACCTCAGCTGGTTGTAAATGGAAGCCCAGTTGTCTTGGCTGCGGTCCTCATGCAAAAAGACAAGACAGGTATTGGTCATTGCACTGGCAATCATATATCTAATACCTGTCGAGCAATATTTTTTACAAACATAAATGGGAGCACTCTCAGACAAGTGCAGTATCTTAAACTTTCATTTCTATTTATATGGAAGCAGGATTGAAATAATGAGCAATCATAGACCTTACAATCATGTAAGCTTGCTCAACAACCTTTGTAAAAATTTTTTTTTTCCGAAGAAAGAGATAAATACTCAAAATACAAGTGTGTAAATTCCATGCTCAGTGTCAGCAAGGCCAGCTCAACCAGGCTGACTGTTGTTCACAACATCTTTCAGCAACAGTCTATCCAATTAGCTGTGAAAGAAGGTTGCTGAACAACATCTTAACTGTGTAAGCTTAAACAGTGTGTGAAAATCTCTAAAACTGGCTGATATCAAAGTGACAACAAGCAGAATGAGGCTTTGTAACTATATATGACAACATGGAATCGCAAAACTGAAAAGATGTGATTGAAAGGACATCTACAAATGAAATTGT
The DNA here is from genome assembly GCF_004010195.1 of Chiloscyllium plagiosum. Taxonomy (NCBI): domain Eukaryota; kingdom Metazoa; phylum Chordata; class Chondrichthyes; order Orectolobiformes; family Hemiscylliidae; genus Chiloscyllium; species Chiloscyllium plagiosum. The sequence continues at coordinate 35,190,250 of NC_057714.1, forward strand.
TCACAAATTATGAGCTCTTCATAATGTCTGACATGGGTTCCCATTATAATTACATCTGATCTTATGTTAAGCAACCAACTGTATTATAATCCCACATCATTAGGGGAACATCATGTTGTTATAGCATATGAATAGCATATAACTCATTTGGGAAATGGTATGGTTCCCAGAAATTAACTACATGTTAGAACACAAAATACATTGATGTTTGCCATGCCAAGCAACCACAGTGGTAGATCTTCATTATCCACTCCAAGATGTCTGTTTTACTGCCTGTACCGAGAATTATGGTTGGAACTGATTTTGCAGATTCACACAATGGCAAAACATCTGCCTATGGCACTGACAACTATTGCAGATTTTCAGTCATAAAAATAGCCAACTTCAATGAAAATAAGAATCCCAAGGCTTGACAAGATTGTCCTTGTATTTTGAGTCCTTCAAATGATAGGAACAGACACTGGACATCATTCACCAATGAGGTGTCAGTGAATTTGTGAACTACCTGTGATTCATTCATCAAAATCATACTGTATCAGCCAAAATTTCAAGTTAAATCAAGAAATTTATATGAACATTTATAACATACAGCTGTAACTAGAACAAGTCATGGTAAAAGGAACTATATTGTTCGCTTTGCAGATCTGGAGTGAGTCTTCACTCAACGGCTGAAAGCCTCCAGCTACATTTATTGATATGTATCCACTCTGTATGTGTCTGGTAGGGCTACCCCCTAAAACTAATCATCCATACATGTAAAGGGTGTGATAGATAACAAAAGGATCAAATGAAAGTAAATGTAGCAAAAACATGCAATTTGGAGTTGTACCACCGGAGCTAGGAGATTTAGGGTGAGGCGATGATATGGTGCTAATGTCAGGAGACTTGTAATCCAGAATTCTGGTTGAATTGGCTACTGGCCTGGGATATTTCAAATTCTACCAAGGCAGATGGGAAACTTGAACTCAATTAAATTCTGAAATAAAAAGCCAGTCTATTTGTGGCCATGTAACAATTGTTGATTGCTGTAAAAACCCATTTGCTTCTTTAAGGAGTCCAGATAAGGAAATCTGACATTGTATGTAACTCCAGATCCAGATCCAGATCCACAGTGATATGGCTGACTCTGTGCAATTATGATGTGGAGGTGCCAGCATTGGACTGGGGGGGACAAAGTCAAAAATCACACAACACCAGGTTATTGTCCAGCATGTTTATTTGGAAGTATGAGATGCTTCTTCATCAGGTAGCAAGTAGGGCAGGATCATAGGACACAGAATTTGTAGTGAAAGAAACAGACAGACTCTTACCTCACATCTTTAATGTGTTGTCTGAATTGAGATGTCACCTTTTTTTGTAAAACCTTATGTTATCTCAGGAATGTGACTTGAAAGAAGTTCTAGGGTTTACATATTAATTAATCGAAACTTGCAACGCATTCTAAGTGATTAAAGACTTAAACAGCAATCTATATATCGCATCAGTTTTAGACACTTTGACCTTTGAAATTCTGTGTCCTATGATCCTGCCCCACTAGCTATCTGATGAAGGGGCAGTGCTCTGAAAGCTTGTACTTCCAAATAAACCTGTTGGACTATAACCTGGTATTGTCTGATTTTTAACTTTGTGCAATTAGGAATGGGCAATAAATGCTGGTCAGGCTGGCAATTCTGACATTTCATTAATTAGTTTTTTAAAAATAAAGTGACTGTCAGTTTGGAACACAAGTAACCCCTATAACATTCAATCATTTCCTCTGATCAATACAATGCAATCAATGACAACTGTTAAGAACACTTGCAATATTATCACAAGGAACATGTCATCCTTCAAAGGACTAAAAACACCATTTGTAATCATTGAACTCAACCACAACATCAATATTTCAGATGAAAGACATGAGGTAAATGAGACCACATGTCAAAGCAGAATCATTTGGAGGTAGGGCAGGTCTCAATTGCTAACTAAAGAGATCTTGGTGTTGCCTCTTTTCAGGAATGTCCATTACATCTTATTCATTCAGGCATCTGACACATCAGCAGCAGGCTTTCCCTGAAGTCAATGTGGGCTGAGGTCCCACTGCTGGCCAACCAGCAGATGTTCTATACTCAGCAGAGCTACCAGAGAGGTTTGGCTACTGATGCCCAGACTGCACTCACTGGCAATTTGGATTAAGAAACAGACAAGGTACAGACGTTGATGGCAGAGTAGTGTTCATGAATTGAGAGTCTCTGGTGTGAGAGTGCTGGTAGCAAGGCCAGGTGTGAGTAATCTTCTCCATCTTGATGCCAGTATTTCCAAACAGTCACTGAATGCCTTTGAATGAGAGACATACTTTCAAACTATGCCAAGGTTTTCTTGTCATGCTTTCTTAATGACAAATTCCGCACCCACTCCTGGGTGAATATCAGCAACTGTAGGATGAAACTCTGAAGAGAGCATTAATTGTTCACTCAAGTGCCTCAACTGCTGTAGGGTCAGGATGAACTGTCCATGGCACCTTTCTCCATGGAGTGAACTGGAATGGAGATGGAAAGGTGGCTGGATCCTCATCCACAACCCTCCCAGTTAATTAACTGGCAGCCTTGCCATCACACACATGTGGAAGAGGGCCCATATTTCTGCTCCTGCTGTCAGACAATATCTTACTTGTGAGAGAAATGTTAATCATATTTATGTGATTATGTCACAAAGTGAACTGTTTTCATTTAGTGAGCAATCTTCCATTTGGAACATGAGACATAGAATATGGAACGGTACAGACCCTTCGGCCCTTGATGTTGTGCCAGCCTTCTATCCTACTCTAAGTTTAGACTAACCTACATACCCTTCATTGTACTAACTTCCATGTGCCTATCCAAGAATCACTTAAATGTCCTTAATGTATTTATATGTATATACCTGAACACATTGTTGAATTATAAGAAGGTAGAATCTGTAATCACATATTTTGGTATTTATTGTTTAAAAGCTTATCATAAAAGATTTCTGGGCTGAAATGATCCCTTTAAGGACCAATATAAGTCAGCTGCAGACTTGTTATTCTGACTGGTCACAGACTCAGTGCAGGCCACTAAATGAGACATCAATGGTTGTTAAGCCACTTATTTGCAATCGCAAAGAGTCTAAAGCCTGATTCTGTTGTGCAGTCCTGTGCATCTCTTCTGACATCTGTAGCAATATGATAGACAGGGCAGTTCTAGCTCAGAATGTGTAACACTGTCTCTTACCATATTCCTTGCTTGGGTAACATTTTTATCCTATAAAACTGAAACAGATTCATCAAATTGCTAGGCCAGTATGTTTATAACATGAATAACATAAAGAGGCAGTCTGCCCTTGTTTTGGGTTTTGTGTGATTGAACGTAACAGTTTCAGGGTTCATTGTCGGGACTTGAACTGGTCCAGACAGATTTGAATAGATTTGGGGGTACGAAACATCCCAGCAGATTTAAACACTAACAGGTTAGTATCCTAGATCTTTAAATAAAATGTAGGTGAGACGAATTGTTTAATTTCGGTGACTTGTAGATTCATTAAATTAAAAGTGAGAGAAATGGCTCTTAAAATTGCTAAAGAGGTTCTGGGATTTGAAGATGATTCTAAAATTTGCCAAGAAAGTTTAAAAGGAAAGAAAAAGGCCATACTTTTAGAATTAGCAAATAAGTTAGATTTGGGTTTAATCAAGGACAAAAGTAAAGCTGAAATTGTCTGGGAATTAGTCAAACACTTATGGAGATTAAAAGAGAAGGTAGTGATATGTATAAATATGTCAAAACTCTGCCACATTTTGATGAGAAAGATGTTGAAGCCTTCTTTATTTTATTTGAAAAATTGGTGAGGTGGATGGAGTGGTCCGAGGATTTATGGGTAATGCTAGTTCAGACTAAGCTGCTGAACAGAGCTCATGACATATTTGCTGCACTGTCAGATGAGGGGTCAAGAGATTATGAAGAGGTTAAACAGGCTGTTTTAAGGACTTATGAATTGTCACCAGAAGCATATAGACAGCAGTTCAGAAACACAAAGAAGGAACCGGGTCAGACTTATGTTGAGATTGAAAGAATTAAACATCATTTTGATTGATGGGTGCATGCTTTGAAATTAGATATGACCTTTGAGGTTCTAAGAGAGATCATTTTGCTGGAGGAGTTTAAAAACTCACTTCCAGAGATGGTAAAAATTCAGGTGGAAGAACAGAAAATTCAGGAAGTGAGAAGAGCAGCAAAATTAGCAGATGAGTACGTGTTGGTGCATAAGACAAGCTTCTGGCCAGAATTTCATCCTGTGAGGGATAGAGTTGGGAGAAGGGGAAATCCTACACTATGAAACCAAGAGTAGAGAGCACTGGTAAGAATTTACCACATGATAAGAAAGAAACCCAAGAGGGTGAACAGGAGGTGAAAGGCCTCAGGTGTTTTCACTGTAATGGAGTGGGACACAGAAAATTATAGTGCTGGTGGTGTCAGAAGGGCACTAGGAAAAGGTGTTTTAACTGCCATAAAGTGGGACACATAAAGTATGGTAACGAGATCCCACTATCATAAGCCACAGTTCGAAGCAAGAGGTAAAGGGAAAGATGAAGGAGTTGAGGTTCAGTTAGTGAACCCTGTTTGATGTAATGGTGCAGGAAAAACCTGAGCAAGCAAAGGGACGCACAGAAATGTTTAGTCCTGAAAGGCTAAGGGACTTGCAACAGCAAGACAAGACAATAAAAGATATACATGTGGATGCATACTCCAAAAAGGAGGCAGAAAATATTTCAGAGGGTTATTATCAGAAAGATAGAATTCTAAGGCAGAAATGGAGAATATGGCAGGTTAGTGCAGAAGGGAAATGGGTCGAAGTGCACCAGATTGTGTTGCCGGTAGCACACAGCCAGGAGATGTTACGGGTGGCACATGAACTACCTGTAGGAGAGACTCAGACTAAGATACAAAAACATTTTTATTGGCCTGGAATGCACAAGGATGTGGTTAACATTTGCCGTACACAACATACATGCCAAATGGTAGGTAAGTCACAGGTGGTAATAAAACCAGTACCTTTGTTGCCAATTCCCGCATTTGAAGAACCTTTCTCACAGGTTATAATTGATTGTGTAGGTCCCCTCCCGAGAACTAAAAGTGGGAACCAGTACTTGTTAACTATAATAGAATTGACCACCAGATTTCCAGAGGCAATTCCATTACAGAGTATCATGGCAAAAAAGATGGTAGAGGAGTTAGTAGCTTTCTTCACATAGTATGGGCTACCCAGAGAGATTCAGTTGGACCAAGGGTTACATTTTACTGCTAGGCTATTTAAGGAGGCTATGGATAGTTTAGGTATACAGCACTTTAAATCCAGTGTGTATCATCCTGAATCCCAGGGAGCTTTAGAAAGGTGGCATCAGACCTTGAAGACTATGTTGAGCACAGACTGTCAGGATTACCCAAATGATTGGGATAAAGGTATCTCATGTGTATTGTTTGCCATTAGAGGTGTCCCAGCAAATCTACTCAGTTCACTCCCTTCAAGTTACTATTCAGTCATAAACTGAGAGTCCCATTGAAATTAATTAAAGAAAAATTGACAGGAGATCTCACACTTAGATTATAAATCAGAGGTGAGGGAGAGACTAAACTGAGTAGGTGTGTTAGCTAAACAGTATCTAAAGAGGGTACAGTTTAGAATTAATCATGTAGCAGATAAAAGCTCTGAGATTGGTTTGCCTGAAGGAATGACATGTTGGTACTGTTATCAGTGACAGGAGATCCCTTCAAAGCCAGGTTTAGTCAATAAAGTTTCAACTTTGATCTCCAGCATCTGCAGACCTCACTTTCTCCTTGCCTGAAGGAATGACATGTTGGTACTGTTATCAGTGACAGGAGATCCCTTCAAAGCCAGGTTTAGTAGCCCCTATCAAATTGTGAAGAAGTTGATTCAGGTGAATATTTAGTAAAGATGCCAGATAGAAAAAAAGGTATCGGGTATGTCATGTGAACATGTTGAAACCATATTATACAAGAGAGAAAGAACTGGAGAAACAGGTGCTAGTTACTACCCTGCAGAGAGAGGAATCAAATCCAAACGATATGGATTTTGAAGTGCCTCAAAATACATTTAAAAATGAGGAAATCCTTGAGGAGTGGGATTGGTTCATCAGTTGTCTGCCTCAGGAGCATAGAACACAGTTGAAAGATTTGTTACTGGAGTATAAGGACATATATCAGAATCAGATGGTGGGGACTAATGCTATTGTACATGAAGTAGGTGTAGGGAATACTGCTCCAATAAAACAACACCCCTATTGGCTTAATCCTTTCAAAGCCAGGCAGGTCTAGATGGAGATTGGAAGCCATGCTCAATGAGGACATCATTGAACCAAGCCAGAGTGAGTGGAGTTCGCCGATTACCTTTGTTCCCAAACCAGGCGGGACTCAATGATTCTGCATGGATTATCGGAAGGTCAACACCGTTACAAAATCGGATTCATATCCAATTCCTAGATTGGAGGACTGTATCGAGAGAGTCGGACAAGCCAGTTACATCACCAAGTTGGACTTATTGCGTGATTACTCGCAGGTACCTTTATCAGAGACAGTGAAAGAAATTTCTGCGTTTGTTACCCCAAATTGGCTATATCAGTTGAAAGTGATGCCCTTTGGAATGAAGAATGTATCTACCACATTCCAAAGACTCATGAGCAGAGTTGTGGCTGGGTTAACAAACTGTGCAATATATTTAGTAGTAATTTTTAGTAAGTCCTGGAAAGATTACATGGTACAGTTGGCAGAGCTCTGTGAGCAACTATGAGAAGCAAAACTGGTGATAAACTTAAATAAAATGGAATTCGCGAAAGCAGAGGTGATGTTCTTGGGACATAACATTGGTCATGGAAGGTTGACCCCATGGAACGCAAAGACGAAGGCCATCAAGGAATTTCCACGACCAACCTCAAAGAAAGAGGTGCTTCGATTCTTAGGACTCAGCAGATTATATCGGAAGTTTGTTCCAAACTTCAGCAGTGTAGTGGCACTGTTAACCAATTTGCTGAAGAAGAGCACAAAGTTTCGGTGGACAGAACCATGCCAGGAGGCATTCGACCATTTGGAATCAGTATTAACCATCAAACCAGTTTTAGCTACACCAAACCTTTCAAAATCTTTTCAAGTCACCATCGATGCTAGTGACAGGAATTGAGGCTGTACTCCTACAGGAAGATGAGGATGGGGTTGAACTGCCAGTTGGTTACTTTTCGAAGAAGATCAACATCCACCAGAGGAAATACTCCACAATCGAAAGAGTCCTGTTGAGTTTGGTACTGGCCTTACTACATTTTACCGTGTATGTCATGAACGATGTGTCAGTGATGGTTGTTACACGGATCACGATCCACTTACTTTCTTAGAACGCTTTAAAGATAAGAATATGAGACTAGTTCATTGGAGTCTTATGTTACAGATGTTTAATTTAAAAATCATATTTAACAGTTGTGGGTTGTTAGAATGTAATCACAGATGGGTTATCACGGATTTAACTGATAGAGGCAAGAAATCAAGGTGAACTTATACTAAAGTTATCTGTAAGTTAGGGTAATATGTTTAAAAAAATTTTTTAAACGAAGCCATCTTTTCATTATGATGGTTCATTTCTTTTCTTCAGGGGGGAGGTGTTATGAAGATGTGAGTTTACTGTACCTTCAAGAGAGTTAAAAGCTAGCAGTGACAGTACCAAGTGTTCTCAATAAGACACGATGTAACATGTGCTCCAGCTACTGGGGTAGCTAGAGTAGCTGGTTGCCTGGAAATGACAACATTTATTCGAATTAGGCCAATCAGTTTAAATTATACCCTAAAAAACTCCAATCAGGTTTGAATTTAATGTATTGACAATCTTAAAAGCCAATGACACAATCTGATATTTTGGGGTTATAAGACCAGGGAAAATTGAACAGTTGGGAGGAGAACTGCCAAGCCAATGACATCTGCCAACTGCCCAGAGAATAGCTGTCTTAAAGGTACCTTTATCGATCAGTAACCTGTGAAGCAGAATCCCTAAGAAGAAAAGAAGACAGGAATACAGAGAACTAAAAGCTGCCTGGTTTTGAGATAAAAAGTTTTGTTTTGTAAATCTTAATCAGGAGTTTTATCAGACTAATATTACAGAAAGGAATGTAAAAGAGAGGTTAGAGGAAAGAATTGTAAATAATTACTAGTCAGTTAATCTCTGTTATACTTTAAGAAATAAAGTTGTTAATTTTTACTTAAAAGAGTTGTTGGCCTCTCAAATTTTCACAGATTACTGCATGGGGATAAATCTTTTCTGTGCTGCTGCTTTGAATTAAACAGGAGTGTTTATCCCATGTCATAACAATTAGAATCTCCTCAGTTGAAGACTGACTCTGAGCTGGCTGGCCACAGCCAGTGTATTGTGCACAAGTTAATAAAGAGTAACTTGGTGATGGGATACTGGCCTCTGTGCTGTTATTTCAGATTTCATTTTCTCATAATAAATCTAACCTGCAAAGCCAAAAGCTTTAAGAAAAGTAACATCCAGGATGAAGATTTTACAAAATGGTTCTTTGCTTTTAATTTCTCTTTCTACTTTTTTCTATCATTTTTTTCTCCTTTTTTTAGTTTCCTGGAAAGAAGTGGGGAATATTTTAAATAAGTAATTTTAACCCTGTTAATTTTAAGCTCAGATCTGTTTCATCCATTGTTATTCAGCAGCCAATAATGTTACAACATTTTCAGGGTTACAAATATTCTCTTGACATTTTGATAGCATTATTTTAATTAAATTTTACTTAATTTAGTAAGGGATTATTGTTTGTGAGCTTGGTGACATGTGCAAAGTGATGCAAGCAGCGAGACTGAAGATCCTTATTCAGAGCTGGAACTAGACAAATATCATGTGACACGGTTCATTTCAAGTACAACCAGCTGCTGTTTACTTGAACTCTGAGGTTTAGAGGACAACTAAAAATGAGTTTACGGCTTTCAGAACAAATGTAAATAGCTGCGAGATGAATTATGTTCAGTTTGTTGACTACCTCTTCCAATGTAGGGATTTTATTCCCTTAGTGAATATAGTATTTGTTTCCACTTGCAAGAAACCAAGGTGGAAATAAAAATGAAAATCTACGTAGGTCAGGAAATGTATTTTAAAAACACTACTTCATCACAGTCTTGAATATTTGGAGCTAAAGTGGGATTACATTCTTTCACCTTCAATGAAATTTACTTTGGCTACTTCAACTTGTTCATTTTTCCAAAGCGGGTGCAATAAATATGCATGGCAGGATCGTGAATCAACAGTTCATGAAGCTTAACGTATTGTGTAAAAATTTCAAGTTACAGACATCATGGAAAATGATATATCAAATGTGTTCTGTTCCTCCAATGAGAAACAAGTTATAAATAGAAAAAGAGAGAAAAACAGATGGAACTTAACATTGGATATTTACTCGTACATTCAGCAGAAATTTGTTTGCCCAAGAGTTGTCAAAATGTGGGTCTTTATACCCCAAGTTGTGCTTGACATGGAATGACCAAGTTTTCAGAGGTGAATAAATTTCTTCCTTTTTACTCAGTCTAACAGAGTTTTAATCTTTTTTTAAAAAAAAGCTGTTTCAATGCAACATTGATAAAGCAATGAAGAAACAAACCAGCCAGCTATTTTGACTTTGCAAGAGTTTGTTTTGTTATTAAGAAATAAACTCACTCAATTAAAATTATAAACATCTCAAAGAGGTAAAATTGACACAAATCCAATGAAATGCTCACATTCTGCATGCAAGTGAACAGAACAAATTAAATGGTGAGATGGAATTTAAAGTTTGTAAGACAAAAATAATTTCAGGTTGCTATGTTCAGGTTAGTTGTTGGTTTTCCAGAGGCATTGCAGCTATTAATTTGACTGCTCATTTTAAGATAGCCTCTTTTAAAACTGCAGTCAGTTTCCCAGAGTGGGAGTTATGGTGCTTGAAATTTATTTTAAAATTTTCTCTGTGATATAGTCCTAATTATAACAGATATGATCTGAGCCTAAAAATGTCTATTGAAAGAGTGGTGTTGTTATTCCATTCTGCAAACCTCCTTGATGCTATTGGCTTTCTGTAACAAATAGATATGTTTTTCACATTACATTTTCCCCGACAGTGTTTCAATCACGTAACAGCTGGCTAGTGGCAAAAAAAATGAGATGATCCATATTAATGAGGGACCTTTGATCTCTTATTGTCAGGGTTATCAACAATGTCCTCAGTACAGGAAGGCAGCGTTCAGCACGCTTTTTGCCTATCTGACTTCAATGAGTTTCCTTTGTTTCTGGGAGTTTCTATAAATTAGGTGACTGTTGTTCACAAACAAAAACAAAAATTGCTAGAAAAACTCACAAGGTCTGGTAGCATCTGTGGACAGAAAACGGAGTTCAGGCATAAGAAGGGAGGAAGTTTTAGCCAGGAAAGACCTAAAGAGAGCGTGAAGAAGAGCCAGGAGGGGACATGAGAAGTCTTTGGTGGATAGGATCAAGGAAAACCCTAAGGCTTTCTATGGGTCTATCAGGAATAAAAGAATGATGAGAGTAAGATTAGGGCCAAACAAGCATTATCGTGGAATGTTGTGCGTGGAGTCAGAGGAGATAAGTTCTAAATGAATACCTTTTGTCAGTATTCACGCTAGAAAAAGACAATGTGGTTGAGGAGAATACTGAGATACAGGCTATTAGACTTGACTGGATTGAGGTTCATAAACAGGAGCTGTCAGCAATTCTAGAAAGTGTAAAAATAGATAAGTCCCCTGGGCTTGATGATATTTTTCCTTAGATTCGCTGGGAACCCAGGGAGGAGAGTGCCAAGCCTTTGGCTTTGATCTTTAAGTCATCATTGTCTACAGGAATAGGGCCAGAAAACTGGAGGACAGTAAATGTTGTTCTCTTGTTGAAGAAGGGGAGTAGAGACAACCCTGGAAATTATAGACCTGTGAGCCTTACTTCGGTTATCAGTAAAGTATTGGAAAGGGTTATAAGAGATAGCATTTATAATCATCAAGAAAGGAATAAGTTGATTAGGGACAGTCAATACGGCTTTGTGAAGGGTAGATCATACTTCACAAACTTTGTTGAATCTTTTGAGAAGGTGACCACATAGGTGGATGAGGGTAAAGCAGTTGATGTGGTGTATATGGATTTCAGTAAGGCATTTGACAAGGTTCCCCCTGGTAGGCTATTGCATAAAATATGGAGGCGTGGGATTGAGGGTGATTTATGGGAAATATTCATCCTAGAATTCAGTTACTAGTCGGGTACCGCCAGGACTTGTTTTGGATCCACTGTCGTTTATTATTTTTATAAATGACCTAGATGAGGGCATAGAAAGATGGGTTAGTAAATTTGAGGATGACACTAAGATCAGTTGAGTTGTGGATAATGACAAAGGATGTTGTAGGCTACAGAGGGACATAGATAAGCTGCAGAGCTGGGTAGAGAGGTGGCAAATGGAGTTTAATGTGGAAAAGTGTGAGGTGATTCAATTTGGAAGGAGTAACAGGAATGCAAAGTACTGGGCTAATGGTAAGATTCTTGGTAGTATAGATGAGCAGGGAGATCTCAGTGTCCATGTACATAGATCCCTGAAGGTTGCCACCCAGGTTGATAGGGTTGTTAAGAAGGCATACAGTGGAGACGGCAAGATGGCGGCGATTCTGTAGTACTGCTGTGGACAGCTCTGCCTAACAGCCAAAAAAACTGGTGTTTTTTTTGCCATCCCTGGCCAACTTATGTGATGGAATTATTAGTTTAAACCCTTACAGAACACATACTTGTTAATATTTGGGAGTGGGAAGGATGTCAAAGGGAAAAGGAGCAAGCAAACAGCAGGAGGGAGGACACTCCCCTGCAGCACCTACCACACCAGAGACTGCAGCAGCAACAGCCTCTCCTGAACACCCCGGGGACCTGACAGACTCACAGGAATTGGCTGCAGCGATGGAGGGACTTAGCTTGAAAGTTGGGGCTGCGATTGAGGAGATCCGTGGGGGGATTTGTGCCCAGGTCCAACCTATCGCGTCCATGCTGCAGAAGCATAAGCAGGAGATCCAGGGCCTCGTGGAGTGGCTGGAGGAGGTGGAGCGTCGAACTAAGGCCTCGGAAGCTGCGATGGAGTCCTCACCCAGTCGGATCCAGGTGCTGGAGCAAGAGGTGCGGGCCTTGCGAGACCATATCGACGACCTCGAAAATCGAGGTCAGAGGATAAATCTCCGAATTGTCGGGCTCCCTGAAGGTGAGGAAGGTGAGCAGCCAGTCAGCTTCTTTGAAAACTGGCTGCCGAAGTTTTTGGGCCTTCACATTGAGTCCAGCAGGCTGCGGATTGAAAGGGCTAATCGGGTTACAGTGCCCAGGTCAGGCCCAATGCAGCGCCCCCGCCCAGTCCTAGTGCACTTCCATTCATATAAGGACAAGCAAAAACTGATAGACGCTACTGGATTACTGGGAAATGATGCACAGGTACTGCTGTACAAGGGGTCAAAAATCATACTCGTTCCAGGATTTCTCAGCAACTGTAAAGAGGAAGTCCTTCGATGAAGTTAAAAAGAGGCTGAGGAACCTGGGCATCCAGTACTCCATAAGATAACCTGTAGTGCTCCATTTCAGCCATGGGGACTCAGTTTATACATTTGACTCAGCAGGTAAAGCTAAAAACTTTGTAGACACTTTCAAATAGACAGACTGTCCTGAAGAATACAGTTAGCGTTTGTTCTCTTTTCCTTCTTTTCCCATGTTTTCCCTTTTTTTTATTCTTTTCTTTCTCCCTAATAATTTCCTTTTTGGAAAGGGGGGAAGAAAGACTTGGAATAAGTTGTTCCTTTTTTTTAATAACTTGATTTTCTGATGGGAAATTTTGTGGTTGTTCTTTGTTGTCTGTTTATTCTGTTTCTCTTTTAGTCACAAGTATGGGTGACATGAGGCCAGGGCTGGGTGGAGTGCTCATCCTGACTTTGTCTTTTTTCTGTTGATTTAAGGATCATCTCCTTGTTTTTTCTTTCTGGCCTAAGGCTGGGGTTTGAAGGAGCTATGAAGGAGGGGCTGGGTAGGGTGAGTGCCCCCTATGAGCAGGGGAAAGTGTCTTTCATTCAATGTTTTATAATTGGGTTTCTTTGTAGTTTTTTTTGGTAGTAACAGTTGTTTATAGTTATGATAGAATAGTTTTTGTATTTATAAATCTTTGACTCTATGAGTCTTTATTTACTTGTGCTTGGTGCTTTGTAAGCAGGGTTCTCCTTCCCAGGGGTTCCAGGGTCTCTGAAAGGGAATATGGTTAAGTGTCTTATTAAATGGTGCACCTGGAACATCAAGGGAAGTCATTCGCCTGTTAAAAAGAAAGAAAGTGCTTTCCAGCCTTAGAAGGGAAAGGGTTGATATCGCTTTGTTGCAGGAAACCCATCTTGATGATGGGGAACACCTGAAATTACAACAGGAAGGTTATGACTGGGTATTCTTTTCATCCTTTACTATTAAAAGTAGGGGAGTGGCTGTACTTATCCAGAAAAATCTTTCATTCACGTTATTAGAGTAGGTGAAAGATGAGCAGGGATGGTTTGTGATACTTAAAGCCCTGATACATGGGGAGGAATGTGGCATTTTAAATGTCTACTGTCCTCTGGTGCATCCCCTCAGGGGATTAGCTATTTCCCATTTGGCTAGCTGGAAATGACAGAAAGAGGAACAGCACCGTCTACTTGAGATGCGTTGAAAGCCACCGAGGTGGCACATTTTGCGCGGCCTTCAGTGACTAAGCTACAGAGGATCAAAGCCGTCCGGGCTGCTTTGAATTCAATACTGACACAGAACACAAAGAAATAACTTGCTTTTGCTAGACAAAGGCTGTTTGAATATGGGGATAGGCCAGGTAAGTATTTAGTGTACCTGACTACAAAATAGCGTGCTCCCCAATCCATTACTGCAATCAGAGACAGCATCGGGGTCCTTACATACGATGCTAAAAAGATTAATGAGGCTTTTTGGAGTTTTTACTCTGAATTGTATCAGTCTGAAGGTTATGAGGACTGGACGGCTAAAATGGAGACCTTTTTTAAGAACCTGGACCTCCCAGGGGTAACCTTGGAACAGGACTCTCTCCTTAATGCCCCCTTGACAGTTCAGGAAATACAACAGACATCTAAGCAACTTCAGAATGGGAAAGCGCCTGGCCCTGATGGTCTCCCTGATGAGTTTTATAAGGAGTTTATAGGGATTCTGTAAGCGCCAATGTTGGAGATGTACAATCACCCCTATATGCATGAATGCCTGCCACCGTCTTCGAGAGAAGCTCATATTTCTTTAATTCTTAAGAAGGGGAAGGTTCCAGAGAATTATGCCTCATACAGGTCCATCTCTTTATTAAATTCAGATTTCAAGATTCTGTCCAAGATCCTGGTGCTGAGATTGGAAAAGATGTTGCCTCATATTATTAAAGAGGACCAGACAGGTTTTATAAGGGGCCGTAGGTCCTCTAATAATATTAGAAGGTTGCTGAATGTGATCCAAGTTTGTCAGCAACAATCCATTCAGGGGTTGGTGATTTCCTTAGATACAGAGAAAGCATTTGACTGGATGGAATGGCCATATCTTTTTTATGTCTTAGAGCAGTTTGCGTTGGGTTCGGTCTTTGCTAGATGGGTGGAGGTTTTATATCGCCACTCTCTGGCCGCAGTCATCATCAAAGGGGTGAAGTCTGGGAACTTTAGGACTGTGGGGGTAGTCAGCAATGCTGACCCCTCTCACCGTTGTTGTTTACGTTGGTGATCGAGTCGCTGGCAGACGCCATTCATCAGAACGTCCACATAACTGCTCCAGAAGTGGGATCAAGGGAACACAAGATTACACTGTATGCAGATGATGTCCGTCTATTTTTATTGAACCCGATGACCTCTGTACCCCATCTGATACAATGTATCAATTCATTTGGGGCTATTTCAGGATATAAGATCAACTTTGCAAAATAGGAGGCTATGCCTTTGTGGAACCTTAAGGATGTGCTAGAAGTTGAAGGTGGCCCTAAGTTCCCTTTTAAGTGGTTACGGGCTGAGTTCTGGTACCTAAGCATTTTTATAACCCCCAAGTTTGATCCATTATTTTGGACTAACTTCGCTCATTTGCTCGACAATATTAGGTGAGATCTCCAGAGATGGGAGGCTCTTCTAATTTCATGGCTGGGCCGAATATCTCTCATTAAGATGAACGTTCTTCCTCGTTATCCCATGCGTATGCTTTCTATCATGTTTCCCAGGTCAATGCTGCAGAAGCTTATGGGTTTGTTTGGTTCCTTTGCCTGGCATCGTGGGCGACCAATCATCAAACTTACTAAATTGTAGTTGCCTCAAGGAGGGGGAGGAGTTGATTTCCCAGACATCAGCAGGTATCAATTGAGTTCCCTGCTGTCCTTTGTCTGCGACTGGGTAGGTAATGATCCGAACTCAGTATGGCTGGATATTGAGGCCTCCCAGGCAAAGTGCCCTTTTATTAACCTGTTGTTCATGGATAAGATGAGGACAGTTATGGACCACTGCCGGACCCCATTGTCATTAGTACAGTCAAAGCATGGAGGGTGATGCATCAGAGTGAGAGTTGCTTCTCCAAGACTTCACCTCTTATGCCTATAGTTGGCATGCCAGGGTTCCAACCAGGGATGATGGAGTCAGGGTTTAAACTATGAGCAACAAGACTAGTTTCTAGTTTGGGAGACTTGTTTGAGGGGGAGCTTATGATGTCTTTTGAGCAACTGAGCCACAAATAAGGGTTACCCAGCAGAGACATTTTCTGTTTTTTTTCAGGTTAGGGATTTCATCCAGAAGAAGACTACTCTTCTCACTGAGCCCTATCAGCCCAATACAGAGTGGTTGTTGCTACATTCCACAAGCACCCTTTCGGTTAGTGCCCTCTATCGCCTGCTGGGTGGCAGGGCCTGGCAGTATATTAACCAGTTATGTGAGGTCTGGGAGCAAGAGCTAAGAGTGGAGATCTCTTCTGAAACATGAGAGAATGCTCGAAAGATCTCAATCTGTAACAGGACATGTGCTACGCAGTTAAAAGTTCTGCATAGGGTTCATCTGGCACCAGACCATCTGGTGAAGTTTTAAAAAATGGTATCTTCAGTGTGCTCCAAATGTAAAATTAGTGTAGGTACTCTTACCCATTGCTTCTGGACATGCCACAGGCTCCGTGTTTATTAGAGCGCTGTGGAGGGAGAGATAGGGAGGGTATTGGGGACTGAAGTCAAAGTAGACCCGATATCTCTCCTCTTAGGTCTACCAAATGTACCATTCTTAGACAGGCATGGGAAGAAACTATTTAATATTCCTGCATACTGTGCACGGAAAAATATTCTGATGAATTGGGTATCTGAGAACCCGCCAGGCTTGCTGGATTGGCAGAAATTAATTATGGAGCATATTCCCTTGGACTTTTTAACAAACATGGTGCACCACACAACAGACTATTTTTATAAGACATGGCAACCCTACTTGAGTTATTTGGATATAGATTTGTCAGTTATCTTAACTAGGGCATTTGTTTAACCAGGATGGTTAGGTTTCTTAAGCCTTGGGCCCTGGAGGGGGTCTCCTGAACTAATATGGGTATATATACAATGCTTGCCTTCCTTTGTTTGGGAGCTTTGCACCGAGCATAACTGTTCTGTATTCTGTAGGGTTTGTTTTGCTTTTTTTTTAACTTTTCTTTTTTTTTAATCTATTAGTTATTTAATTATTTATTGGTGTTGCTTTTCACAGTGTTAGGGTTTCTTCTATGTTATAGGGAGGTTAGTAGTTAGTAGACATTAGTTGTATTGTAATTTATGATTTTTTTCTTTTTATTATACTGATATTTGTTACTGATTGTATTTTTCAATAATTTAAAGGTTTTTAAGTTAAAAAAATTGCGAATAAATATATTTACAAAAAAAAAGGCATACGGTGTGTTAGCTTTTATTGGGTGAGGGATTGAGTTTCGGAACCATAAGATCATGCTGCAGCTGTACAAAACTCCGGTGCGGCCACATTTGGAATATTACATACAATTCTGGTCACCACATTATCGGAAGGATGTGGAAACTTTGGAAAGGGTTCAGAGGAGATTTACTAGGATGTTGTCTGGTATGGAGGGAAGGTCTTATGAGGAAAGGCTGAGGGACTTGAGGCTGTTTTCGTTAGAGAGATGAAGGTTGAGAGTTGACATTATTGAGACAAATAAGATGACAGAGAATTAGATAGATTAGAAAATGAGAGCCTTTTTCCTCAGATGGCGATGGCTAGCATGAAGGGACATAGCTTTAAATCGAAGGGCTGACAGATATAGGACAGATGTCAGAGTAGTTTTTTTTACTCAGAGAATAATAAGAGCGTGGAATGCACTGCCTGCAACCGTAGTAGACTCGTCAACTTTAAGGGCATTTAAATGGTCATTGGACAGGCATATGGACGAGAATGGAATAGTGTAGGTTAGATGGGCTTCAGATTGCTTCCAGAGGTCAGCACAACATCGAGGATCAAAGGGCCTGTACTGTGCTGTAATGTTTTATGTTCTATGTTCTATGAAGTGTTGGATATTCGAAAATGCATTAAGGTAGACAAGTCATAGAGTCATAGGGATGTACAGCATGGAAACAAACCCTTCGGTCCAACCCGTCCATGCTGACCAGATATCCCAACCCAATCTAGTTGGATTATCCCAGGTTACTGAGGGAAGCAAGAGTGGAAATAGCTGTGGCCTTAACAGATATCTTTGCAGCATCCTTGAACACGGATGATGTGCCAGAGGACTGCAGATGTGCTAATGTTGTCCCTTTGTTTAAGAAGGATAGCAGGGATAATCCAGGTAATTATAGACCAGTGAGCCTGACATCACTGGTCGGGAAGCTTATGGAGAAGGTACTGAGGGATAGGATCTACTTATATTTCAAAGGAAATAGGTTTATCAGTGGTAGGAAACATAGTTTTGTGCAGGGAAAGTTATGTATTACCAACTTATAGTCATAGAGATGTACAACACAGAAACAGACCTTTTGATCCAACTCATCCATTCCGACCAGATAGCCCAACCCAATCTAGTTCCACCTGCCAGCAGCCAACACATATCCCTCCAAATCTTTCCTATCCATATACCCATTCAGATGCCATTTCAATGTTGCAATTGTATCAGCCTCCACCACTTCCTCTGGCAGCCCATTCCACACACCCACTACTCTCTGCGTGAAAACGTTGTCCATTAGATCTCTTTTATATATTTATCCTCTTACCCTAAACCTATGCCCTCTAGTTCTGGATACCCCCACCCCAGGGAAAAGGCCTTGTCTTTTTACTCTATCCATGCACCTCATGATTTTATAAACCTCTATGAGGTCACCCATCAGTCTCCGAAGCTCCAGGGAAAACAGCCCCAGCCTATTCAACCTCTCCCTATAGCTCAAATCCTCCAATCCTGGCAACAATCTTGTAAATCTTTTCTGAACTCGTTCAAGTTTCACAACATCTTTCCGATAGGAAGGAGACCAGAATTGCATGCAATATTCCAAAACTGGCCTAACCAATGTTCTATACAGCCGCAACATGACTTCCCAACTCCTGTACTCAATACTCTGACAAATAAAGGAAAGCAAACCAAACGCCTTCTTCACTATCCTATCTACCTGTGACTCCACTTTCAAGGAGCTATGAACCTGCACTCCAAGGTCTCTTTGTTCAGCAGCATTCCCTAGGACTTTACCATTAAGTGTATAAGTCCTGCTAAGATTTGCTTTCCCAAAATGCAGCACCTCACATTTATCTTAATTAAACTCCATCTGCCACTTCTCAGCCCATTGGCCCATCTGGTCAAGATCCTGTTGTAATCTGAGGTAACCCTCTTTGCTGTCCACTACACCTCCAATTTTGGTGTCATCTGCAAACTTACTAACTGTACCTCTTATGCACTCATCCAAATCATTTATGTAAATGACAAAAAGTCGAGGACCCAGCACCGATTCTTGTGGCACTCCATTGGTCACAGGCCTCCAGTCTGAGAAACAACCCTCCACCACCACCCTCTGTCTTCTACCTTTGAGCCAGTTCTGTATGCAAATGGCTAGATCTAACCTTGCTAATCAGTCTCCCATGGGGAACCTTGTTGAACGCCTTATTAAAGTCCATATAGATCACATCTACCGCTCTGCCCTCTAAAGTCCTCTTTGTTACTTCCTCAAAAAACACAATCAAGTTTGTTAGACATGATTTCTCACACTTAAAGTCATGTTGACTATCCCTAATCAGTCCTTGCCTTTCCAAATATATGTATATCCTGTCTCTCAGGATTCCCTCCAATAACTTGCCCATCACCGAGGTCAAGATCACTGATCTATAGTTCCCTGGCTTGTCCTTACCACCCTTCTTAAACAGTGGCACCACGTTAGCCAACCTCCAGTCTTCTGGCACCACACCTGTGACTATCGATGATACAAATATCTCAGCAAGAGGCCCAGTGATCACTTCTCTAGCTTCCCACAGAGTTCTCAGGTACACCTGATCAGGTCCTGGGGATTTATCCACTTTTAACTGTTTCAAGACATCCAGCACTTCCTCCTCTGTAATCTGGATATTTTGCAAGATATCACCATCTGTTTCTCTACAGTTTATATCTTCCATATCTTTTTCCACAGTAAATACTGATGCAAAGTACTTCAATGTTCCCCGTGTAACCCATCGATTAACTGTTCCACTAACAAGAGGGGAAAGTGAGGTCTGCAGATGCTGGAGGTCAGAGATGGAAATGTGTTGCTGGAAAAGCGCAGCAGGTCAGGCAGCATCTAGGGAACAGGAGAATCGACGTTTCGGGCATTAGCCCTTCTTCAGGAATGAGGAAAGTTGGTCCAGCAGGCTAAGATAAAAGATAGGGAGGAGGGACGTGGGGGAGGGG
>NC_057714.1:35212861-35232593 GCF_004010195.1 Chiloscyllium plagiosum
GCTGGCCCCTCTCCCCCGTGAGAACATTCTGCACCCTCTCTGAGACATCCTTGATCCTGGCACTAGGGAAGCAACACACCATTCTGTTTTTCCGCTGCTGGCCACAGAAATGTCTGTCTGTACCTCGGACTACAGAATCCCCTAACACAATTGATCTCTTGGAAGCCGACGTACCTCTCATTGCATTAATAGCAGAAACTTGGCTGTTTGTGCTACGTTCCCTGAGAATCCATCACCACTTACATTTTCCAAAACAGCATACCTGTTTGAAATGGGTATATCCACAAAAGACTCCTACCCTAGGTGCTTATCTCTTTTACCTTTCCTGGAGTTAACGTATCAATGTGACTGTATCTGAGACATTCCCCCCTTCCTATAACTGCCGTTCATCACATACTGTTGCTGTTGCAAATTCCTCATCGCTTCTATCTGTCTCTCCAACCGATCCACTCGATCTGATAAGATTCGCATCCAAGAGCATTTATGGCAGATATAATCCGCAGTAACCCTTAAACTCACTTTAAATTCCCACATCTGACAAGAAGTACACATTACTGTACTGAAGGCCATTTTTACTCCTTCACAATCTACAGAACCTGAAAATAACACCGTCTTAATCCTCTACAAAACACTGCCCCAGGTTAAATGAATACTTATGGTTTATATTTTAAGTTTAATAAAGAGACATATCTCCAAAAACATATAATCAAGAAAGAACCCACTCAACTCACTACTGCAGCCTTTCTATTGGACACACTTAAAACAACAATTAACTTATCTGCTTCTGTGCTGTGAATTTCACCCAAACAGGTTCCTCCAAGATCAGGTGTGAATTTTACTGTTTGTTAATTTTCCCAGACACACTCCAATGTCCAGCGATACATGAATTCAAAACAGCAAAGGCAGTAACTGTGCAGGTTCTTTCTCTCTCTCCTGCACTTACCTCACCATGTGCTTCCTTTGTCTGTTCTTCTCCCTTTTAAAACTGCTGTTGTTTTGACTTTTTTTTTCCAAAGTTCCAAAATAATGCACAGCATATAAAACAGTAATTGCTGCTCCTGGAATTCGAGGAAATCACCTCCAGCACCTAAAATACCTCAAAAAAAGGAGCAGCTGTTACAGCCAGAAATTTTAATTGCACAGAAGACAGCTAAAGAATTAATCACATTACTGCAGTCTACAGTCACATGTCGATCAGACCAGGTAAAAATGGCAGGATTCCTTCCCTAAAAAACGTTCATGAACCACAGGTGAGTTTTTATAACAATGGTTACATGGTCATCACGCAACCAACTCTTCAATTTCTGATTTTTATTGAGTACAAATTTTCATTACGAGCCACGGTGGGACGTCCCCTGATCATTAAGTTCAAGATTGCTGACCAATGACATTATCACATTGCATTCAAACCAAATACCCATATTTTTAAACTGTGTTGCTATAGATAGTTAGGGAAAAAAATTTTGCAACATCCCTCCAGCAAAGTATATGGATCATGTATTTTTTCAGTCTTGCACAAATGAATAGTCTGTGGACCTGATTGTGTGACTTGATTGTCGAGTTCTGCTGGTCCAAAGGGTACTATACATACACTGGGACCAGAAGCTCTATATTCAAGTCCCACCTCTGAATTGATAGCCAAGGAAGGTGTGTTTTTATTATGATTGAAGGAGTTGACTGTCTCACCAATATCAATGGCAGGTGTAAGAGTGGGAGAGATTAATGGTCAGTCAGTTAGTGGAAATAGAATTGAACTCTCTGCCATCACTAGCCATAACTCCACAATGCAACACACAACTAAAATACTAGAATCTGTCAAAAGGCCACAAGGCTGGAGATTTTCTTTAACAATAAAACAGAGATTAATTTTACATAAAAGGAAAAGTAACAAAGTAAAACAAACACACTATCAAGATATAGAATACAATTTGAAGGTTTCATCTATTCTCCAACACTATTTTTTTTTCAGTAATTAAAATTCAGACAAATTATCCTTCTATCTCACATCTTCAGGTTTGACTTAATTATGTCCTCCTGTTCTGTCCTGTGAACTATGAAGTCTGGTATGAATGCTTACATAAGAGTTGGGTGTCCCCTAAAACTGCTCATAAAGCTTTCAATCTCTGGCTTTCATTCCTTGATTCTTCTAAATTGAAAACAAACTAATGCCTTTCATCATTTACACTCCCTATCAAAACCCACACCATATGAACAATCTTACATTCATTGTCCAAGGGGTTTGCTGTCACCTGCTCTCTGACCATTTTCCTTAAACCCTTCATAGAAGTAACCAACACCATATTCCATGGTATGAATTCAAAACTTTAAGTGCAAATCACACACCTTTCATTTTACCTCCCCCAAAAAAAATCTTCAACAGGTTATTTTCATGTCCAATCCAAAACAATGATTTTTAATTCTATTTCTGTGTTACAGCGAAAGTTAAAGTATACGGTCATTAAACATGTCATGAGTGTCATGACAAAATCATATCGTACCTACATCCATTTGAATCATAACACTCAGTTTCATCCATATGTACTCTTGATAAAGCATCAGCTACAACATTGTATTTTCCAGACACATGAATGATTTTTAAGCTGTACAGTTGAAGGATTAAACTCCACAAAAACAACAATAATTTCTGGTCCTGAAATTTCTCCAGAAAAAGCAAAGGATTGTGGTCTATGTGGTCTATAGCAGTCTTCCACACTGCTATAGACTGCAACTGATGTACAGCCAACACAAAACTCAAAGTTTCTTTTGCTACAATTGAATTTTCTCTTGACATGCAGTTTGTTTCTTGGGAAATAATTACTTTGTTGTTTGATTCCCATTTTGTCACTCACTTTGACATTGATGACGTCAGCAGCAACTTGAATGATTACTCATAATTCAATGCTACTAAAACTGCTGTGGCTGTCAGCACAGTTTTCAAGCTGTCAAACCAGCCTCAACATTCTCATGTCATTTCAAATATCTACCTTTTCTTAACAAATTAATCAAAGTAACTCCTTCTGTGCTGAAGTTCAAAATAAACTTCTGATAAAATCTGCTCGTGCCAATATATTTCAAAATTTGCATTTTGTTCTCGGCACAGGGACATCCAAAATAGCCCCAACTTCTATTTTTAAGCAATATACAGCCTTGTCCCATGGTATGACAAATGTGGTACCTTTGTTTTGGAAAATTTGCTTTTAGTTTATAACCAAATCTTTGCAACCAATCTCCCAACTTTGTCAAGTTGCGTAAATGTTGTTCCCAGATTTGGCTGAATTCCAACAAGTTGCCAGTGTAAACCATGCAGTTAATTGTCTTTCAATGAATTTACTCATTAATCATTGCTGGTGTACTTCTCATTTCAAACAAATTTGCATTGATAAAGTCCACCCGATGTAATAAAAGTTAACATTTCTCTGGACTTGCAGCTCGCCAATATCCTTTAAGCAAGTAACTTTTGGTGACAAGTCATGCATGTCAAATTCTTCCAACGCAGTCTTCCACTCTTGGATACTGCAATCCTGTGTTGATTTTACAACAATCATTACAGAATCTTTCCAACACATTCAGTTTATGCATCATCACATGAGGTGAGCTCCAGCTTCTATGGCTTAGTAATGCAGTTACCCATTATGACATTAGTACTTTCTCTCATTTGACTTTGATTTTTTCTAGATTGAGTCCATAAGAGTGTTGTTTTATACATAATACAATCCTTGAATTAACATCATAAGTAGCCAAAGGTATTCTTCCCAACCTACTCAAACAAATTAATTCACGTAAAAGTCAAAAGGACTGTGGATGCTATAAATCAGAAACAAAAACAGAAGTTGCTAGAAAAGCTCATCAGGTGCGGCAGCATCTGTGAAGAGAAATCAAAGTTAAGGTTTTGGGTTCGGTGAGTTAATTCATGTCTTTGCATGGCACTTGTTGATAAGTTTTTTGGAAGCTAAGTTATCATCCTTTCTAATCTTTTAAGCAGCACTCCAGTATCTAATCTGATTTTGGAGAATCAACTTATGAATTCTCAACTTCTGTTTCATTCTCCAATTGTTCTCATACTTTTATTTCACATCCTTTCTCTTTCACTGCTGTGAGTAAACTTTTTTTTCCCTGATTATTTTCCTTGCTTTTTTAAAAAATATGTTGACATGACACACCTTCTTTCTCCCTCCTATCTGGAATATTCATGACACAATTCACATAACTGAGTTCCTGAATGGCTTTTTAAGATAAATTTGTTTTTTTGTAGCTCCCCAGAAGCATGTAACAATACTTAACACATTGTTTCTAGTAACAACATTTTGAACTCCTTAACAGAGCACTTAAGGAAGTGGCCCTAAAATTAATGGATACATTAGTGCTCACCATTCAAGAGTCGAAAGACTCTAGAACAGTTCCTATGAATTAGAGGATAGCTAATGTAACATCACTATATTTTTAAAAGGAGGTAGAGACATAAAAGGCAATTATAAACCAGTTATCCTGACATTAGCAATGAAGAAAATGCCAGAGTCCATTATAAAAAAGAATAATTGAAGAGCACTTGGAAAACAGTGACAGGATTGGACAGAGGCAGCATGGATTTATAAAAGCCAAGTTATGCTTGGTAAATAGACTTGGATTTTCTGAGAATGTAACTAGTAGAGCTGATAAGGGGAGCCAGTGAATGTGATTCACATGAACTTTCAGAAGGCTTTCAATTAGGTCGCAAATATGAGAATTACATAGCAAATTAAAGTGCAAAGTAGTGTACTGACATGCATAGACAACTAATTGGTAAACAGGCAACTTAGTGTAGGAATAAATGAGTTGTTTCCAAGTGGAAGGCAGTGACAAGTGGATGCCACAACTTTTCACAATATGTATGTATGATTTAATGAGGGAACTAAATGTAGTATCACCACGTTTGCAGATATCGCAAAGCTGAGTGGATGGGTGAGCTTTGAGGAGGGTGCAGCAATGTTTCAGTGAGATTTGGACAGGTTGGATGAGTGGGCAAATACATGCAAGTGTAATGTGGATAAATGTGAAGTTATCCACATTGGTAGTAAACAGTGGAACGCAAGTTATTAACTGGTGATAAATTGGAAAGGAGAGATGCAGTGACACCTGGGTATCCTTGTACACTAGTCACTGAAAGTGAACATGCCAATGTAGCAGACTGTGAAGAAGGCAAATTGTATGTTGGTCTTCGTAACAAGATGATTTAATTATAGGAACAGGGGTGCTTGCTGCAATTGTATAATGTCTTTTAGTTAGACTACACCCGGATTACTGCATGAAGTTTTGATCCCGTATTTCAGGAAGAATGTTCTGGCTATGGACGGAGTGCAGTGAAAATTTATCAGACTAAATCCTGGGATGGCAGGCCTGATGTATGAAGAGAGACTGAATTGGTGAGGATTCTCTTCACAGGACTTGAGGAAAATGTGAAGTGATTTCAAAGGAACTGATAAAATTCCAACAGGACCAGAGAGGGTAGATGGAGAAAGGATGTTCCTGATGTCCGGGAATCTAGAACACAGAATCTAGATCACAGTCTAAGCATACAGGGTAGGACCTTCAGGATTGAGATAAGGAGAAATTTCTTTATCCAGAGAGTGGTGAGCCTTTGGAATTCTCTACCACAGAAAGTAGTTGAGGCCAAAACAATGAATGTTTTTAAGAAGGTATTGAATATAATTCTTTGGGCTAAACTGATCAAAGCACTTGGAGAGAAAAAGGTAATAGTATGGAATTGGATGATCATCCATGATCATATTGAATGGCAGAGCAGGCGTGAAGGGCTGAATAGCTTATTTCTGTGCTGATTTTTTTCTATGTTCCTGCATACATATTGTATATTTCAAAAGATCCTTAAGTGCATAGCAAAACACAATATCATCTATCGTCCAAAAGTATCATTTACAGTATGCAAATCTTTAGGTTTGACTTAACTGCTTCTCCCCACAGTTCTGTTCCATGAATGGTGAAGTCTTTTTACATGATTACTCATAGAAATGAAAGCTTAGACTTTCCCAGTATTTTTAATAATATACAGATTTCTAATCAAACCACTCCTGATAGATTCATTGTATCATGCAGCATAGAAATAGACCGGTCAGTCCAACCATTCCATGCTGAACATAATCCCAAATTAAATGAGTCCCACCTGCCTGTTCCTGGCCTATATCGCTCCAAACCTTTCCTATTCATGTACTCATCCAAATGTTTTTTAAACATTATAATTGCACCAACATCCACCACTTTCTCAGAATGTTCATTCCACATGCGAACCATCCACTGTAAAAAATTTGCTCCTCATGTCTTTTTTAAATTTCTCTCCTCTCAACTTAAAAATGTGCCCGCTAGTCTTGAAATCCCCCATCCTGAGGGAAAACATACCTACCGTTAACTCTTTCTATATCCCTCATTATTTTATAAACTTCTATCAGGTTGCCTCTCAGCCTCCTACGTTCCAGTGAAAGAAGTCCCAGCCTTTCTTTATAATTCAAACCTTCCATACCTGGCAACATTCTGGTAAATCTCTTCTGAACCCTCTCATAAATTAATAATATCCTTCCTATAACAGGGTGACTAGAACTGGACAAAGTACTTCAGAAGAGGCCTCACCAATGTCCTGTACAACCCCAAATGATTTCCCAACTCCTATACTCAAAGGACTGATAAATGAAGGCAAGCATATGTGACACAAGCTTCAAAGAGTTATGCACCAGCAGCCCTATTCCTCTATTCTACAACGCTACCCAAGGTCCTACCATTAATTGTATAAGCCTACCTTGTTTGTTGTACCAAAATACAATACCTCATTTTTATCCAGATTGAACTCCACCTGTCATTTTTCAGCCCATTGACCCATTTAATTAAGATCCCTTCGTACTCCTCGAAAACCTTCTTCACTGTCTACTCTGTCACCAATTTTTGTGTCATCTGCAAACCTTCTAACCATGCCTCTGTATTCTCATCCAAATCATTTATATAAATGACAAACAAATGAGACGACAGAACTGATCCCTGTGGAACACCGCTGGTGACAGGCTGCAGTCCAAAAAGCAACCCTCCACAACTATTCTCAGTCTCCTGCCATTAAGCCAATAATGTATCCAATTGGCAAGCTCACTCTGAATCCCATGTAACCTAACTTTACTAATTAGTCTAATGTGCGGAAACTTCAAACTAAACATTTACCACAAGGTAATTATTTTCTTTCTGAATTATTCTATATTCCTTTCTCAAGAAGAAACCCAGTCAGGTTTCCTTCAAATCTGCCCTAAAGTATTTTAATCTCTTGGTTTTATTAAACTAAAACTAAGCTTTACACTAAATAAAAACAAGTTAATGCCTTTCAATGTTTCCATTTAGTGTCAATCTTCAATTATCACTCTAGAGTGTTTGTAATTAGCTGCTCTCTGACCTGATGTTTTCCTTAAAAACTTTCACAAAATTAGCAAACACACACATGCCATTTGTTTGCATTTCTAACTCTAAAATGATAATGTACGTACAAATCATAGACCTTACACCAGATAAGGCTGGCAAGAGATACTTTGTTCTGTGGTCCAGTGCCACCTTGGAACTGCACTGAATATGATCAAACATATCCATGATTTAGGCATGACTTAAATATTTAGAGCTACATATCATGGAACTGGTTTGAAGTTGAGATATCAATATTACTATGATTGATGGTCATCAACATTTTGATCAGTGAAAAACTCAAATTAAATTTTGTTGCCATTTGTGTTGCATTACAGGATGTTACTTACAGTAAGTAATATTAATGACATCTGCTTATACATTGTTTTCAATGAGGATTTAATTTTGTCCCATTATTAACTCACCAAAAACAATGCTCATGATAAAAAAAAAACTGACTTCTGACTCAGGCAAATTACACCCAACATAGACGGAAAAGAAACTGAAACTACTTATTGAAGCTTAAACTCATTCAATGTTAGCTTTGTGCTCTGTTATGGAAGTGCCAAAAGCCATGTGGGAAAGGATCAATTTTAAAATTAAATAATCTGTGGTTGAAATGTTTATAATAAATAGGCTATGATAGATTGGGGAACGTTACTTAAAGGGATGACAGTGGAAAGGCAGTGGCAAATATTCAGAAAGTACATGGATGAACTGCATCAATTGTTTGTTCCTGTCTGGCACAAAAGTGAAACGAGAAAGGTGGCCAAACTATGGCTTGCAAGGGAAATTAGATCCAAGGAAGAGGCATACAAATTGGCAAAAAAAAAACAACAGACCTGAGGAATGGGAACAGTTGAGAATTCAGCAAAGGAATTGATTAAGAAAGGAAAACTAGAGTACAAGAGTCAGCTTGTGGAGAACATAAAAGTTGACTTTTCTATCGGTAGGTGAAGAGAAAATGATTGGTGAGGATAATGTTTTGGTCCCTCCAAGTCAGAAACAGGAGAATTTACAATGGGGATTTAAAAAAAAACATCTGACCAACTAAATGCATATTTGTTTCTGTGTGCACAAAGGACGCAAATATCATACTAGCAGTGTTAGGAAACATGGGGCTTAGAAAGAGGGAGGAACTGAAGAAAGTCAGTGTTAGTAGGGAAATGGTATTGGGAAAATTGGGAATGAAAGCTAATAAATCCCAAGGCCAGATAACCAACATTCCAGAGTATTTAAGGAAATGCACCTAGAAAGAGCGAACACATTGGTGGTCACCGTCTAAGATTCTGTGGGGTCTGGAATAGTTCCTATACATTAGAGGGTAGCTAACATAACTTCACTATTTAAAACTGAAGGTAGAGAGAAAATAGGGAATTATAGACCAGTCAGCCTGATGTTGGTAGAGATGAAAATGCTAGTGTCTATTATAAATGATTGAATAGCAGATCACTTGGGAAACCGGCTGGATCAGACAGAGTCAGCATAAATTTACAAAAGGGGACTCATGCTTGACAAATCTACTGGAATTCTTTAAGGATGTAGCTAATAGAGTTTATGAGGGGAGCTCCTGACATAGTTTATTTGGACTTCCAAAAGATTTTCAGCAAGTTCCCAGATAAGACAAATAAATGTAAAATTGAAGTATATGGATTGGGAGTAGAGAATTAAAATGGATCAGTTGGCAGACAGGAATCAAAGAGTAAGAATATTTGGGTCTTTTTTTGAATGTCAGGCAATGACTACCGGGTACCGCAGGGATCACTGCTCGGATGCCAGCTATTCATAATATATGTTAATGACTTAGATGAGGAAATTAAATATAATATCAGCAACTTTGTGGTTGACACAAAGCTGGATTGGAAGAAGTGGTGTGGAGTGAGCAGTGGGGAGGATGCAGAGATTTAGGCATGGTGGCTCAGTGGTTAGCACTGCTGCCTCACAGCGCCAGGGACCTGGGTTCAATTCCCGCCTAAGGCAACAGTCTGTGTGGAGTTTGCACATTCTCCCTGTATCTGCGTGGGTTTCCTCTGGGTGCTCTGGTTTCCTCCCACAGTCCAAAGATGTGCAGGTTAGGTGAATTGGCCATGCTAAATTGCCCGTAGTGTTAGGTGGATTAGTCAGGGGCAAGTATAGGGGGTGGGTTTCTCTTCAGAGAGTCAGTGTGGACTTGTTGGGCTGAAGGACCTGTTTCCATACTGTAGGTAATCTAATCTAATCTAATGTTTCAGTGTGATTTGGAAACATTGAGTGAGTGGGCAAATGCAAATGAAGTATACTGTTAATAAATGTAAGACTATTCACTTTGGTAGCAGAAACAGAAAGGGCAATTATTATTTGAATGGCTATAAAATGAGAGAGGGGAATGTGCAATGAGACCTGGGGGTCCTCCCACTCTAGTTGCTGAAGGTAAGTGTGCAGGTGCAACAGTTGGTGACAAAGTTAAATGGTACAATGTTTGAGTACAGGAACAAGGATGTCTTGCTGCAGTTATACAGGGTCCTGGTGAGATCACACTTGGAATATTGTTTGCAGTTTTGCTCTCTTATCTGAGGAAGGATGCTCTTGTTATAGAGGGAGAGCAACACAAGGTTGCCTGACTGATTCCTAGGATGGCAGCTCTGATGTAAGAGGAGAGGATGAATCAGTTAGGATTATGTTTGCCGGAGTTCAGAAAAATGAGGGGGAATTTCATAGAAGGCCTATAAAATGCTATCAGGACTAGACAAGGTCAGAAGGATGTTCCCAATGGCGGGGAGTCCAGAACCAGGGATCAAAGTTGAAGGATGTAGAGTAAGCCATTTAGGACTGAGATGAAGAAAGATTTCTTCGCCTAGAGAGTGTGGAATTTGTTAGCACTGAAAGTAGTCAAGGCCAAAACATTGTATGATTTCAAAAAGCAGTTGGATGTAACACTTTGGGTTAAAGCGACCAAAGGATTGGGAGTAAAAGCAGGAATAGGCTATTGAGTTCGGTGATCAGCCATGATAATTATGAATGACAGACTAGGCTGGAAGGGTAGAATGGCCTATTCCTGCTCCTATTTTTTATATTTTTACAACTGATCCTAACAAGGCCAAAGTCTACCAATGAGGAATCAGTCTGGTAAATCTTTGCTGTACTCTCTCTTTAACAATCATACGCTTCCTCAGATAAGGAGGCCCAAATTGCACTGAGAATGCTAACTCTCCCGACATCAAAAAGGGCTCCCTCACTCAGCCCATTCATTATTAAAACTATTTTTATATACAGTTAACAGGTACCAATACTTGACTATATTTAAAAGGAGCATGCTTTAATTTAACTTTGCTAATTCCTTAGATTTCCTGCGTGGGTGCAATATTAATAGTGCATTGTGCCATGAGCAGCTCCATTTTAGTAGATAGCAGTGTTACTAGTGTAAGGGCAAAAAAAATCAAAGGTGAGCTATTTCAAAAGACTTGCCCTTAAATTGAAAAGCCTCCACAAAGGCCAGTATCCTGTCACTATGTTTATTTACATGTGAAGACGTCCTTGACCCTGTTCAGTTCCATCAGAGCCAGTTCTCTGAGTGAGCAGAACCTCTGACACTCCTGTTAATATTTGTCAGCCAGTGTTCCCTGATTGTACCAGGTTAATAGCCCCAATCAGGGAACTCATATTCTATGCAGTCCACTTTGTTGACCGTGTTACAATTACTATTAAACCTCTTATCCCAGCTGAAAGTCAGCATCATGCAATGCCCTAATCATGCAGCAATTTCAGATTTAGATCATCTTCCAGTGCAGCTGGCAAAGAGCTGCAATGAGATTGCTTCATCATGTGATAACTGTAGGATACACAATGATAAGTGGTCAGGTCAGAAAGTGTCAGTGAAACTACTTACAACAAAATTATGGATGTCAATGGGGATGGTTTAATCTACACCAGGAGGAGAATTTAGGTCAGGTGGGGGCTTGAAGTATTAAGAGTTAGAATACAGATGTACATCTGCCTCTAGTCCACCCATTTTCAACTTTAACTGTAAAAGGTCCTAAGAGCCAAACCATTTGTGGGGGGGAGGGTTGGTACTTTAAATATGATAATGATACTGCAAACAAGTTTGTTATTCCATTTTTCAACTTTAACAGTTGTGAAGTGAGTGTCCTGGGCTTCTGAGATCCTGCAGATGCATCCTGATGTGCGCTGCTATTCAAGGATCAGTGCCTTTACACCCACTTCTCTATCACTAAATTCAAATCAATCCTTCTGACATTTTTCAAAAGATCTCCAAATATGTCAAGTAAAGACATGGCTCACTTGGCTTTCACAAATCATTGTCAAGTCAGCACTAGAAGGTTAGAAGCAAGGTAAAAAGCTGAAGAGTCAAAGTAATCTCCAATGGATCTGTTTATGGTTATTCTGCCTGCCTACCATTACATCAGTAACTCTACAACCTTTACCTTGCATCATCCTTATAGGCAGAAGGAGAAGTAAAAGATGTACATTGGAGACCTGAGATCTGAGTGGGAAATAGGTGTCTGGCTGAATTTGATTAAATGAGTGGAGAAAAATACCAGGAGACATTGTTGGAGAGCGTATTCATCAGGAAGCCTTCCAGCCTCAGTCACCCACATTCTCCAAATGGATCCATCCAAAGTAGCTTTATAGAGGAAAATCCACAGATTGAATGCATTACATCCTGCTGAAAGAGCTACTCAGAATCAACCATACCATCATCGTTAACACATACAAGAAAGGAAACTAGCACATTTAATCAGCTGACTATTTTGTAACTATTAACACGCTCATAATGATGCTTCTTGCTGCAGAACACTACAGATATACTGACAACTGAAAGTTCTGATTTTTCTGATGTTTTCTTTTTTGTTATTCTTTATGCTATTTTTTCAAAAGTAACGCAAAATTGGAATTGGCTTCAGCGTGAGCTATAAATGCAGGACAACCCATTTGATAATATATTTCTGTGGTTGTAATATTGGTACAATCTTTTTGTTTTAAAATGGGAAAATTATTTATTTCGATTGGAAACGAAACTCATTGCCATGTAACAAGTGGCTACCGTGTTACAGATTAGCTAATTTCAAGATCATCAGAAAATAAAGACCAGCATTTCAGCAATGGTTTGGAGTGCCAATCCACCTGGCAATGGCCCTGAGAGTGCCAAACCTCCATAAATCTTGTTGCCAGACCAAGTCTCTTGGGTTCTGGCACAATGCTCATTTAGCACAAAATACACTAAGCACTGTAGCTGTAATAAGATTGGGCACTTAATGCTGCTAAGTAAGCAGTTAACAGTCTTTACAGCAATCCCATCATTTGCATCATTGCACTTTATTCAAGGAACATTGTTGTCTCACTGGGAGAATTTAGGGGGCAGGCTTGGATCCTGTAAAAGGCTCCAAAAATCACTCAAAGTCTGCTCTGTTGCCTGCCAGGTAACTTTGTGATTCCTGTACTGACCTATTTACTGATTTTGTTTACCTGTTCAGTCATTATTTTTTTGAAAATTCCACATGGAAATGATTGTAGCATTTTGGCACATTGCTGCAGTATGTTTGCAAGTTGAACATTATTCCCTTCGAATTTGAAAGCTTTTTTTTAGAAACGTAGAATGTGGCAGTGTTCTTGTAACATTGGTAATGCTTGAAATATTACACCAAAACAATTTTTTTTAATGTTACAAGAAGTAAAAGTGTTTGGAAAAATATAATTCAGAGCAGAAAAATTTTGCTTCAGTCAGATACTTTTTCTGGTTAATTTCAATATTTGACCGCTCTCTGCTTATACGACAATATTGCATCCCTAAAAAATATACTTTTTTTTTCTTTCTTTTAAACATTTGACTCAAAGGATCCCTTTGGGAAATAAACCAGGCCCGTGCCGCAGCTTGGTCTCAGTTTGACATTGAAAATCTCTGGCTCACCAACATCTCGCAGTAATGAATGGACAGAAGGCAGAGTTACACAAGGAAGGAAACACAGCTACAATAAACATTGCACGAATGCTGATTGTGCGACCAATGTTGTTTACAAGGCCAACAAATGCAGCAGTTTGTTAAACCTTTTCCTAAAGATTATTTAAAAACTGGCTAAGCACTAATAACCTTTTAAAAACTGTATCATTCCAGTTATTGGCTGGAAATAACTACATAAAATTTAAAATATAATTGATGAGTTCAGACAGTTTATTTAATAGTTGGAGTCCCACGCTGCTATTTGGAGTAGGTGAGATGCAATGATGGAGGGCAAAAAGCAGCTTGGTTAAAAATATCATATTTTGAAGATCATGGAATGTTTCCCTGCACAAACAAAGACTAAGGGAGGGAGGAAATATGGCATGCCAAATAATATGTGGCATTGAATGTAAATATTTCTGTTATAGGCCAGCACTGATCCATTTGAAACAACCCTGTTGAAATTTTTTTGACATTTAATTTGTCTTTAAAATGGTTTATTACAAGCATAGGAAATACAAGAATTGGACTGCGAAAGGAAGAATGCATTCACAATTTTGATCATGGTGCGGAACTGATAGAGGCTGCTAGGAATTTTACACCTAAGAAGCCTTGGAATTCCCTCCCTATACTTTTTCACCTCTCATACCTCTCTTTTCTCTTTTGAGGCTTTTTTGTAAACACATCTCCTTGACAAAGCTTTGGTCATCTGTCCTAATATCCTTTTATGTGACTCAGTATTACTTTGTGCTGTAATGCTCCTGTGAAACAACTTAGGGCATTTTGTGAGGTTAAAGATGCTATATAAATGCAAGCTGTTACTGAAAATATGGGCAACAATGAAGAACTCAGGAAGACACACCCAGGAGCAGCACAGGGCACACAAAATGCTGATCATTATCTATTTTATGAGTGAGCTGCGTCAAAGCGTTCCATAATGTGGCAATCATGTGATATTGGTACAGAGCTTATAGCTCATACTGTCTCCTTTTGTTGCTCTTTCAACTGTTCATTCATCTTTATGAGCTTAGAAGGTTAGTGGAGGTATCCCTAAAAGACTTCATTCTCCAAGATAGTATCCTCAAGTTTCAAATGACCATAAGCTAGTTGTTCAGCCATGTTGCCTTGGATCATAGAGTGTATCCAAGTTGTTCTTTTGGATTTGATTAAATGTAATTAAGACAAGACTCGTTAACAGCAACTTGCTTAAATATGGTGATTACGAAGAAATATTAGAAATAATAATAATTTTTTAAATAGAAAAGAAAGGAGAAAAAGCAATAGTCTCACGCCTTTCTGTCCATCAGGTCACTTGGATGGCTGGCTGGTCTGGAGGCTGAGGTTCGTTCCTGGGATCGGTTACACCTTGGAATGAAATTCTCTCTCTCTCTCATACAGTGTGCCAAACAGCCCGTGTAAAAAAAACAAGCTGCTAGTGCTGTCTGCGGCCCATAAAGGAATGTTCACAGGACTCATTCAAGGTCATGCAGCCGATCCTATACAATCCACCCCTCATGATATTTGACAATGCATGTTACAATCACAAATGCAGCCACAAATCCATGATAGCCACATGCAAACCTACAATAAGAGTATGTAACCTACACCAGAAAATTAAAACTACAATGAGAATAACTGTCATCAATATGGATAATATAATAATAGGGTGTATCATAAAATCAGTGATTGCAGTGTCTTTTTCATGAGATTAAGTAGAGCAGCTGCTAGATGATGAATCATCTACATCAGCATCCACCCGTAATAAATCCGCTTGCTTTTGTGAAGAAATCATGTCTTATCAGTTTGCAATCTTTGACAACTCACTGTCTTTATGTTTATTTCTCTCTGTCTATACATTCTGGTACCTCCTGCCCCATTATCAATACCCATTAGGTATCTCCTGGTCCATGAGCAAGTACTTCACCAGGCTGAAGCGGGTGTTGTGGGTGGTGTATCTAAACTTTACCCCTGTACAAAGGTTGTCAGAAGTTGTAGGTTTACTAGGAGAATGTAACTGGCCACCTCCTTTAAAAATCTCACTCATGGGTGTCCCTCTTTCAGGGGCCGGTTATTCAAATTATATAATGCATGTGGCAGCAATTTGAGCCACCCCAGTAACGAATGATTAAGGGTCAATAATTTAGTGTGTTGTTTGATTACCCATTCATTCATTTTACAAAGCCAGCTGCTTGAGAGTAATAAGGAATGTGGAGCATCCAATGTATCCCGTTGTCTGCAGCCCTTTGCTGCACTTGTTGACCTGTAAAGTGTGAGCCATTATCTGATTGTATTTCTGATGGTTCACTGTAGTAGAACATCATCTCTTCTAGGCTCTTAACAGTGTTACTCTGATTTGCTTTGGTTGTCAAGTAAGCTAACATTTGCCCAGAGTAAGTGTCCACCATGGTTAACAGGTATTGATATCATTATAACGGTAATGGGCCAGCATAGTCAATCTGCCAAAATTGAGCAGGCTGAACTCCTCGCTTGATTTGGGCTATTGGCTTTCTCGGCAGTGATATGTGTTTTCCCTTTGATATATCTTCCATCTGCCAATGACTTCTTTCACCAGGTCAGCGGGTAAGTGCAACCTCTTGCCCATTGCACAGTGCCTTCATCTATTAAATGTCCTGATTTTTCATCAGCCCATTTTCCAGTGTGATGCTCCTCAGATGCATCTTCAACTGCTCTGGCATTTACTATTCTGTCTATGGTATTTTTATGATCAGCAGATTCTGAGCCATCCTTAATATGGACCTCAAAATGGTACACAGTAATTTTCATGTCCTGTGCCTTCATCCATATTTGTTTCCATAGTTCTGTTCCACTTTCCAGCAATCTTCCAGTCATGTGGCTGCCAGGTTGGCATCCATACAGCCATTCCATTGGCCACTGCTCACGAGTCAGTATAAATGTGCAGATATTGACTCTCCTCCTCCAACACTGCTGCTAACACAGCATACTCACTCGATCCCCCATCTCTTTCACTATGGATAATCATCTGTGAAGGAATTAAACACAGCTGCTCACCAACACCTTCTGCCATTCTTACAGATGGTTAATCCATCAGTGAACCAGGCACAGTGATGAATATCTTCAGGCAGTTGTTCGAACA
This sequence comes from Chiloscyllium plagiosum, assembly GCF_004010195.1. Classification (NCBI taxonomy): domain Eukaryota; kingdom Metazoa; phylum Chordata; class Chondrichthyes; order Orectolobiformes; family Hemiscylliidae; genus Chiloscyllium; species Chiloscyllium plagiosum. The sequence continues at coordinate 35,229,331 of NC_057714.1, forward strand.
GAATACCCCATTGAATGGGAGATGCAGGCATGGCCCAGTCGGAATTCGGAGTTTGTTCACCTGATGGGTATTCAGCTATTTGTTCATGGAGTTTTGGCAACCCCTTCCTTTCCCTTCTTGGCTCAATCAACCATACACCATTTCCATTTTACAATGGAGTTTTGTTGGGTTCTACTGGCCTTGTGGGTGGCAATGTCAGTTAACACCTACGTCAGAATTGAGGAGCACCTGCCTGCCCTTCAGTTTCTACTAGGGCCCAATAACAGGCCAGAAATTGCCTTTCAACTGGTGTGTAATGCGTAGCTGCCTCAGTCAGTTTTCTGGACCAGAAGCTCAAAGGTACTGCTTTCGCCTTCTGTCTCTGCCATAAGCTCCACGTGGCTACGTCTTGAACTACTGAAACTTGTAATTCAAAAGGTAAGCCGAGGAACCAGGGGGATTGCTAGTGCTATGGCCACTTTAGCAGCCGGAAATGCTTTCAGCTGTTCATCGCCTCATTCAGTCGGAGCTTTCCTCCAAGGGATGGCACATAAAAGTCTCAGTAATGTAGTCAAGTGAGGTATATATCTGTACCAATATCTGGGCAGTCCTATAAATGTCAATGCCTCAGTCTTGCTATTTGGAACAGCCATTTTGTGTATTTTATTCATTACTTTTGCAGGGATGATTCTACCCCCTTTTGTCCACTGAATGCCTAAAAACTGCAATGTGTGTGCTGGTCCCTGTATCTTTCTCAGATTCACTTCCCAGCCTCTGTCTCACAAATATTGCACCAGTGTGGCTAGAGTTTCCACTATCGTGGTTTCCATCGGTCCACGGATCAAGATGTCAGCAATATCATGTGCCACATGAATGTCCGTTGGCAGCTGACACATATCTAAGTCCGTTGCTTGTTACCTATGGCCAGTTGCCCATGCAAACTCTTCCAATAACAAACATATCTGTCCCACTGCCGTGCCTGGTCTATCCCTAACAGGGCTAACAGGGCACCTCTCATCCGGCCCAGACCACTTCATATTGGCTGGTTCCTCACTCTGGCTATGAATGTTTCCTGATCTGGACCCTGAAACGTTTGAGAATGCATACCTGCTTGTGTAGACAACGCCCTCAAATGTTTTATAGGCATGGTATGCCTTCCTGTTTTCCAACTCACCTTCCTAATCTACCGGGGAAGGGTACTTGTTTCCTACTGCCAGTGTCAGTGCATTCCACAACAATCCAGTTTGCCCTATGTTTCTAAAACTGCTATTCACATGTGGATCAGTACTTAATGCTCCCAGGTTCTTTTGCTCTGTGGCACTCAACATGACATGGGTGGTGCTGTGGTCCTTTGGTTGTGTCAGACAAAAGGCCAAGGGTTCACCCGTGCTCTGCCTGAAGCGCAACCCTAAATCCTGTAATTCAGACATAATCTCTCACTATTCTTGAATTTTGGGGGTTCTGTCCTCCTACTTGTTTTGCCTGATTCATTATTAGGGGTCGTGCTATTAATCCTTTTCCTGAAGATGGCTTCGGAGGTGAAGCATCCCCTTCCCCGTCCATTCATTTATACTCTGAATCAGATGAATGCCAAATGTCTCCATCCTGATAGTCGGGGTCCAACTATGAGGTTGATAACATTTCTTAGGATCACTACAGTGTGGAAACAGGCCCATCAGCCCAATAAGTCCACACTGACCCTCCAAAGAAGTCTCCCCACCCAAACCAATTACTCTATATTTATCCCTGACTAATGCACCTAACCTACACATACCTGAACACTATGGCAATTTAGCATGGCCAATTCACCTAACCAATACATCTTTGGATTGTGGGAGGAAACCGGAGCACCCAGAGGAAACCCACGCAGACACGGGGACAATGTGCAAATTCCACACAGACAGTCTCCTGAGGAACCTGGGTCCCTGGCGTTGTGAAGCTGCAGTGCTAACCACTGCGTCACTATGTCGCCCTCATAACTTGTGCACTTTGGGTCAACTTTCCAATTGCATCATTTTGCTCTCTTTTTCAGTTGTACCATCGCCAGATGACATGTTATCTGGCACTGTTTCTCATCCGCCTTCTTGGATCTCTCCTGCACTGTCTTAACTGCTTCTCTTAGGATGATGTTACACTGTTCTACTGTCATCAATGTGGCCTCAAGCTGTGTGTTTTTGGCCAGACATTCTTTTAACTCTCTACATGCCAAATACAAAGCTGTTAGCAATATCCATCCCATTTAGGGTACACTGTCCTCACTTCTCTTCTCACAAACACTGTGTACAACAGCCTGTATGATTCATCCTCCTTTCCCTCTTTTTCCAGTTATAATCTCTCTCATACAGTGTACCAAAAAACCCTTACAGAGAAACAAGCTGCTAATGCTGTCCTCGGCCTGTAAAGGAAAACTCATTCAAGGTCATGCAGCTGTTGAATATCATCAACAATGCTCGCCCTTCAGCCTATCATATACACAACTCCACTTAAATATTATTTAAGCACAATAGAGCGGTAAGAGTTTAGTCCTGCTAATTTGGAATAAAGGGACATACTCTGTTCTTTTATATTCAACACTGTACATCTTTCTTAGCTAGATTGCTGCAGCTTCTGTCAGTTCTCTGACACCTGATTCCAGAGATTGGGACCAGGGTGAGGTTGTGGCTTGCTAGTGTACATGTAATTGTTAGTTCACCAGTGTCTATGATGTAGAACCTCTGTGTTGTCTAAGCAAATTGATTGCACTTGTCTTCCAGTGCCATTGACCCTGCACATGGAATTGGTGAACTGCTGTACACTGAAAGTCTGACAATCATATGTTACATCATGGTTTCTCATGTCTGAGATTGCATGTTCATTAAATTTTCCAGAAGCAGTATATTTTAGCCAATAACAAATAGTCAGGTTTTCTGAGGACCAATTATTTGAATTTTTTTGAACACTTCAGATAGTTTGATGGAATTGATATTTTTGATGAAGTTGACAGTCTGAAATATGTGTCTACTATTTATTGTCTGATCATGTACATTATCAGAATTCTGGTTTGACAATCACATGAATATTCCTCTAACAAACACAAGATGGTCTATACTGTAGCTTGAGTGTAATTCGATGAAGTTATTTGGATTGGTGCATACCTCTTTAGAACATAGAACATAGAAGAATACAGCGCAGTACAGGCCCTTCGGCCCTCGATGTTGCGCCGATCCAAGCCCACCTAACCTACACTAGCCCACTATCCTCCATATGCCTATCCAATGCCCGCATAAATGCCCATAATGAGGGAG
>NC_057714.1:35232681-35267815 GCF_004010195.1 Chiloscyllium plagiosum
ACCAGGCAACATCCTGGTAAATCTCCTCTGCACCCGTTCCAGTGCCTCCACATCCTTCCTATAGTATGGCGACCAATACTCCAGATGCGGCCGCACCAGAGTCTTATACAACTGCAACATGACCTCAGTACTCCGGAACTCAATTCCTCTACCAATAAAAGCCAGAATGTTGTAGTTGCATCAAGCTATGTTTTAGTATACTGCTTCTGCTCATGCCCTTTTCTGCCACATTCCTTCCAAAAATAATGAAAGACATTTCCTAATCAATCTGTTTAGTGAAGTTATTACACACCCTTGGAGCAGATGGGAACTGAACACATCCCTCCTGGTTCAAAGGTAGGGATACTAAGCTGAGCATTCCCTTTGTACATGCAGAAGGCCACATGTAACCACCACATGTTTTGTTATGCTTTGATTTTCTAGTGATTGTGTCATCCATTAAGTTTGTATTATATGATCTATAAGCTCATTCAACTGTAAGGATGATTTCATATTAATGTCCGTCCTTCATTAGTTGTTCAAAACTGTAAATCTTCAGTTTGTCTGGCAAATTGTATTGCAAAGTTTCCATGTCGATGGGTATGGTCACCAACTCAACAGTTCCATTTGTTAGCCCCCTATCTGCAGAAGCATGTGCTCAGATCTCACTGCTGCCACCTTGTCAGGTTAGCGATGTTATTCTAGGAATCAATCACTCAGATACTTTCCCTCTTGTCTGGTCTTTCTTCATCTGCCACTGACCCAATCTAGAAAATGTGTCTTTTAGAACTTCACCAGTGGTGGTGTCACTGTGCCACTTTTGATGATGGATATTGAAGTTCCCTGCCCACAGTACATTCTCTTGCCACCAGCGAGGCCTAGTGGTATGATTGCTGGACTGTTAATCCAGAGACCCAGGTAATGTCCTGGGGGCACAGGTTCAAATCCCACTCCAGCAGATGGTGAGCTTTGAATTCAATCAAAATCTGAGGTCAATGTTGAAAACTCCCAGGCAACTCCTTGCCAACTACATACCACCACTTCTGAAGGGCCCATCCTGCCTGGAACAGAACATACCCAGGAAAAGGTCATTTCCTGCATGATATGATTCTGTGAGAATGATTTTGTCAGATGTTGCTTAATTAGTCTATGATATCTTTTTCTGAACTTTGGCACAAGCCCTCATATAATTAAGGAAGGCTTTACAGGGTCAGCAGGGCCAGATTTGCTATTGTCGCCCTAAGTCAACGTCATGTGCACCACTTGGTTTTCTTTCTTCATAGTGGTTATACACATTTAGATGGCTTGCTGGAACATCGTATGTCAGAGTCAACAACATCTATTCACATTACAATTCCTCCTCATCCATCCAAATGTTTAATCCAAACTTCTCCAATTAGTCTTCTACCTGCAGGTCCCAGGAGAGGAAGGGGAATGATGGGGAATGTAACCAATGCCAAATTTTGGTTCCCAGTTAATAGGGATTGGAGCGCCTCAGTTTGGCATCATAAGTGGAGTTCTCGTACTGTCCAGACTGAATTCTGAATCGAAATTGAAAGATGGGCTTTTAATAAAATGCAGAACTCTCGGGCTGACTGTTTGGACTTGTTTCTAAAGCTGATCTTTCAGGTCAGTTCTGCCAATAGTATCGATGCTGCTTCCAACCTTTGGACAGTTTGTGCTTCTGAGTTTTTCTAACAGCCAGCCAGAAAATCACTCATCTGCCGGAAATCACGAACAGCCATTCCCAATGGCTGGCTTGCAACAACTTCTGTGAGAATGCCCTTGCTTGGAAATTAGATGATAAAAATGGGAAGATTAATCCTTGGAAGCTTTTCAGAACAAATTGGATGCTGGATGTGTGTGAAGAGGATAGTGGGTAGGAGGTTCCTTAAAGATTTAGTACCACAAAATTAAATACTGTTATATTTCTCAAAATTACCTTTTTGAATTAAATGTCATATAAATAGTAATCTGAGGGTGTGCTATGTGTACCCAGTGGCTTGAGAATCTTAGGTGTCTTCATAGTAAATTTAAGAGACAAAAGCCAGGACTGATGTAAACCAGGCTGTTGACTCATAAGCGTCCATAATAACACACTTGTAAAGTCTGGGATTGGATGAAATCCCTGTTTGTCACTAAGAGCTTGTTCACAGAAAGTTTTTACAAATTTCTACTCTATCCTGCATCATCATCCTGTTTAAAATCAAGCAAAAAGTGATCACTTCTACTTTGGGACAAAATTACTTAACACTGGAGCCAGGATTCTCCTGATTATCCATTATAACACTGACAAAAATGAAATTATATAAATTGTGTTTATCGCAAAGGAACTTTACCATATAGGATTCCTATCCTATGGCTTAAAAGAAATGATTTTTGTCAGTATATAATTGACACTTTTATGCTGTTTGTGTTGCATTTATGTTGCATATTCAAACGATCAGATGTTTCTTAAAAAGTACTATTTGCACATGTACAAATGCAACATAATTTAGAAACTGTGGTTTGGAATGTAAATGCACAGTGTACAACATGTATGATGACTTCTACAGGAAGAGGAGACAATTTAATTTTTGGGTTAAGTGGAGGATAAAGGGTTCATATAAATCAGTCAGTGCTACAATTGATGATGGAATCCTAACATGAGTACAGCATTCACTCAGTCTAAGATGGAAATTGTTAGAGAAGTAGCACTCTGCATTAGACTGTAGAAAAGTGTGTAGAATAAACTGTTGCCATTATGCTGTCATGGCTACATCCAGAGGGATAGCGCAACGTGCTAGGAGAAGCAACATGTGCATATTAATTCCCCACTGTGTAGCACAGCCTGATCTCCACCCTGCCTTACTCTAACGCGCATTAATTATCATCATAGAATCCCTACAGTGTAAAAACAGGCCATTTGACCCAACAAGTCTACACCAACCTTCTGAAGAGTATCCCACTCACACCCCATTCCCCTACCCTATAACTCTACATTTTCCCCTGACTAGTCCTGAAGAAGGGCTCATGCCCGAAACGTCGATTCTACTGCTCTTTGGATGCTGCCTGACCTGCAGTGCTTTTCTAGCAACACATTTTCAGCTCTGATCTCCAGCACCTGCAGTCCTCACTTTCTTCCCTGACTAATACACCAAGCCTACACATCCCTGAACACTTTGGACAATTTAGCATGGCTAATTCACCTGGCCAGCACTTTGAACATTGGAAGGGAACTGAAGCACCGGAGAAAACTCACACAGACACAGGGGTCATGTGCAAACTACACGTAGCCAGTTACGCAAGGCTGGAATTGAACCTGGGTGCCTGGTGCTGTGAGGCAACAGTGCTAGCCATTGAGCCACTGTGCCACCTTAAATGAATCCATAGGTTTCTTTTTCACCTCAAACTGATATTTGGGACCTGGAATATCAGGACCTCATGGACAACCCCAGCAGTGACAGATCAAGACATCACTCCACTGTCATAGCCCAGGAACTATACACTATGACATTCCTATACTCCCTGAGTGTGACGCAGTGAGAAAAAGAAAGTCAATTCAAAGGTGGCAGGAACACCCTCTTCAAGGCAAAAATATGGAAGAATGCAAATTCATAAAGTTGGTTTACCATTAAAAAAATGAAACTGATTAATTATTCAATGAATCATCATTTGGGATAAATGACCAGCACTTCGTCTTTTGGTTCAGTCTAACCCATAAGCAATTCACCACAGTCTTCAGTATATGTGCTCCAACTCTAAAAGAAATGGAAAAGACAATGGAAGAACTCCAATTCAGCCTTGATCAAATGTTGTTCTTTGTCTCAATGGGAGACAAATTGATACTTCTTGGTGATTTCAGAGCCAGACTTAGGAGGGGTGCAAACCTTGTTAAAGGCTTAATTCACAAGAAAGACAGAGGGGATGCACACACCAAAAGAATCATTTTCCTGATGAATTGTCTAGAATATGGGCTTTACAAAACAAATGCCCTATTTCATCAGAGAGATAAAGACAAGATCTCATGATAATACCCTCGTTCTGAACACTGAGACTTGATTGACTATATTATCACCAAGTGAGTGACCACAAGGATGTCATGTTAGCTGTGCCATGACAGGAGCTGGGTGACTGTTGGAATAGCCATCATTTAGTCTGGCCTATTGTCTATGTCAGCCTGGCCGAATAGTGCCATCAGCAACAGAAGCATGGTTTCAGGAAAGTTGATGTCAATGTACTCAAGAATTCTCTGAAGACAGACTCAATCAGTTTCACAATGTCAATCTGATGAAAGTAAATGGTAAGAATCACAGAATGTCTATGGTGCTTGGTCCACTCCTAAATCCATCAGAAACAGCACCTGGAAGGAGACTCAGGTATGACGAAACATGGGGACTATTTGATGAAAATGTTTAGGGGATCCAGAAGTTACTAAGTCACAAGTACATGGTGTTCCTGAACTGAAAATGTCTCCAAAGCACAAAGGCAAGACAGCAGGTCTGCAGATAAATGAAGGCTGAGATCCAACAAAAGGGATGCGATCAAAGAACAGGTAGTAGTTGGAAAGTATGCAGGAATCTGGCAACTCGCTGACAGCAATGACGTGTGTGGATTCAACAGCTCAGCCAAGACCAGCTGAAAACCTCAGGGCTTACCCAACTGAGTGCTAAGAATAGAATGGGCAGTGAGGCATTCAATGTTCATTGATGAAGAGCTTCAAGGATCATCTCACTCCAGACTCAGTCTAAAAAGTGCCCTGGGCCACACCCTACAACATGCTATCTGTCACCATTTCAGTTCAGTGTCAACCTGCCATGATTTTGTAAAGGCCTTTCAATAGCTGAGAACCAAGAAGGCCACTGGCATAGATGGAATGTCTATTGAAATATTGAAATACAGCAAAGAAATAGTTTGGAGCAAATATAAATACATGGCCTAACCTTCTCACCGAGGAAGAAGAAAGGATGGTAACAGATTTCTGATGAGAAATTGGGAGATGCTGTAATTGTGACTACCTTCAAGAAAAGAAATAATACCAGTTACAATAATTGCAAAGGGGCTTCCTGCCTTACACCACTAGAAGATCATTAAAACATACTCCTAAATCCCCCTACCCTAGTGGCTGAAGTGCTCCTACAGGACTCAGAATTCCACCCATCAAGAGGTAGGGTGGATATGATCTTCACAGCAAGACAAGTCTAAGAAAAGTGCAGAGAGCAGCAGCAGGAATGCCAAATGGACTTCTTTGCTGATTGGGGACTCTAAAACATGGGAGACACAGTCTTTGGAAAAGGTGGCAATCATTTAGATTTGAGATGTAAAGAAATTATTTCACTCAAAGCGTGTGAGCCTTCAGAATATTCTACTGCAGAAGGTTGTATATGTGCTGACACTGAACATGTTGAGGGATGAAATCAGCAGATGTTTGCTCTCTTGTGGGATCAAGGAATATGGGGAATAGGCAGGAAAGTGACCTGAAGCCCAAGATTAACCATGATCATATTCAGCTCAAAAAGGGGTGATAATGGCCAGGCAGGATTATTGCGGGATAGTTAATCTGGAGACCCAGGTAATGTTCTGGGGAACTGGGTTCAAATCCTGCCATGACAAACTGTGTAACTTAAGTTCAATAGGTAAATAAACTGGAATGACAAGTCTAAGGATGACCATGAATCCATTGTCAGTTATCGGAAAAAAGCATTTGGTTCACTAATGTCCTTTAGGGAGAGAAACTTCTTACCTGGTCTAGCCTACGTGTGACTCCAGACCCACAGCGATGTGGTTGATTCTTACCGGTCTTCTGAACAAATAGGGATGGATAATAAATGCTGTCCTGGCCAGTAATGCCTGCAGCTAGTGAATGAATAAAATAAGATTAGACCCTAATGTTAATTCTCCTCCTGCTTTGTGTTCTTGAGTCATCAGTTGTATTGCACAGAAATTTCCAAGGGCTCCATTATTTACTAGAGGGTGAGACCTATGCTGTTTAATCATTCCATATTTTTGCTTAGGAGTCATTTGATCATTCAACTTTATGATTAGTGATTATATAGAATCTAATTACATGCTTGTATGAAATAATTATATTGAATAACATTGTGCACCAGGGAAAGAGAGGATTTTCTACTTCTTCCACAGAGCAAGATGATCTTGTGCAGTTTATTTGATTTATAAGCATTGAATCTTTACCTCAAATATGAACTTACTGTCACAGTTTGCATATGGAGCAATGAGCAGAATATAATAATGAGAGCTGAGGCAGTCACCAAAATCAATGCTATGATCTGCACAGTGTCATAAATGACCAATTGGATATTTTTTCTATCGAGTTTACAACACTGCACAATGTTATTCAAGTAAAATTTGTCCTCTCTGGTTTATTTACTGATCATGGTCAGATCAGCTATAGGGCTTTATTTGGCATTCCATTATTACTGCTCTTAGTATTAATGATCCATGCTACACATATAGGATGATAATTATAACCAGATGCCAGTATTAGGTGATATCATTTGCCAAGATATTCCTATGACCATTTGCTAAATTGATTGATGAATTTTGGAAAGGGAAAAAAAACATGAACAATGGAGGAGGAAAGAATATAAGAAGATGGGCTGGGGTCGATCAGATACCAAGAAACTTGAGAAGAAGCAGAGTACATGATTTCTTTCCTTGGCCCTGCTTATGTATCATAAGCTTTTTTTTATAGATCCATTATTGGTACCTGCTCCATATTATTCACATCAGTGTGAAAACTAGAGGACCAAAAGAGATTCCTGTGGAACATTCCTGGTAGAATCTTTTTTTTTCCATTTAACATCATTGCCTCTAATTTAATACAAAAGTTATGTGTTAGCTATGGCTTTGTGGTGAGACGTTCATCTCTGAGACAGACAGTTATGGTTTCAAATACCACTCCAGGGGATTGAGTACAATGTTCAGGTTGATTTGCAAGTGTTATGGCATCTTTCTTTTTCAGATGAAAAGTTAAATTGAAGTCCCATTCACTCCTTGGGAGGACATAAATGATCCCAAAGAAGAACATGGGATTTCTTCCTGTTCTTTGTCAATGTGTATCAACCAAACAATGTCATTAAAGCAGATCAGCTGAACATTATCTCATTGTTGTTTGTAGGACTATTCTGTGTGCAATCAGACTGCAGTGCTTTCTACCTTACAAAACAATTATATTTCAAAAGTATTTCAATTGTTTTAAAAGTGCCTTTGAAAACTTTAAGTTCAGAAAGAGTGTTATATTAATACAAGGCTTTAAAAATCTGACTTAATCCATCTGAATATAAATTAAAATCTACCTTATGGAATTTGATGTTTTAGTTAATTGCATCAAATGAGGAATTTGGTCAAACACAACTGGATTTTTCTTGCCATTAATCAACAATTTTCAAGTATTCTACCATTTGTTATAAAAAAAGGTATAAACTTTAAAGCTATGGAGACTGCAGGTAAGACACTTGTGCTCTTTAAATGATCATTGGCAGCATCTTTTATTATACTTTCATGCATTTTTCTGACAATGAATGTGAAGGAAGCTGGTTTTTAATTTTCTAATTCATGGCTGATACAATGTCAGTTTGGGTCAGTTACTACTCCTAGCTCTGCTTCAGCTGATTATAGGTTCCAACTCCACTCCATTATTAAATTTATAATCTTAGTTTGCAGTTTGCATTTGAGAGAAAAGGGTATATTGTTAGAGCTGCTGTCCTTTTAATCAAACAAATGGATTCTCTAATGGCTCAGATGGGTGTTAAAAACTCCACAGCATTAGTTAAAGAGCGGTTTATTTTTCATGGAACAAAATTCCCCTAAACAACAGATCAACAGGAATGACTTATTATTCATTTCATTGCAGTTGAAGGAATTTCCTGTATGCAAATAGTACTATGTTTACTTTTATAACCCTGTCAGTTAGGCACTGTAGAATTTTAAGGACAGAGTTGTGATGAAATAATACAAATTCATTCTAATTTCTTTTTTATGTGTGAAATATAATTTTTATTCTCCAGTTCTTACATAATATTCCTGGAGCTCTTCAAAAAATTAACCAGAGAAGCACTATATCTTTTCCTTAGAAATCTTATATTTGAGATAACCAGGCTAATGCGTGTTAAAATTGCACACATAGCTATTCCATGTAAATGATAAAGTGATTTGAATATTTTCATTAACTGCTATTTAATCAACGATGATTCAATTCAGCAGATTTCACTCTGATTTGGTCTATTCATTGATTGCTCTTCATGAAACCTCTCCCATTTGGACAATCAGCAACTTCAGTGTTTTACAAAGCCTAACCTCCAAAAAAAAAATACATTGCAACCTGTTCCGTTTGTCAACCCACTCAGAATACTTGCACTGCCGCATTTATTCAATTTAGTCCAAAGTCACACAGCTCTTGGAGCTAATACATTCCAGGCCAAAGTCTATCGTGCCAGTAATGAAGACTGGACTGTTGTCTTCTGTAATGTTTGATTGAATAAGCACAACAGAATTTGTCCTTACTTAGACCAAGCCTTGAAGAGTATTCATGCAAACTCAAGAATTGTACCAAGGCATTCCATAAAAGTAAGAAAACTCCAAATATCGGAGCATTTCAATGTTTACTGCCATTGTGGAAACTAACTGAGTAAGCAGTTAAAATTGCCAAGTTGCTTGCTTACTTTGAAGTTGACTGAGTCAAATTTTATTTAGTTTTTGGAAAAAAGTGAATCATTTTGTCAGGAACATTAGGAGAAGGAATAGAAACCAAGTAGTGCAATTTTAAAGAGGTTTAAAGAACAGAAAAATCTGGCATACAAGTAACAGAACAAGTTGAGAAAACTGTGAAAAAAAACGTGGTGGTGAGCATTATGGCAGGAGTGGGTGTGGAGTAGGGTCCTTGATTTGCTGGGAAATGAGAAAATATCAAAGCTGGAGTTTTCCAGATGGGACACAATAGAAATATAGGTTGCCTAAAGAGCTTGCAGAAATCAATAGCTGGGCATCTTTTTATTATTCCAGGATTCCAGCCCAGTAGTAAGTCTGCTTGATAGCTTGTCCAGGCAGGTAATGCTGCAATAAATGACTGCTGCCAAGGACCACATGGCAGAGCGGTAGGGAGAGATCACAGAGAACAGGCAGATCATACTCAGAGGGACAGGTTGTGTTTATGGGAAGACATCATTGTGGAAAGAAAAGATTGTTGTCAGTGGGAAAGATTATGGAGTGAGGAAAAGGGTAGAGCTGGGATGATTGCAAGGAGAAGATCAGAGAATTCAGTAATCATGGGAAAATAGCTACTCTTGGCTTGCAAGCAGCTTGAAAGGCACCTACTTAACACATGTGGCCCCTGTTGGCTTTTCTTTACCCAATCAAATGTCAGGAATCCTGGCCAAATGAACTAAAAGTAAAAAGCACATAACAATGGAAGCATATAGACTCATAACAGATTTACCAACCAACCTGAAAACCCAATAAGATCAGTCATGCATTCCCTGACCTGTTTCAATAAAAAATGGATGATTGGCATTGTGCTTGAAATGTTCCAAGGGTTATGTTTCCATTCTGTCCAAAACCACCAATCGTCAAGGTTAAAACTACCCATGCAGAATGCAAAAGCAAGAAGGTTATGTCAGACATTTCAAAAATGTTAATTCATTTAAATTATGACATTGTTGATAATTCAAAACATCTAACTTCAGAAAGAAAGTCAAGCAATTAGAGAAAGTGCAAAAGAAATTTGTTAGAATGGTATCAGGACTGCAACACTGTAATGTGGAAAAGAGGAAGCAAAATTAAGAGTTTCTTCTTGGAACAGTTACTGGGATTAAGATCAGAAAACGCTGGAAATATGCAGCAGTCAATTCAGCAGCTAACCTTTTAGATCAGTGAACTTTCATCAGAATTGATCAAGGTAACTTTTGACTGGGATGTTACTTGCCCCCACCAAGTATATTTTGGGAAAGGGAGCATATAACATAAGAAGGGTGTCTAGCCCATCATCTTCCAACTTAGGCCCAAACTCAGTACCATAATAGAGAAGGTGAGTCGTTACAAAAATCAGCAGCTTATTCCCCCATGTGCAAATAAATCATTAAGGATCAGTTGTGCTTTTTATTAAGAGTCAACTGAGTTTGTTAAAAGTTCAATTGCCCTTAACGCTACACTGCTCACATTATTATGCAGTTGATATGGACAGTCAGGCAGAATTAGAATTCACTTTTTCCAAAGTCCTTCAAACAACAAGAACAAATGGACTATAGTATTATTGGAGGATGCCACTTGCCCTTTGGAGTGCCCTTTCGATCTTTACATTTGTTGAAACCTTTGCCCCACAACCCCTTGACCCCCTCCCCCTCCCACTGAGTTACCAAAATGCCTTTTGCCCAAAACCCCTGTCATACATGACTCCTGAATCTGTTGTGTCTCCTGACTGGGCCAGCCTGCAGTCCTACAGCAGAGCTTTGGTATTGCTGGCACTGTTGGAGGTGCCAGTCAATCTGATTATCCAGCACCCTCTCGTGATCAACACTACAATGAAGGGTGGAGGTACCATTAGGAGCTTATTCATCCGGCCCATAATGCTTTAAGACTATGGGTTGGGCTTTTAACTGGGCCATTAATTGACCTCTGGCTTTTCTTCCATGAGTGAGTATGATTCCTGCCCACTTTACCATCCCCATAATTTTCTACCAATTAACTATCTCAGTTCTCTGCAGCTGCTACCAGATCTGCTGAGTATTCGCTGCATTTTCTGTTCTTAGTTCAGTTTTCCAGCAGATGCAATATTTTGCTTTTGTATTAAGGTTAGAGGAAGATTTTATCAATGTGCTCAAAATCATCAAGATTTTGACAGAATAAGAGAAATTATTTGCAATGATAAATGGATAAGGAACAAGAGAAACAACCATTTAAGATGACTAGTACAGGGAATTGCCAACAGTAGTCAGTTGTTGTGATTTAGAATGTACAATTTGAAAGTCATGGTGGTGAAGATGTTTGGTAAGCTTGCCTTCATTGGTCAGAGCACTGAGTACAGGAGTTGGAACGTCATGTTACACCTACACAAGACATTGGTCAGGCCACATTTGGAGAACTGCATACAATTCTGGTTGACCTGCTACAGGAAGGATGTTATTAAACTGGCAAGGGTGCAAAGAAAATTTGCAAGGATGTTACCAAGACTGGGAGGTTTCAGTTATAAGGAGAGGCTGGATAGGCTGGGATTTTCTTTGCTGGAGTGTAGGAGGCTGATAGTGACCTGATAGAAGTTTACAAAATTCAAAGAAGTAGGAGATAAAGTGAATAGCCAAGGGTAAGGGAGTCCAAAACCAGCAGGCAAAGTTTTAAGGGGAAAGATTTAAAAGGCACCTGAGGGGCAACTTTTTCACACAGAGGATGGTGTGCATATGGAACTAACTGCCAGAGGAAATGGTCGAGGATGGTACAATTATAACGTTTAAGAGACATTTGGACAGGTGCATGGAAATGGGCCAAATGCAGGCAAATGAGACTAGTTCAGTTTTGGAAACCTGGTCAGCATGGATGAGTTGAGCTGAAGGGCCTGTCTTCGTGTTGTTCTTCTTTGGCTTAATGACTTTATAAAGAGCGGTGGAAGCAGGTTTAACAATAACTTTCAATGGAGAGTTGTTTAACTACTTACAGGTGGAGAATTTGAATGGCAATGGGGACGAAGCAGGCAAATGAGACAAACTAGAATGCCCTTTTAATGTGCTAGTGCAGGCACAATAGGTAAAATGACATTCTGTATTGAAATCCAATTCCAGATTAATCTGATAAACCGAGCAATAAGAGTTCCATTTGAAAATATAAGTGTCCCTTTTTATATGGGTTTCATTAACATTATCAGAATGAGACATTAATTTTAACATGGCCTGAATTTAACACAGAATAAAAATGGATGGCACAGTGGTTAGCACTGCTGCCTCACAGTGCCAGGGACTGGCTTGGTTCCTTGGCGACTGTCCATGTGGAGTTTGCAAATTTGCCCTGTGCCTGCATGGGTTTCCTTTGTGTGCTCTGGATTCTTGCCACAATTCAAAGATGTGCAGATTAGATGGATTGACCATGATGTGTAGGCTGGGTGGATTAGCCATAGGCAATGCTGGGTTACAAGGATAGGGTCGAGGGGTCAGTCAGGGTCTGGGTAGGATACTCTTCAGAGGTCGGTGTGGATTCGATGGCCCCAACGGTCTGCTTCTACATTGTAGAGATTCTATGAAATGCAGAAGAAAGCAGATTAGGTCAAAAGTCACATTATTGAAATGTGACTTAGTCATGTGGCCGGGAAGTGCAGGCATACTGTTCCATTCTCCAGCCAAGTAAACCCTACAGACTATAATCCTAACATTTCTCTTAAATTACACTGTAATTAATTGTTAATTAACAGTACTTACATGATGCTAGAGCTTTGGAAATCCCATTTCCAGAGTCTCCAAAACAGTAGTCAAAGTTCAAATTTTCATGTTCCCTCATGCAGAGAAATCTGGCACTGGTTTGAATGATTTTAGCATACATCATAAAAATAGAATATGCCAAAGAAAATCATCAGAGTTAATGTTTTGAATCTGATATGACTCTTTAGAAAGATTATGATTACGATTATTCAGAATAAGATTGTTTTCTGGAGGTGTTCAAGAAGGTTTTCATCTCGGCCCAAGTATATAGACAGAATATATTTCTGTATTTCACTGTTTACTGTAAATGAACGGAATGCATTACACCCTCAGTGCTACTTGTTATCTGTCAACCATCGCTAGACCATTTATCATGTCCACTATGAATAGGAACCAGATGCATCATCATAAATGTACTAAATTTGTAAAGTACAAGTTTTAATTTATTTTTCAGAAAATGATGTGTGACTTAGCTCTCTATGGAAATTTGTTTCGGTCTCAGATACTCAATTCTACTTATTTAGTACCTATGACCAGACAAAATTGATTTATTTGCTTTCAGATCTGTGTCAATAAATGTTGGAGCTGAAAATTCCTTAAACTTCACTGTTTGTTTCTGCTACATTCGGTTTTGGAAATCTTCAGACAGAACATTCCATTGATTTTAGTTAGATTTTAATTTGATTGTTCTACATCTCCCAGACCAGTCAAGTCGTTTTAGATTAATATAATGGGGACTGGGTTATAAAGAACAAGCATTTCACTTTTAAAACTATATATATTTTTTAAATCAAATCTCAATTTATTTTGTTATTTTTTGAACTTGAAAATAATCCAGATATATTGGCCTGGAACTTTTAAATGCAAAGGAATAAACAAACAAACCATTTCAAATGATTAAATTTTTAACAAAATACTTAATATAAATTACTGGAAATGAATGTCAATAAAAGACAAGCAAAAGGGTGGATCTGCTACTTCTCATTCTGCTTTTCAAGTAAATTGAACTGATTTCCTGTGATAATGATCATATTTCAAATTAGAACAAATAGTGCTTTAACAGAATCAATGTGCAGTCCTTGCAACTAGTAACAATAATAGAATTACAGGCAGACAATACGCTTGTATATTACAGGAAGGAATGAACACATTAATAGTAATTGTTAAAATGAAAAATTTATCATTTTGTTCATGGTTTTGAAATCATCATTTCAGCACCAAATGCCCAAACTGAATTTTGAGTTGAAAATTAATATATAGATTTCACCTGGTTTTAACCCCTTCTATGCTAAATTTATCAATTGTTCACTGTCAGCTTTAAACATTTTACTGAGTTTAAATACTCAATACATCATGCCATAAAAATGTTATACTTATTTCACTGGCAGCTTCCTTCCAGTTAGCTAACTTTGGAGGACACTTGCCCTGTATATGTCTTTCAGCTAGTCTCAGTTTAATGGCCATATGTCAATGAACTAACATAGTGAAATTCAACAGTCCGGGGAAAATGCTGTTTTTCTAAATCTATATTTTTCAGATGAAACACTTCTGTTCTGTGATTCAGTTAGAGACCCAAGTGTGATTAATCCTCTTAGCTGACTGATGTAAACCAGTTCAAACATCAAGAAGACTTGAGATTCAGGATCACCATTTGACAGTTAGCTATTGTATTGCCTAATGTTTTCATACATAATGTTTGAACAAAAAGATTTTTAATCTCAAAAACCCTGTTAAATTGCTTATGTAATTCATGAAGGTGGGAGTTATTGCTTTATGTCCATTCTATGATGCATATTTATCTCCTCTGGCCTGGACATATTTTTATTTGTATATGTCATTGCTTAGCACAGATTTATGCTAACCAATGTGACTTTGACTCATTTGAACTATTTCATTAATTTGATTCTGCTGAAACTAGAAGTAATAGAATTCAAAATTATATTCTCGAGGAACTCTTTTTTTAGGTTCTTTAAATGAAATTATTCCTAAACGGTAGGATTGAGGTATGTTTATGTATCTTGCCATGAAAATATTTCTGATTTGCTGGCAGTCTGTAAGGCATATCCTTGCTCATTTAGTATTTAGGTTATTTAATTTCCAGATTGATTTTTCTTTTTCTTCTCCTTATTGAAAGACACTGGGCTGATTTCCCAAAATTGGGCTAGGTGTGAATTTCAAAGGGTTTCATGAAGGGTTTCCCTCAGTGAGCTCCAGCAGAGTTTTCTTGCACAATTTTACACTTACACAGCTCACCTCATTAATGATATGCCACCCCTCCATAGCACAGCTCTCACATTACCTTTAACTTAGAGTGGTGAAAATGTTCACCACTGTGGGGACCTTCTGCTCTTCTGAACATATTTAAAGCCCAGTCATGCACCACTTCAAATGTTGAAAGCTTTTTATAGTTGCAGTGTCAATAGAATAGCCCCAGGGATGGCCAATAGATGCAACTTCTCCACCTGCTTTGCCGACAGAGACCCAGAGATCCCAGTGGATCGGGTGAGGAACAGGAGAGGCCATCCTTTTGCCTCAGGATGACCAGAAGAGACAACAGCACCACATCCTTCCAGCCCAGAAGTTGCTGAAAGCCTGATATTGCCATCAGAGTCAATGCCATTTGTATGGTTGCAGAAATGCTTCGCAATGTCACAGAAATATTAATCAACTCCACAAGGAGAAATGGTTCTGCCAAGATAAGCCTCACCATCTTCTCTCTGTTGCCTTACACTGACTCTAGCTCTGTTACACCTTACATCTGCCACCAAGACTCACGGTCTAATAATCCTATCATTGCATGTGGCATCTTCTCCCAGGGATTCTCATCCATATGATCAAGACTGCTTGTGGCAAGGATTTGTAGTTGACATCGCTGATTACTGCACATGCATCAAATGTAGGTTACTACGGTTACAGTTGTCATAGAGTCATAAAGCCCTTTCAGCACAGCCTATCGTGTGGAACCTTGTCAAAGGCCTTACTAAAATACATCTATCGCCCTGCTCTCATCAACGTTTCTGGTCACATTATTAAAGAACTCTAACAAATTTGTGAGGCATGATCTCCTAAGCAGAATGCCATGCTGACTACTCCTAATCAAACCCTGTCTTTCCAAATGCATGTATGTTTTATCTTTCAGAATCTTCTCCAGTAACTTACCTACCACAGATATTAGGCTTATTGGTCTATGTTTGCCAGGATTTTCTTTGCAGCCCTTTTTGAATAAGGGCACAACATTCACTACCTTCCAGTCTTCAGGGATCTCACCCGTGGCTAACGATGATGCAAAAATATATCAGCCAGGGCCCCTGCAATTTCTTCTCTAGCCTCTTACAGGGTTTTTAAATGTACTTGATCAGGGCCAGGAAATGTATCCACCTTCATACATTCTAACAGTTGTCTTTAAACTGTACTATGGAAATGCCTGATGAATGCAATTGTCCCTTGAAAGGCCCCACATTATTCTCAGTTCGAGCACACTCCATCAGAGAAAAACAAACGTTTCTGTCTCCACCCACTTCAGGTTTGGTGGCAGCCAGTTTTCATTTTGCTTGCACATCTTGGCCAGAAATACATGTAATACTTCACAGAATGAGTTGGGGCGATCAGTCTATCAGTCTAGTGACACTCTCCAAACTCATGTTCCTTTCTACCTGACAACTCTTGTCAGTACCACTGGTTTGACCTTCCTCACATTCGCACCTAAATTTTATTTAGCACTTCATCTCCAGCAAATCTTCTACTTTTCTTTCCTCCACGACCCATGCGCAGCAGTGATTTCCTGTACCGAAGCCAATGTGGGTCAGTGCTGATTACCATGCATGGGACACTGGAACAGCTTTGGGTACACACAGTTGAGCAGTTTAGAGGCAACATTGTTTGTCTCCCCATCTTACCTTCTCAGCCCCATACCTAAAGATTAGTAGTGGCAAATGTCATGATGAACTGTTCTCCTCACTCCCAAAGAATCCATGGTGAGATGGTGACCATTGATGATCCACACCTCTCCAGCATCCTCCAAAGCTCCATTTTCTTTCACCCTTCCAAGTTCAGTTGCCCCCTTCACAATTATCACTCCACTTCATCTCAACGTGTTGCCTCCAATCTGCACAATTGACTTCCCTTACTGGCCCACACTGGCCCCTGGTACCCTTCAGGTGACTTCCAGTGAATAGACCTCAAGGACAGACTGTTCCCGGCCCCATCTGATGTGGAAAGACAGCCTTGACTGATGAGTAACCAGACCCCTGACAGGCCTACGTGGAACTCCTTGACTGACTTACCACTAAATCCCTGACTGGTTACACTGGACATGTAGGACTAACCATGGCCCATTCTTTAGACTGTAATGGTATGGAACCCCTGACACTGAATGGCCTTGTACAAATCTCTGGACTGATAGCAAACAATGTACTTGACATGCATTGTCTATACCCCACCGACTACCAACAATTCCGATTGACTCAACTAAGGATTACCTCCCTTAGACTTTCAGAATGACTATTTGGTTGAAGCACATTCAGTGTGATTGCTTTATAAGCTGATGGCACATGCTGCAGCTTGACATTGACATAGCACTATGCCATACACCAACATTTCTGCTCCATGACAGATTGTTGTTGACAAACATGATAGGCTGCCTGGCTTTGTGTCTGTGCTAAAAAGCAATGCAAGACTTAACTGCTGTGAGATATTAATTTCTATGTGAGGTGCCAATGCAGAGAAAGACAAGGCAGAGATACTGGAAGCACCCAAGAAGGTACAAAGTCAGTGAGCATTAAGAAAGCAAACAAAGAGATGTGAGATATACTCTGTTTTGATGCCTGAGGTAGTTGCCTGTCTCTGATCACAAAGCAGACTGGCAGCAGCATTACCATTAAAGGTATTGAAGTGAACTAAGAGATGTGCCAAAATTTTGTGGTGAGGCTGGTAGTTGATTGATTTCAGCCTCCATGGACGCTGGATGCAGGCAATTACTGCTCTTGGAGCCTGGGGTGATGGAGAATCTTGGCCAAAATAGATACCCTAGGACAACACCAGTGAGCTGTAGTCAACAATTGCCTGCTCTGATTTTCATGTCTGGAGTTGTCACAATCCAGGTTCTCTCCACTGCCTGGGAAAATAAAAAACCTGTGTTTAATTGCAACATGATTTGACAATAATGAGATGTTAATGCATGCAAACAGACATCACAGTACTCACTCTCATCCAACCATTTTCTGCGTAAAATTTGAATTTTTCTCTTGATGCAAAAATCTCACTCTTTTCATTCTTGCTTTATTTTCTCAACATTCCTGATGAAGGGCTTATGCCCAAAATGTCGATTCTGCTGCTCCTCGGATGCTGCCTGATCTGCTGTGCTTTTCCAGCGCCGCCTTTTCCAACTCTGTATTTTCTCAACTGTCTCATCATTGCCCATGTCACTGAGGACTTAGGGACATTCAGCCCATCATAAGACAACAGACTCAAACGTAACATTTCACTTTTATTCCTCTGGCCTGGTTGTCTCATCACTTCTATTGGTTCACTGAACTCTTTTTGTAATGATTTGCCAGGGGCAACATTACATTCAGTTAGTTTCAAGAAAGAAAATGGCAAAAACATTCGATATAATGCCATGAACACATTTGGCAAATTTTGAGATCAATCCAGGGAGAAAAAAAGTCAAGGGAAAATTTGAACTGAAACACTTTTAACATCAGCAAAGAGGAGCAGTGACAACTTGGCAGTTTAATGCCAAGCAAAGAGGATGGTGTAATCTGCCTTACAAGACACTGAAATGTAAAGATGCTGAAATATGTGTAACCTTGAATAGCAATCATTTCTAGCTAAAATATGTGTCCAATATTATTGTTACAATGTGGAATATTATCTTTATATCAAAATACTTGTACTGATGATATGAAACTTCTTCCATTTTTGGAGATGTTTCGTAAAATGTCAAGCATGGAATATTTTAGGAATAAAATTATTCTGTAATACAAAAATGTGGGGAACAATTTTCAATGCATACTTTTATATTTACAATTTCCCAGAGTTTCCTGAAATCAGACTTTTTTATTATTAAATCAGAGTTTCTGCAAAATTTTGTGTCAATTCCATGAGACCTTCAGCTAACTTCTCAGATCAATCATAATTTAATTGAATGTTAGAGCAAATGGCCCACTCCTGCTCCTAAGTCCAATGTTCCTCTGTTTCAGGAATTTACTTTGTAATAGAAGTGAACATCTGCAAAATCAAAGTGATGCATATCTCACTATCATAAACAAATCTCTACATATTCAGAGAAAAAAAATATCTTGAAAAAATTCAAATTCCTTAGGTGTATTATATCTGCAAATGAAGGGTACAACATAGAAGTTAAAATGAAGATAACAATGAGAAAAGCTGTATTTAGTAAGAAGAAATAGTTGCTATCCACAAATAAATGGCTGAGATAAAAAAAAACTCAAGAAACAATTTGGAAAGAGTTTAAGCACAATGTTATTTTGCATTGGCTGTGAGGTTAGGACGTCATGGAACGAAATGATCAACTTGTCAATTGTTTTAAAATATGGACTTGCATGAATATCAGCTGGGTTTAAAACATAACAAATGATAAAGTGCTGAGGAAAAAGCAAAAGGAAGGAATTCCCTTCCTCAAAAGGCAGTGAATACAGAATCTTCAATTAACATAGTGGTAGATAGATTCTTGATTAGCAACGGGATGAAAGATTATGGTGGGCATGCAGGAATACTAAGTTGAAAAAAAGATCAGCCATGGTCTTGTTGAGTGGCGAATCAGGCTCAAAGGGCCAAAGGGCCATTTGTTTCTTGATCATATGCTCGTATGCCATATCAATGCTGGATGGCTAGAAAATCGAAGAAAGCCATTGCTAAGTGAAAAGACAGGCACAGAATAGAGAGACATAGAGTAGACAATGGGCCACAAATCTGCCTTCGGGTAGACCATAAATGACGTCCATGATAATGGCAAAAAAGTAGCATCCACACATTGACATGGATTGGGTGTGGGCTATTGCTTCATATAAATGGCCCTCCTAAAAGAGCCACAATCAATTCCAACTTCTACACTGCTATGCCGAAGATTTGATGGTATCAAAATTTAATTTTTAGACATAAAAAGAGACTTAAGAAGATATAAAGCACAATTTGCTTTTTCAGTTCAGTCCTGTTTCAGCTGATTTCCAATTTTTGACAATTGTTTCATATTCAATTGCACGTTAAAGTTTCATTACACACCACTTGGATAATCAACATAAATTTCTGTGGACCTGACAAATTATGCCATATTGAATATTTTGGCCCAATATGTTATCTAAATAGATTGCTTTTTATCAAGACAATTCAAACAAGCAATAAGCTAAATTGTCAAAATATGTGATTTGAAACAGTTTCTGAAGTAGCTGATATGATTTTATTAGGAATTGTCTATAAACTTTCTGTTGAAGATTCTTGTGTTCTATTGGAGTAATTTTGTTTACTGTTGGTTCTGTTTGTAAATTAACAGAAGTGATCAGTGGTTGATTGATTCTGAATGAATAAAATTGCCCTGAAATCATCAAATTGATACTGGAATTAACATCAGCAGCTCTCATTTGGCTGTTAAATGTTGCCAAATTTAATTATAAAAGAAACACAGGGAAGAAGTTTCTATACAAGTAAAGGGCAAATGTATTAACACTGATAAATGGAATATTGTTTAATTGGGCATTACCCTGTAGGTTAATGGTTGGCTTTGCTTGCGGTTCACTTTGAAAAAATATTAAAATGATTAGGGTAAACAAAGAGAACCAATAGAGTAATGTAGAAAATATCAAATTTAGTGAACCTGTGATCTGTGTTTAAATGAATATTTTCTTTCATACATGTCCATGTCTTCTATTTTTAGATACATTTTAAGTCTTGGAGCAGTTGATTGATATGATATTGGAAAGAAGCAGAAGTTTCAAAATCCTTTGATTATTAACCGCAAACAAAAACAGAAATTGCTGGAGAAACTTATCAGGCCTGGCAGCATCTGCAGAGAGAAAGGAGAGCTAACGTTTCAGGTTCAGTGACCCTTCTTCAGAACTGGAGTTCAGTTCATATCCGAATAAGGGTCACTGGACCTGAAATATTACGTCAGCTTTCACTCCACAGATACTACCAGACCTATTAGGTTTTTCCAGGAATTTCTGCTTTCGTTTTTGATTTCTAGCGTCTGCAGTTCATTAGGTTCTTTAAATCATCAATCTCAGTTGTTGGACAAGGCTTATTAAAATTCCCACCACTCCCCACCCCTCACCATATATACGACGGGCACCGTACAGAGAAAAATGTTGGTTCCACAATTTTACTCAAGAGTTTGCACGTTCTCCCCGTGTCTGCATGGGTTTCCTCCGGGTGCTCCGGTTTCCTCCCACAGTCACAAAGATGTGCAGGGCCAGGTGAATTGGCCATACTAAATTGCCCGTAGTGTTAGGTAAGGGGTAAATGTAGGGGTATGGGTGGGTTTCGCTTCGGCGGGTCGGTGTGGACTTGTTGGGCCGAAGGGCCTGTTTCCACACTGTAAGTAATCTAATCTAATCTAATCTAATCTAATTTGTCCATTGTATACGTCAGTTATGTTTTTACTGCAAACCATAGCAGCATGTCAGGTAACATCAGTTCTGCTTGTTCATCTGCACATATTTCAATCTTAAACAGAGATTCTAATCTGTCCAAGATTAAATCATTCTATGTTTGTCATAATTGGTAGAGTTATTTGCTATGATTTAAGTGTTTATCACCTTAAATAAAGAAATAACTTGCATTTCGCGACATCTTTCATTGAGACAGAATATCGCAATCAAGTACACTTGCGGTGTAGTCATTGTGGTAATAAATACAAAAGAATTTACAGTAAAGATATAAATGACCAGAGCATCCATTTTCAGACGTTGGTTTAGATATTGTAATAAGCACTGTTCAATATAGCAGGAGAACTCTCCATTACTTTTCAACTTGTTCCATGGGATAATTTATGTCCATTTGCAGATCGTACCTCAGTCTTTTGTGGCATTTCCTGATAGAGGCACTACTTAGGGCATGGAGAGCAATTTATGTCAAAGCTTTGCAGCTCAGTAAAAAGAGTGATACCACAGAGCCAAGGCTCTCACTTTTCTTGATTTTGTGACTTAGTAGCACTCTTATGGACCAGACCAAATCCCTCAAAATATATTAAGACGATAGCTTAGATCCTGACCTTTTCTTATTTTAAAGGTGAATATAATGCATTGGATTCTGAATGCAATTCAATTGGTCAAACTAATAATCTTGATGTAAAGTACATTTTATTCATACATTATATTTAAAAGACAATAAAAGAAAAAATGGGATAATGCAACTCTGTTAGAAAACTTGACAAATAATAGGTTATTCAACTACTAGACAGTAAACGTCCAGAATAGTAACATACCATAAACATACACTTGGCAAAAGCAAATTCAGTAAACCAATCTGTCTCACATGCAAGTCTAGCAGCAGGAAGAGAACCCCAGCTTTTAGCTGTAACAGAGAGAGGGATAAGAGCTTCAAAATCCAGCTTCATGATGTCACCAACTCTATTGAAGGCTAAAACTAAAAACCCAGGTTCTGTGGGAGCTTGACCCTACTCATTCATACTGCTTCCGTTTTTTCAACTTTAACAAAAATATCCAAGACCTCACAAGCTGTTTACTTTATTGGTTTGAGTAAGTCAATCATCACCTCTGTCTTAACCTTTCTTCATAAAACAAACAGGACAATATACACCTCTTAAAGCCATAGAATTGTCACAACGCAATTAACTGAGTATATTACCATTGCATAGGCATATTATTATCCCATGAGAATTAACTGGACATTAAAGTATTTCCAAATCTCTCCAGGCTTGACTATTCTAACAAATTATCTCAGTTACACATTGTCACTACACCTACTGTTTGCTTTCACAACCAGGCCTCAGAAATGAAAATGTCATCAAACAGTATCAGTCTTTAATTAAAGTATTCATTCGAGGGTGTACCATGTCCATGAAATCATATTTCATATATATTTGCATAGCTTTAGTCAAACCTGGAGCACCAAAGTTGCTAAAGCACATTTAGCACAGGAATACTGCTTTCAAACACTGAACGTAAATGAAAATCATACTTGGTGTGTTGATCTTTGGCAGTCCAACGTAGGTCTTATACTTTTATAGGCTGAGATTCACATCAATTCCTGATGAAGGGCTTTTGCCCGAAACGTCAATTCTCCTGCTCCTCAGATGCCTGACCTGCTGTGCTTTTCCAGCAACACACACTTGACTGAGATTCACATCAGTTTTGGTGGAATGATTCTCACTGCAATTGTGAGAGGGTTTTCCCACCACATAAATTGCCATTTGAACCCTGCATTGAGAATCATTTCCTATTTCCAAACTACCTTACCATGCAATGTAACTTAGTGGAGGTTTGGGGGGGAGGGGGCGGGGTTCTCCATAAGACCAGCATCACTTGCAGCTGTACTATTTTCAAAGTTCACTGTTCATCTGCAAGAGTGCTGCCATCTGCACTTTGTAATGTTTGGCTGTGTTCCCATCAGGAGAGATGGCAGCTTGTACCACATTTCTCATGCAGGGATCATAGGAGGTCCTTCGAGGAATGGTGATGAGGAGGAGAGCACTCCCCTTCCTACAGGACTGCCAAAGGGTGTGTACCATGCACAGGAGCAACATGGAAACAGGAGTCAGATGGGTCTGAGGATGGGGGGATGGTGGAAAATGGATGGGCTTCGGGAGGGAGATAAAATAGATAGGGCAAAGGGTAGGTTAAAGAGAGCAGATAGGGCTGTGCAAGAGGGAGAGAGAATGGAAGACACCATGGAGAAAGAGAAACTGGGCAGGATTAGGGGTGGAAGAGAGAACAGATGAGACTGGGGGTATAGAGAGAACAGTCAGTGCTGGTGGAGTGGAAAGAATGGCCAACGCTGGGGGTGGAGGAGGGATTGGATTAAGCTGGGGCAGGGGACAGGAATGCAAAGAGGGAGGCATTCTCTTGTTCTCTCTGTGCTCCCCCCACCCCATCCCTGAACTGATCTCCCCTGCCCACACACTCCCCATGTCCTTCCCAACCACTTCCTCATCCACTGCCACATCTGGTAATGCATGTGTAAAAGTCCATAGTGGGTAGCCTGCATGCCCCATGATGTCAGCAAAAGCAGCCATGTTGTGTCCACAGCTTACTTAGAAAACACTTGCATGTTTAACATTTATTTCACACCCACTGACACATAAATTGCTTGAGCATTTCATAAACCCTTGCATTTCACTCTTCACATGATCATTCCAACCTCTGTTTCAGCTGTCGGAGTGCTGTAGTGCCCTGTGGCATCACTCCTTGGCTGTTAAAGAAATGTAATGTTCAGGAAACAGCATCGATCACCAAATACAGCATGTTGGAGCAGTGGTAGCAATGTGGGTACATGGTAGCAGGTCAGTCAGACACCTCAGCTTCTACTTCCATTATCATCACCTACTATTCGTCTGGCTGTGTATGCACAGGAATATATTTCTCAGGGAGATCCCCAGTGGTGACAGTGACAAGGAGAAACAACTATGATGTCCAATGCTGTGGCACAGCCAAGAGCTAGGCACCCTGTACACTTGTATGGCTCATCTATTGGCAGACAATATGGCTCCCCTGTGAAAGCCCAGTGATAGGTTGCAGATGGAGACTCCTTCCCCACAAGTCAGCTCTCGTACTGTGGCAACTGCAGTCACTTCACAGCCAATCCCTTCAGCATTGCACTATCTACATTCTTCAGGACTGGCACCACAGCTTCTTTGAGCATCAGCGTTAACATCTAACAAATATTTTAACCTCATAGCTCATTACTTCACTTCTCAATTTTTTACAATGGCAGCCCAATCACATACAAACCTGCATTTGTAAACCAAATCTTCTCATGCATAAACCTATTTTTGTTCGTAATTATATAAGATACTTATTAATGTCGAGGGGTAAAAATACATTTAAACCCACTTGCAGGGACAGAGTTAGCAAATTTTGATCTAGCCTTGCCCAATGAGGCAGGCAGCACATCATGTCAGCGCTGCTTCCTCATTTGCATGATTTCAGCATGCAGCTCAGCACAACCCATGCTGCTAGCTAGCTGCATGCTCAACAGGGAGCCTACCAATGTGTGAGGCTGATCTGTGTTTCAGCTATCCTGCAGTTTGGAGAGGAAGTCTCTTTGTCTTTTAAAAAAAAACAGCTGCACTGAATGGAAGGAGGCAGCTGCTGACAGGCGGTGGGGATGGGGGGTGCGGGGTGCAATTGAAGACAAGGAGAATGGAGTACTATGATTCACAGATGATGGACAAGGAGGGCGAGGGCGAGGGCGAGGGCGAGGGCAATGAGGAGTATGAGGTGGGAGGAGGATGACGAGCTGCATTTTCCCAGCTCCCAAACAAGGCTGGAGATTACAAATCATTTGGGAAAATATGGCAAGATTGGAAAACTGAGTTTCTTGATGTTAAGGAAACAAATGTCCGATTCTGCAATCATGTTTAGGATAACAAGTTGAGAACCTCTCTAGTGAGTGGTGAGAGACCTATTTACATGTAATTTGTAACTCAGCAGTTTCCCATTTGTCCACTGGCTGGCTGGAGGCTAGAGGGTGACTAATTCCAGCATGAAAATTAAAGTGGGTGGCTGTAGTTCAATGCTTGCACCACTTCCCATCCATTGTTTCTGAAGAAGAGTCACTGGAAACATTGACTCTGGTTTGTCTCCACAGACACTGCCTGATCTGCTGAGTGTTTTTTCAGGCAATTTCCAATTTTGTTCCCATCCACTGAGGTTGCCATCTAACATGTACCAGTCGCATCACATCATCACTGCACATCTCTGACTCATTCAGTTCTCCATTTTGATACTTTGGAGTGCAGTGATACCTTTTATTGTAACTTTGCACAGGTACCATCTCATGGATCAGACCAAGGTTCATCTGGGGTTCCTCAACTACTGTCTTCCTGATCACACACTTTGCACTGGGTTTTGATGCTCACAGCATCTCTGCTTTGCCTTCCTGCTGCCTCATTCAAAACTTAAAAGCTACCAGTACTTGCCTTGCCATTTACTGCAGACGCAAAACCAGCATGCTTATCATGGTTGTCAGCAGTTATCAGTCAAAGGAGTGGACACATTGCTGTACTGCACCTTGCCACACCAATGCCACACAAATAACATTTGCTTGTAGCATTTGTACGATGAAGATTTAAATGAAAGAGTTGGGTGGGAGCTCAAAACTGATGGGATCAACAGGGAGTTCAAAGAATCAAGGAACATGGAGGTCGGTGTGGTTCTGGATTACCAGGCTAATCCTGCAGCTGTGACCTGCATTGTGGAAATGGAAAATGGCTGCATGGAGAGGATAGTAATTTTTTCTCTTTTGGAGCATGTGGGTTCCACTTATGAACTGATGTGAGGCCCTCCAAGACATTCACTTCCACTAAATGGATGAACGTATCAGTATTCATAGCATCCTGCTAGTGAAATGATGCAGTGTCCACTTGTGTGTGGGATATATTTTTTGGCTAACTGGAGATCTTGACCATGTCATTGATCATTAAAGCAGACATAATCAGAAGCAGGCATAGGAAAGTCATCTGTGGCCCACAATTCACAAAGACAACGCAAAGTCTTAAAGGCAGAGCAGATTTCTTCTTACATTGAACTGTAAGTATTTCACAACATGCTCTTGTATACAGTATTGTCTTTCTTTGGTGATGTGAGTGTGGATGGGGACACAAAGTATCAGTGATCCTACCTTTTTTGTTACAATCTCTGACTGTATTATGTGCATGGCTAGTGCTGTATGTATCAGAACAAGGATGTCCCTTTTGTCATGTACAAGCATCCTATGGTCTTCATTATTGAAGAACTCCATATCCCTCTGTAAAAATGACTATGTTAAACCAATCATTTGAGTGTGATAAGAATGCTGACTACTCACCTGACTAAGAACTTGTGTTTCTGATACTTCCAGCACAAGTTCATTGGAATTGTGACAAATGGATCCAGTCACAGTTGGAGTTATTGTCACTGCAGTGCTACAAGGGTGCAGGGAAATTGAGGAGGAACAGATATGCCAGCAAGACCTGGGCCAACACCAACCTCCAGCACCAGCCCAGTGGCCTTCAGAGATACTATCAGAACTCTGTTGGGAGGGAGCCATTCTTCTCCTCCCTCTTCACACTGCTTCGAAGGCCTAGTCTCCAGTTAGTGATCGTGATGCAGACCCTGCGCCCATGCCATCCCAGCAGCTATACCTTTTGCATAGCACAGGTGAGACAATCCTCTTCTGTCTTTGAACATGTGTATCTCTAGATCTCTAATACAACAAGCTAAACTAGTTCCATAAACATCTCCATGGCAGAAATAAGTTAGAAATCACCTCACCTGTAAGTTGGATACTTCACCCTTAAAATGCTACTGGTGTTCCTACTGCATGGCACAGGTATAACGGGTTAACAGCGGATCTGTGTGGTCATTTCACAGAATGTATATGAAAACAACTGCTTGACATTACATTCAGACCTCTCCTCACATGTGGGCTATCATATGGCAGAGGCTGGAAGAATCCAGCTCCATTTCACATTTTCAGTGCCTCTCTAGTGCCAGAATGTTCAGGGCAACATCTAAGGAAACGAAATCAGACAAAGAAGGAAGTATAATTGTTGTATAATGCAATAACTGCAAATGCTACAGATATGCAATAAACACAGAAACTGTTGGAAAAACTCAGCAGGTCTGGCAGTAAGTGTGGAAAGAAAGCAGACTCAACAATTCAAGTCCAGTGACCCTTCTACAGAACTATAATTGCCTTGTCCATTATTTCAGTTCATTGTCATGTAAATTCAAATTTGTTGTTCTCTAATCTAATCTAAAGGTGCTGCAATATTGAATAACTCTGTGAAAGGGACTTCATAGCTGCTATTCAAGCCGCAACACTTTGCGATCAGTTTTTCTAATCTGTCGATTTTAAGAGAATAAAATAATTGATTTGTTGAAACATAGACTTAGAGTAGTATCATGGGAATTGCATGTCTGAGATGGCAACTGTACTACACGGTGGATTGTAGATATGAGGCACATCCCATCATTCCATATACAGCACATTTGTGCTCCAATCCACTGTATCACTATGATTCAGATACAAGCTCAGAAAAATTGGCCTAGAGCACGGTTTTCATTTTGTTTGTCATCAACAACATCAACTCAAAGGGAATGGCTGTGTGATAGTGTTGAAAAATAAACATTAAGTCCACCTTAAGAATATCCCTAGTTTTTCTGGAGTAGTCACATTATACAATATCCTTTGAAATAATGTATCAAATTAAATTTTGTAGAAATAAATTGATGATCAAACGTTGAAGAATAAATTTGACCATAAACAGCCAAATTATAGTTAATATTTAAAACATTATGCAGCACATTTATTCCCACTGGGTATATTTAGCATAGTTGTGTAAAAACTAAATGAAAGGAGATATTTTTTGTTTTTATTTTTATTCTAAGCAATTATTTTCAGATCAAATTCTTCTTAGAATCAACTGTTGTCTCCAGCAAATAAGAACAGATCTGCAGAAGGCTCCTTTGCAATAAACTGGCACAATCCATAGTAAGAACTTAATTACCAAGTATTTTATGTATTAGGCCACAGGGCTTTGTATTGTTGCATATGCTGAATGTGCTGATAACACATTTAACTTGGTTTTGACTATAAAAATTTACTCATTGTATTACCCTTCTACACACACGCGTGCACTCAACCCATTCTCAATGCCTTTACAAACT
Organism: Chiloscyllium plagiosum; assembly: GCF_004010195.1. Classification (NCBI taxonomy): domain Eukaryota; kingdom Metazoa; phylum Chordata; class Chondrichthyes; order Orectolobiformes; family Hemiscylliidae; genus Chiloscyllium; species Chiloscyllium plagiosum. The sequence continues at coordinate 35,260,901 of NC_057714.1, forward strand.
GTATTCAACCTTCTGAGATCATTTGTACTCTTACAGAGCATCTGAACTGGTCTGAGTCAGAATTAACCCTGAGGGTATGTAGAAAAAGAAGATTTTGCTCTGAACTGCCACAAAAGCAGGTTATAAACATATTAGCACGCATCCTAGCAGTGTACTCTCAACTAAATTCAGGCTCTTGGTGTGTGTTCAATGATAAGTTTTACTTAATAACAAGTCGCAACAGAGTGAAAGAGTTGGGGGCTTTAATTGCTTCATGTGCAGCCTAATTGCAGACAGGCTGCTTCACGAAACATGCACTGCCAGGAGGAGTGTGACTGCACTTGGCCCTGCCTAATTAATCCTGTGATACAAACCTTCTGGCTTCAATTTTCACTTTTCTGTCTCTTTTTAAAGGTGATAATAAAACTGGAAATTTATGTTGGTTACTGTATGATTCTAACTGTGCCAGATGAACACAAATAAAACCATATGGATGAACAGGATTTCTCCTTGCTTTCTGGCTCTGCTCTCATGTGAGGTTTTGCAAAGGATTTCATACTTGTTGTGTTCTCTGGTAACAAGATGATAGTCAAACGATGTGGAAAAAGGAAGAAAAACTTGACGCTTTTCTGTAACAGCGAACATCCCATATGGAGGAGCGCCGGGTGACAATATTACACTTTGTTTCAAGTTTAGATAATGTAGAACAGTGACAATACAGCACTTGTGAAATTATTTGAATAAAATAAATGCAAGCACTTTTATAAAATAGAACCGGTATACCTGTGAATCATTGTAACTACAGGGTGGTGCCCAACAGAGTGTGGTACCCCTGAAGGCTTCTAATGTTCATTAGATTGAGTATTGTGTGTTTCAGGTTGGCATTCATTTATGTTAACTTTCCAGAGTGAGCACAGAAGTAACAAACTGTAAAACTTGTCGGGCCGTCTTTCAGATGGACAAAATGCAGCTTGCATCCAGCTTTTGTCCGAAACGTCGATTTTCCTGCTCCTCGGATGCCACCTGAACCGCTGTGCTTTTCCAGCACCACACTCTCGGCTCTAATCTCCAGCATCTGCAGCCCTCACTTCTGCCTAAAATGCAGCTTAGTCCAGATCAACCCTGCTCAGGTCAGTTTTTTTCTGAAAATGTTCAGCTTATTGTGAAGATATGTTAAACAGATTTCAATTCCAGACATTTTGACCTGACATTTACAAGGAGGAAGAGGGCCAGAAGACCATGAAATATAGGAGCAGAATTAGGCCATTTAGTCCATCTGGTCTACTCCAGCATTCGATCAAAGCTGATCAGTTTCTCAACTCCATTCTCCTGCCTTTTCCCCATAACCCTTGATCCTCTTAATAATCAAGAATCTATCTATCTCTGTCTTAAAAACACACCTCAATGACTTGGCCTCCAAGCTTTCTGTACCAACAAGTTCCACACATGCACCACCATTTGCTTGAAAAAATTCCTTTTCATCTCAGTTCCAAAAGGTCATCCTTTCACTCTGAGACTGTGCCCTTATCATAGCCTCTCATACTAGTGGAAACTTCTTCATCATATCAACTCTATCCAGGCCTCTCAGTATTCTGTAAGTTTTAATAAGATCCACCCGCATCCTTCCAAACTTCATCGAATACAGACCCATATTCTTCTACTGCACCTCATATGAAACGCCCTTCATCCTGGGATCATTCTTGTAAACCTACTCTGGACCCCCTCCAACATAAGCACATCCTTCCCTAGACATGAGGCCTCAAATTGCTCACAATGTTCCAAATGCAATCTGACTACAGCCTTATGCAGCCTCAGCAATATATTTCTGCTATTTATTCTATCCCTCTTAAAATGAATGCTAACATTGCAATTGCCTTTCTAGCTGCTAACCCAACCTGCATGTTATCCTTAACAGACTCCTGAACTAGGGGCTCTCAAGTCCCTTTATGCTTCAGAATTCCAAATTCTTTCCCTGTTTACAAAGTAGTCTATGCCTCTATTCTTCCTATAAAAGTGCTTCACCTCACACTTTCCCACATTGTATTTCATCTGCTACTTCTTTGTCCACTCTCCTAACTTGTCCAAATCTTTCCGTAGCTTCTCTGCATCTTCAATACTATCTTTCCTTTCACCAATCTTTGTAGCATTTGCAAACTTAACAACAATACTTTCAGTTCCTTCATCCAGATCATTAATGTATAATTGTGTTCTCAACATTGACTGTTGCAAAACTCCACTAGTTACCAGCTGTATCCTGAAAAAACCCCTTTTATCCCCACTCTCGGTTTTTTGCCAGTCAATCAATCCTTTATCCATGCTAGTAACATGCCCCTCACACCATTGGCTCTTAACATATTTATCAGTCTCCTGTGCAGTGCCTTGTCAAAGTTCTTTTAAAAGTCCACATAGATCACGTCCACTGATTGTCCTCTGTTTAATTTGCTTGCTATCTCATCAAAGAATTCTAACAGATTGTCATGCATGACCTCCACTTCCTCAGCCTTATTTTACCATGCACTTCTAAGTACTCCCCAATCTCAAACTTAATAATGAACTCTGAAATCTTACCAAGAAGAAGAGAGAGTGGTGAAAGTTTGGCAGTAACTATGAAACCATTGAAATGCAATTAACATGGCTGACCTGATGACATTAAATCAATTGACACTTGTTCTTGCTCCCCGTTAAAGCCAGCAACCTGCTAGTTTGACAGTCTGACTGGTTGACAGTCAGAAATGTTCTACTGGAAGATGAGAGCTAAGAATTGGAGAGATGAAAGAGCCATCTTATGGAAGAGGAGTTAGAGTAGCTGATAGATGTAGATGAGAGTTGGTACGTCATGGAAATGTTGCAGGGATTGTGGGTACTCATTGTCATGTGGAGACCATTATAGCTACATTGGATTTCGGCTCTGTTGTAAGATGAATTTTCAGCACAGCTTGATGTAAAGTAAGATCCATCTAGTTGAAGATTTTTTCGCCATCATCCTCTTTCCTGCTAGTATTATGGAATAGCATGCTATAAATTGAGCTCTGCTATTTCTGGAGTCATACCAAATGTTAAAGTTATTTTTTAAGGTACGCACATTATGACAATTTACCTGATTTTCAGCCCAAGGTTAATGGAAAGCATGAACCAAGTTTCTGTACTGAACAAAAATTACTTATTTATTATAAATACATATACTCTGTGTAAACTGACATAAACCATTGGCTTACAATACTACTAACTAAACCTTTTAAACTCCACCTTTACACACTCACACACATATACTAGATAATTGGGAAGGCAGCAAATCTGGAAGTCAGTTTAGTGGTCTTTGCTTTGCTTCTTGAATGTAATTTTGAGATGATCTTTTTTCAGTTCGTCAGGCACCCTGTTGTTTTGATTAGTTTCTCTGAAGGCTTCTGCTAGTTTGAAAGAAGTACAGAGTGTCTCATTCACTTGCAAAATATTTCTGGTTTATCAATTCAAGAGTTACAGTTTATAGCAATGCTGTAGGAGAAGTTTTCTTCAGGTTTAAGGTGAGTTTTTAACTGCAGAGAACAGGCAGCTTCTGGGCTGGGAGAACAGCTGCATACTCCTTCCCCTCTGTCTCTCCCTGTCTGTGGAATTTGTCTCCAGTTCTGAGCTGCTCAGCCACCCTAGAACAAACCGCACAGTTACCAACGAAAGATCTCTTGTCACTTATATCTGTCACTCTTTCGTAGGCCAGACAATTTCTTCTTGCCAACAAGAGCTGCATCAGTGCACACATTTGACTCCAGTTGTGTGCAATCAGAACTTCAGTTACTTCTTATTTAAACACTTAATCACAATGCCCACCATGGGTAAAAGGTTACTTGCTTTCACAACTGCAGACTCTCTTTCAAATGCTTTTTCTTCAAACAGTTATTTTCACTTCAGTCTAGTTTTTAAAAACAGAAACATCAAAAGACATGATCCTTACATTTGGGTGTGCAGCCAATCTACAGGGCCTTCTGGGTTGTATTCTTATGGGGTCCAGAGAAACCATTGGAGTCTCTTGAGAAGAGGCTCTGTATTAAACAAGACATTGTTCATTGCATGACAGCAGCGAGGCACATGGTACATTGGTACGAAAGACATTGTTATTGAGACTATGTGGGAGACTCGCTGTTAGGTCTTGCTACTCATTCTGAGAACACATTTTTTAAACATCTAGTAAAATATACTGTAACTTAATTCCAAATGATACAGTTCAGCACGAGAATGGGTCATAGAAAGTTTCCAGTTTATGTTACTACAAATAATCAAAGCACTGAGCTGACAAGAGAAATACAAATTAGTCCAAAGAATACCTGTAGTACATGGACAATCTGAATCAGCAATATGCAAAATACACCAAAACTCAAATACATAGCTGATACCAAGATGTTGCTTCCACGCTATCCTCAAAAACAGCTTCCCAATTAAGAGTAAGTGTCAGGTCAGCATCATGTGGTTTACTCTTGCCCAGTAAGAACAGACTGGGGTTGTTTCAGTCGTGCTATTTTCAAATGCCATTATTGCCACAGAATGATGGTCTATACACTGCACCACCCAGCACATGCTTTGTATACTTACGTCTGTTTGGATTTCTGTGATATTTGTGCCGTTAATTCAGTAATGTTTCTTTTTAACACACTTAATTTGTGAATATAAAAATTATACTTCCATGCTTGCGGAGTCAGCCAATTAAAGTACTGCAAGTTTCAGTAATGTTTATTTTTCCCCTTTATTAGAGATTTGATTACAATGATCATGAATGTTGGAATTTATCCTTTAAACTCCTTCCTGATTAATGCAAGGCTCATCTGATTCCTGGTTTGTGGTTAAATCTCTGCATTTTTTATCCTTTGTGTACCCAAACAACCATATCACACCTACTTTTGGACAATTCATTTTCAAAAAAAAATCTTTTGAGTTTCTACTGTCTATGTTAAATGACATCTATTGAAAAATTAAACAATCGTAAGCATGAAAATGTTCACTGTAGTTCACAGCAACATGGACTGAATTTTCCAGACTCTGAGCAATGTGATCATTAGTGAGAAAGTTGGGAAAATCATGAGACATTGGCAGTAATGAGATTGTTATAGTGGACAGGAAAAAGTTTCTTTTTCCAAATAAGTGACAAAGAGGGAGGCAGAACTCTCACCAGTAAGTGGAAAGATGCCTATTTGCATGTATTAACATTAATTTTAAATGCATTATTAGCTAATCTCATTTCATTGATGTGCAGTTTCTCATTCTCCCACCTATCAGATGGCAACTAGATAGCGACAATTCCCAACCTCAAAGCAAGCTGGAGGTATCAGCTCACGCTTTACTCCTTCAGTCCTCCAGCGAATCCCTAAAATGTGGAAGCGGGCCACTCGACCCATCAAGTCCACACAGACCCTCCAAAGAGCATTTTATCCAGATACACTCACCCACCTTATTCCTGTAACCCTGCATTTCCTGTGATTAATCCACCTAGCCTGCACATCCCTGGACACTATGGGCAATTTAGCCTGGCCAATCCACCTAACTTGCACATCTTTGGGCTGTGGGAGGAAACCGGACCACACAATGGAAACCCACGCAGACACGGGATAATGGGTAAACTTCACACAGATAGTCACACAAGGGTAGAATCGAACCCAGATCCCTGTTGCTGTGAGGTAGCAATGCTAACCACAGAAACACCATGCCGCACCCTTAGACAGTTTGGACAGCAGTCACCAACATCTCAGGGCACGGTCCACGCCAGTGACCTTGCACACATCCTGTCCACCATGACCTCAAAGGTCCATTTCAACAAAACAGGGTTGAAGTTACCTCTATCTAATATGTCTGGGGCAATTAACAGAAACCGGGCAGGGCAGCTCTGAACTCTGACACTTGAACTGGTACACGGGTGGGCTTCAAAAATGGAGGTCCTGGCAGTACCAGGTACTTCTGCCTTTGGCAAGTGAGATGATAGGATGAGTAGCTCATCATAGGGACATGGTGTGTGGCAATGAGGTCCGTTTAGCAAGATAGTGCAGGAAATCTATCTCAGGCCCATAGAAAGAAGTTCATGAAACTTGTCAAAACTGACACTTAGCCAAATACCGATAAAACGGCCCATTTTAAGTTTGACTGTCGGTTTGGAGAAAACATGTCTCTACATCTACCTTATCTTTTAATAAAACAGGAAAGAAATTGCACTTGTATAACTCTTCTGGAAAACAATAATTTTCATTTATTCAGCACCTTGGATGTAATAAAACCTGTAAAGACATGGTCTGTGAAGCAAATTTTGATGCTACGACATGTGAGAAGAGCACCAGGTGAGGAGCTGGGAGAGAAATTAGAGTTGAACATTTCAGGTCCGGACCAACGTTTGAAGAAGTTTAGCAGAAAAAAGTGAAGGGCCAGAGAATGTTGGTTGGATATTTTCCACCTGAGTGTCAAACTCTGAGATGTCTCATTATTATTGTGGGTGAGTATACTAAAAACTGGTGAGGGGTTTACAAAAGCAGTTTGTAGGAGAGAAAATAAGTCAGGAGTTAATATTTAATTCTAGGATCATCCTGGGACAGGAGCTCATAGTTTTTACAAGGTTCAGCAAAGAATACATAAATCAGTTGATGTGTGCACGTGTGTGTCCGTTTGTGGCCTCATGATATCCTCACAGTGTGTGATATTTACTGTGGAAAAAGAGAAAGTCACCATTGTCCGACCAGACTATAGGGCCACACTCTCATACAGAAAGACAAATACTGATGGTTTAACTCATGCCTCAGGTGAGGGGAGGGGTTGAGAAGGAGAGTTTTATCATGGTAACTTCAGCCAGTGCAGGAATTGAACACACTATTAGCATCTTTTGTATTGTAAACCAGCAGTTGAGCTAACTGAGCTAACAAACTGCCACATTCAATTATTAGCCCTTTCATACCCTGTCAGAGCCATATA